>NW_028259134.1:23521179-23867099 GCF_977971745.1 Zootermopsis nevadensis
CAAGATTTCCATGTAGGTCCAGTAGAAGATCCAGATCAATAACGCCTTGGAGGAGAAGACGAAAATATCAGAGATCACAATCCAGATCTGCATCTCCACAAATGCGACGAACAAAGTCAAGAAGTCCAATGACATCAAGATCGAGATCTAGGTCTCCAGGAGGAACTAAACGTTATAAGTCGCAATCAAGATTTCCATGTAGGTCCAGTAGAAGATCCAGATCAATAACGCCTTGGAGGAGAAGACGAAAATATCAGAGGTCACACTCCAGATCTGCATCTCCACAAATTCGACGAACAAAGTCAAGAAGTCCAATGAGAACAAGATTTAGGTCTCCAACTAAACATCATAAGTCAAAACCAAGGAGCAGAAAGTCCCGTTCTACAAGAGCAGATTCACAAAAACACAGAAGACGTTCTAGTTCAATGTCTATTAGTCCTCCGACTCCAACAAAGAAAAGGATGAGGCTGGAGGAGCAGACAAAAAGTAGATTGACTGCTTCAGTTGCAGCTTTGAATAGGATCCAGACTGCTGCCACAGCAGTGAGTGTCCCCCAAAATCATCACGCACCTGTTGCCACTACCAGGTGTACAATGCCTTCGGCTGCGTTGCCCCGTCAGCTGCCTGTACAGGTAGTCGCAATATTTCTAAGAATCGCACTGCAGTAGTAGCTTACGTGAGGCTGTGGCCATCTGTCTATTATTTTAGGTTGTTTTAGGAAGGTAGAGAGAAAAATCCTGAACTTTGATTGTGCAGCAAAAGCAACTATTTTATTTCTGACTATAAAATTGCACAGAGTAATGGATCTTTGTACTCCAAGGTTTATGAGGCCACTTTTAATACCGAAGTATGAAATATGCATAGTGTCATGTTGTATTCTTTATCCTGGTAAGTGTGTAAAATATTTGTTTCATTTGGAGCAGACTACTTGCGTACCAGCGCAAGGGAGCAGTGCCGCACTGGCTCACGACGCTTACCGCTCTCCTTCACATTGCGAGCGCATGACATCATCTGCTCTGCCCTACCCTACTCCAGCACGCCACGACAGTCAAACATATCAACAACAACGATATCAGTTTCTGTACCTTAAGGTAAAGTTAAATTTTGTTACAGAGAGTGTTTGCCATGTGTTTGTTTTGGACTTTTCTCGCTGCATTCAGCGTCATCTGCGAGTCCTGTACCTCAACTTACGCGTGCTCTTGTAACGTTACTCTCCGACTCAGTTACTGGTTAGAAGCAGACAAATTATATGAAGATTTTCCTGTGGTCATTTTGGAAGCTACTTCTTATCCATTGTGACTCTTAATCTGATTTTTAGTTTTAGTCAGGAATGAAAAGCCTTTTAAGAAAGTGTGTAGGGGGAGTGGAGGTGAAGCTCTGCACATTTATAAACCTGACACTTAAGATGGAAGTGTCTAGTCAAACTCATCCTATGTCCACTTCAGCCCCTCAGGGAAATAAACACTCCAGTAGAAATTGGATATGGGGGTGGGCAAGCCCCAAAGCTACTATACAAATTGGCAAAGAGAAACGTCCTGCCAATGCCAGGAGTAGGGCTCTGGATTTCAAACTTTTAACCAGTCGCATTATAGAGTTATCCTGGACCTGTCAAAATTACAGCTTGGATCTGTCCTTGAATCATGCAGTCTTCTTCCTGTGGCTCTACAAGCCAGTGTGGGTCTTGGACGCCTCCTTTCAAAGGTTTCTTAGTCTTAACTGTGCGTCGATAATCAGTGTGGCCATTTCAAGTCACGTAAATAATGTGAGTAATTGAAAATGCACTTTAGAGTTTAGTCTAAACTTAACAATGACAACAACAGCAACAACGTAACCTAAAGTTAAATGGAAATAATGCAGAAGTTACAAATGCAATAAAATTCTCATTTTCTTGACAAACCATTGCAGATCAGACCCATGTTTATTTGAAATTTTTAACTCAAAATGATCCCTAGAGGACGTAGTTTTGCCAGGGACAAACTGTATTTAATTATTATTTGCAGTCCACGGTTAAATGGCGTATGATGTTATAATTACAGGATTTTCATATTTGTTTTATTTTAATCTTATTTTATACTCACTGAATATATAAAATATATTTATGTTTGAAGAAAAATGTAAATGACTCTGTTTTTATGTACATGTGTGACAAAGTATGTTTTATCAGCTGTACCACTTCTGGTTGTTGGATAAGAACTGTATTTATTGCAGCATATATTTTGTGGTGAATGCAGTTTCATGTGGAGTGTTCTGTTGTCTGTTAATTGAGTTGTGTTGTTGCATACAGTACAAGTATATGAGAATTACATTTGATGGATTTAAAAATAATTGAAGTGGCAGATTATCAAGATCAGTGTTCATTGTGCTCGTAGAGGACCCACTGTACCTTAATACTGAACTATCATATTCAGATTTAATTTAAATATGCAACATTAACATTTAACATGTCTTTTGCATAAAAAAGGATGGCAAAGCAGTGAGAATCTATACTTTTGTGCACAGTAGTGAATGAGTTTCAGAATTACAGCATTGGGTTTAATCATCCATTTAGTAATTTTGCATTGATTTGTAGTTTTAGTAGTACAGTGATGGTGAAGATAAAATATTGGAAAGGGAACACACATGATGGTAGTGTTCCAGCACTGTACAGAATGTTAACTGGAAATCATAAAAGAACTAAAATTTAGCCTGACTCTGGACTTGTTAAGCTTGGTAGATTTGTTTATAATTTATGTAGTTCAGAACCACCAAACAAAAAACTTTTACTTCTTCATTGCAGGGAGAATACCAGAGAACTGAATCATCATATATAGCTTCAACATCAGTCGATCATATGTATGGAGCTTACAGTGGAATGAGTAGTTCCCACCAACAAGGGTATTACCACAATCCACAAACAAACTTTAGTCATTCTAAACTGTATTTTCCTTATCCACCACTGCCACCACCACCGCCACCGCCGCCGCCGCCGCCTCCACTACCTTCAAATATTGCATACCCTCCTATTGTAGATCAGCAAGTTTCCCCTCCACCTTTACCTGTCGAAGATTATCCCCCTCCACCACCCCCTCCTGAACGTGATTCTTCCTCAGAAGGACAATTGAGCTTCGGTCTTCCTATAGAAAATCATTTAAAACGAGCAGGGAAGGGCAATCAGTCTGCACTTCATACCAGACTTCAGGCAAACCTCGGGTATCTTCTTCCCGAGGTAAAAAGGAACGAGCCTGCCTCTGATGTCTTGAAAGCTCTTCACTCACCTGGAAGGGCGCAGGATCTGGCAGGATCCCTGTCATCTTCAGCATCACCACCTTCCTACAGTCCGTTTGCGCAGACTCCTATAAAAGAAGACATAGTGTCAGAAAAATCAACTCCAGAGTCTTTAAGCAAGCCAGATATGCTGGAAGGAAGAGCAGATATTGTAAAGAATTCTAGTCAACCCCAGGTTCCTGCAGCTGCTTCAGATAGTCATGAAGCTAGTTTGAAAATTTTGCCACCATCAGTCTTGGCAAGTAGATCTATTCATAAGGATACAAATTTTCTTTTGGGTGCGTTAAGCAACACAGGTTCACACAACAAAGACACGAGTAACAGATTTGTTTGCAAAGAAACTGATGAAATTAAAACAAAACAGATTATTTCCTCTACACTTTGTTCACATCCAAGATATAAACCTATAGTACTGAATCTTCTACCTATAAAGACTGTAAGTAATAATGCCCTTTTCCGGAGTAATGGGAGTGATGCGGAATTGTCATCGTCAAGACAGATGGAAGGCACGGAGCGTGAACTTCCATCATCATTTCAGCAGGGTAGTGTGAACGGATTTAAACAGCCTCCGTGTATTAATGCTGATGTTGATAAAGAGACAGTTAAACCTAGCAATACAGATAAGTCATTAAGTATACAAGTCACAAATTTCTGTGATAAGAAGGTTAAAATACTATCCGAAGATGATATTGATGAAAGTGATACCTCAGTGTCAAAATTATTAGGACAGTCTTTTACTTCTATTCAAAGTACTGAGTTGCCAGTTTTGTTAACAGCGAATATCAAGAATCAGTTGCGTGATGATAATGCGCCTTTATCTGGTCCTGTTGAGATTGTCAGAAAAATGGAGAACGTACTGACAGATTTATCAGTTCCTGATAGTACAGATTCAGATGCACCGAATTGTTCTGACACTTCATTATATAATGCTTTAATGGAGGAGAATGACTGCAGTGTGCGTGTGAAATCTGATGTTGGTGCAGTTCAAGACTGCAATGTCAGTGGAGTGGTTGGAGAACATGGAGAGTCTCCAGGTATGAAGAAGAGCATAGAACTAAGAGACGGTCGTTGTACACCTGATAAACGAAGGTCAGGAGAAGGCTGTTCGGATATTGCACATGAGAATATAGGAAAAATACCTTTGCCTTTAATTAGGAGTAAAAAAATAGCCTTGTCAGTTAAAAGTTCTAGTCTATTGCTGCAGGATGTTTGTCAAGAAATAGCAACTCAAGAAAGAAAGGCTGGAGAAAGATTTGTCATTGTTTGTGATGAGGGGAATGTAAATAAATCTGCACCTGTAACAGCAGCAGGGAATATGAAAGAGGAAGTACTCATTTCAGAAACAGGAAGTGAAAGGAAAAGTGTTTGTGGATTAGAGGAGTCAGGAAGGTCCACATCACTGCAAAATACGGCGGAATTCGATCATGAAGAAAAACACGAACAGTTGTCACTATTGGATAAAACAGAGAATAAAGAAATGGTGACAATTGTGTCTGAAATGGAAAACAAAGTCGTGGTTGAATTAATGGGCGAAGGGAAATCGGCTGCATTGTCCGCAGATGGTGGATGTGCATCTGGACACTTCGGTGATGCAGGAAGTACAGATTTTACACCAAATGTTTGTGGAGTTATTTGTAAATGTAATGTTTCAAAATTAGACAGTAAGGACACAGCTGGTGATTCTACTTCGTTGCCTGGAAGGGAATGTGCTCGACTAACAGCTCTGAAGATTAATACGGCAAGTGAAGAGGACGCACCAGTTGAACCAGAAATAAAGACTGGTGAATTATCTGCATCATTGCCTAAAATAAGTGGTAAGGAAATAATGTCTTCAATGGAAGACAGATCTGAAATAGAAGATAAACTTACGGCTGTGACAATGCTACTTTCACTTGAAGAAGGATGCAGAGAAATGACTGACAAAGAGATGAAATGGTATGTACTTCGCGAATCATCAGGATGTATAATAAATGAAATAGAACCCCCTCTCAGTACAGCAGACAAGTCTAGCACAACAGAGTTTGTAGAACTAGTGGACCGCAATACAGTTATCCCTGTTTCCAACTCTTTGTCATTAATTGCAACATCACAACCAAGAGATAATTCCTCAAGTGATGCTGAAATTTCTTCATTGCAAGAACAATTAGCCACTGTGTCACCTATACATTTTTTAGGACACCACATTTCACAGAATGATACATACTTCCCTGCTGAGGTTGAAACAAAACTTAAGTCTGATGAGGAAAACCCGTCAGTATCTTTATCGGAAGTAACGCATCATGTAGGACCTACTTCACCTTCTGGAAATAAGGAGAACTTGCCATTCATGAGTGTAAATACATCACTTCGTGAAAATCCAACACCATCAGGGTCAAATGTTGGTCCCTCGAAACCCCTGCCATTAAACAAAGGCACGGTAACACCGAATAACTTGCCAGTAGAAGATGCATTTCAGGAACAATATGAGGGAGAAACTGTGACGGCACCTTGGGAAGAAATTAATGGAGCTGAAACCAATAAATCAAACCTTTGTGATGAACAGGCAAGACTGTCCGAAGGCAGTGTAGAAACACTAGGACAGTCAGCGTCTGTAGATAAAGCATCAGAGTCGTCTCAGTGTAGAGACTCCCAGAACCGACTGCAAGGAACATCAAATGAATGTTGTACTTCAGATGTGGGAATAACCAAAGATATTAAAGCAGGTCATACAGAACCAATTGTTGAAAGTACTTCCAAATTAACTAAATTGCTGGCTACTACCTGTGGCATCAGACGAAGAAGAAGAAGAAGAAATGCAAATACCATCTATTGCAGAGTAACAGCTAAACGCAGATCTGTTCCAAAATCAACAAAAAAATCGATAATTTCTAAAAATACAGGTGTAATAGTGGAAGCTAAAGTCTCTGATGTACAAGACAGTGGCAGTAAAATACCAGAAGATTCTCCCACAAAATTTATCAAAAATTGTGATGGGACAGAAGCTTCATCAAAACATACGAAAGATTTAGACCTGCCAAAATCAGATCCTCAAGTTCTTGCATCTGCTACTGCTGTAGTTACAAACGTAAGATTAGAGGAAGGTCTGTCTAATAATATAACATCTGAATCAGTTTCTAAGAACGTCCTGAAATCAGCCATACCAGGTGAACCCCTTCTGCGTAGGTCTAAACGGGGAGCGTGCAAGAAAATAGAGAGCCATGTGTTTAGTGATAGCGTTCAGAAACTGTGTATGGAGGCATCTCCCTTGCTGAATGGTAAGTTGTTGATTTTGTTCTTACTCATTCCGTGTACAGAATGGAGTCGTCATTTGCTTTGCTGTTTTAGAGTGAGATGTCTCAAGTGTCCGTATCCTGGTCCAGTCTGTACCTTCTAGAAGCTGGAGGCTGTAAACTAATCATTCTGGTGATTTTTAAAAAAGTATCAGTTGACACATTTTTCAAAATTAGAATTTTTGAAAATGTTCCCACAACCAATGAATGAATACACATTCGTGATGGTCTTCTGGGTTAAGATGACATGTGAAAATGTAGATGGGTACCAATGTTTTTGGGGGATTTTTAGGAGATTAAAAGGAAATTAAATAATGTATTGTAATTAGTGATGTAATAATCTATGAAGTCCTCTGTTTTTAAAATTTCCGTCACTGGCATTCACTCGTTTTTTTTGTGGTATTGTCTTTCAAGTTCATCGTTTTTCTTAGTTTTAAGTAGAAGAAAAATTGTCCTACATGGAATGGCTGTTTGTGCACTGCTTTATACATAATCTATCTTGATTTCAGATCCTAAGCTGAAAATGCAGGCTGTTGTTAAGCTAAAGAGACATGAACTGGGTAAGGAGAATAACAGATCGTGCCATTCAAGACCAGAATTATCTGCTACAAGAGAAGACATTTCAACCAGTGAGAATTTATCGACAGTTCCAGAAATCTCCACATCCCAAATGTCTGAATGCTTCTCATTCATTAAAATGCTGTCTTCCTGCCATTCACCCTCAGGAGATAAGGCAACTGATCACGTTTCAGAACTGAATCCCCACAGTTTAATGGCAAAGTTTTGCACACACCATCAGCCTCATCTCCCCTGTCACAGCACATTTGAGAATACAAACCATTGTCCAGGAAGTCAGTCAGTAAAGAGCACTGTTCATTTGTCACATTCAACATGTGGGCCATTGTTTTTCTTACCACATCTCTGTGGCTGTCTCTCCAGTTGCCCATTATTACCGTTATCTGTTGATGATTCAGTCAATAGTGAAAAATGTCTTGAGTTTGATTCCAGTGAACAAAAAAAGGGAACTGAAGAATGTCGTAGTGTTGTTCGGTCGTCACACAAATCTCCGCTGCTTGTGAACGAGCAAGATATCGTTAATCTGGCAAAGCATCAACGTGAATTGTGGTCTTTGAGCAACAAGATTTGCAGGGATTGCTGGACAGGCGTTACAAGTACGTGCAATAAGGAAGGTTTAGTAAATGACGGTATGTCTTGTACATCTGAACAAGTGAAAGTAACAAGTGCAAATGAGTTACTGAAAGAAACTCCAGTGGATGATGACACTAATATAAATAGTGACAATGATGGGAAGGTTTTACAGCAGGTTGTGAAGCTGTTGACCACTCCAAAGCGAAGTATCACCACGCAAGTGGACTTGGTTGGTGACGTTCTACAAGGCTCAGAACACTTAGCGCCAGAAAACCAAGCAGAAAACATGTATGCTGATTTAGTGAGTGGTGTAAAAAGTATAATGTTGCGTCTATCAAAAAATTAAATTTATATCTTAATTACGTCATGTTTGTGTTTTATTGATACAATATTTTTATTTTCCGTCTATACACAAACTTAAAATAATGTTGTTTAAAATTATCTAAAATTATAACATTCTCAGTAGACACTGCATCATGTTACATTTTTTGTATTCGACGACATGTTTCAATGTGTATTACATCATCATCAGGTCTATCAATTTTAATATATTTTTTAAAAACTGTAGTACATTTTGCGTTGCGTTTATTGATTATTTTAATTTGTTTAATTTTAATTTTAAGTTTTTTCTCTTCCTTTTGGTTTGGAGGTTGTACTTGGATGTTTTATATCTGTAAAATTAATTTTTCAAGTCGTGATTTTGGATATTTGGATATATCGGACACACAGCACATCAATTACAACCCGGTATGTTTTACTACCTTTTAATACATTTTATTCTGATTCATTTATATTTTATTACGTTGTATTATGTATTAACTTTTTAAATTATTATATTTCCTATGTCAATATCCAAAATCACAACTTGAAAAATTAATTTTACAGATATAAAACATCCAAGTACAACCTCCAAACCAAAAGGAAGAGAAAAAACTTAAAATTAAACAAATTAAAATAATCAATAAACGCAACGCAAAATGTACTACAGTTTTTAAAAAATATATTAAAATTGATAGACCTGATGATGATGTAATACACATTGAAACATGTCGTCGAATACAAAAAATGTAACATGATGCAGTGTCTACTGAGAATGTTATAATTTTAAACAACATTATTTTAAGTTTGTGTATAGACGGAAAATAAAAATATTGTATCAAAAAATTAAAGTATTTCATGACGTCATTTGCTGATTGGAAAGCATTATTCAATGTGTTTCATTATCTCACACAGTATATATATTTGTAGTTTCTGCTGGTATAATATAACATGTGGCATTTTCCAGGTTGTAGCAGTGAGTGTCTGTCTGATAGAAGCTTGCCATCATCAGGGTGCCTTGATGATGGAAGCAGTAAGGACATCTGAAACGTTGGTAAACTTCTACCAGACTACATGGCACTACAACCCAGAAGACAGCCATCTTTGTGGTCACCACCATGAAAACCTGAAATCCTGCTAAATAAGATGTATTTTCAGTTCATTAATTGTTTTAAGTACCCCTCCATATCTCTCAAATTCAATCATCAAAGAAAGTTTCAGTAAATGCATATGAATACCATGTATGTAATAAGTTATATTTATTGATCATAAACATGTCTTTTCTGTGTAAGACTTGAGGTTCTCACAGCTCTGAGTATGAAGATATCCGTCTTCTGGGTTGTTGCGCTGTGTAGTCTGGTTGATGTTAACCAACGTTTCAGAGGTCATACTGCCTCCGTCATCAGGGCGATGATTCAGCGCAACAACCCAGAAGACGGATATCTTCATGTCTTTTCTGATTTGGGTCTTTTTATGCAAAGTGTGAACCTTTCCAGGAAATTTGTTGACAAGTGTCTATAGTAGGCAAGATCAGTTGATGGCGTTGGACTTTTGTTATGTATTTGTTTCACCATGTTTATGTTAAGATACAGTATTTTCATTCCACTGTTGGTTACAGCTTTCTTTTTGTTGCACAATACAACCATATGGCTGCATTTTTTGCCTTCTGCTGTTTATTTTTGTATGATTGATTTAGCAATCCTTTGTCAAGCTCTTAGATTATTATTTCAGTATTAAGTGTTGTTGTCAGATGATGAAAATGTCCTCCCCCATATTTTTTCTTTATTGAATAGACTCTATACCTATAAGACACTTCTAACTTATGTTGATTTTTTTGTTTGTACTCATATCAGTGATGTTCGTGTTAAATATAAAATAATTCTTTTGTGTGGCACAGATTTGCCTTTTGAATTATTTCTTTCATTAAAGTTTTATTGATTAACATTTTCCATGTGTCCAGATATTTTCTTTTAATTGTGAATTTGTCCTGATTGTTATTCTTATCATTCTTCCCTGTTCTGTAAAGGAGGGGTAATTAATAAATGACAATTGTGTGTTCACAAGCCTTGCTGGGTAATTCCTTAACTTTTTTTTGGAACATTTCAGACCATGTTAACAAGAGCCTGCAACTGGTTCAGGTCCTAACCCAGATTAATCCAATCCTCACTCTCCAAACCCATTTAGCTTAGATCCATTTAATAACCTATCCATACCTAGATTTACAAGTGTATTCCCTTCAGGTTTTCCAACAAATATTGTGTTCATATTTATAATATCTGTTGTGTACTTTTCATGCTCCCATCTCATTACTCTTGGGACCCATTAGTTGATGGGTCCTCCTTTATTTGATCTTCCTAATAATCACTAGTAAAGTGTACAAATTGTGCAGCTTATGCAGTTTTTCCAGCCTTCTGTCAATTTGTCCGTCCCAGTACCATATAATCTCAGCATCCCGTTCTGAAACATCGTTTGTCAATCTAACCACTTAAAATGAGAGAGAATATTAGCCAGTGCATAACCCTTTAAAGCCTGGTGGTAACTCTGAGTCCACCCGCTTCAACAATTAATAATTGTGCATTCTCTATTTATGTTTCATATAATTATTTCAAAAAAGTGGGATTAATGCATCAGTGTGCGTATTGTATAGGGTTAGGGATGAGTTACCAAATTATGTTCAAGTTTTATTATTTTATTAATCTGTGGCCGTAGTTTAAAGCCTAAATTTTGTATCTGTGACAAAATGGTGAAAGTGGTGTGTTTGTCAACGTTTAAATTGAAAATGCTTTTTTAGTTTTAAGTAAGGAACGGCGTGAAGCTATTAAAAAATCTGTTGTTATTGTAATTGTAAGTTGTTATCTGCATTGTAATTAATTCTGAGCTTTCAAGGATTGTGTTGTCAAAGTTGAAGTATTTTGAGAGTATTGTGGAACAAAATGGCTTTCTTTGTGTAGGAAGTATTTTCTCTATTAATTACGCTCGTGGGAGTTATTTATATTCGTGGAAGAGTGCTGTACTGAATTATACGAAGCCCGTGGTAGGCCTTGTATAATATTTTATCCAAGCTGTTCCCCAATATTAAGAAGTGTACATAATTTAACGTCGTGGTAGTTACACCGAAATCAAGTAAATTAAAACGGTGAACGAACTTGAAATACATAAAGTTCTATTCAAGTACTTTATAGAAAGAACTTCAAAAACAATACAAAATTGGCCTGTGTGTGTACTTTTCATTTATTTTATTTAATATTAGGACATATAGTTGGAACATATCCATAGAAGTTGAAAAATAGTAGTTCCATCACATTAAATATGTTGGGTATAACTGCAAAATTGTTTGCTATTTCCATGTTCCTGATTATTAACATATAAAAACTTTCGTATACAGTTTGTAACTATGATTATGATGTACCTATGTACAGAATTAAGCATTTATGTTGGTTTAAAGTTATCTCGAAACATACAGCTCCCACCTCACAAGATCACAGAATCATTGTGTCAGTATTATTAATAGCAATGATGTGTGTACAGAAGTGGAGTAGCCTCTATTGGTGTGATGTTTGTACCAAGTTTCATGAAGATCTATCATACTGTTTCCAAAGTAGGAAGTGATGCAGTGTCATAAAGATACCAGTTACTTATCTTTCCTCATAAAATGAGGAATGTAAGATGACAATTTAAATTACTACAGCTTTTTTAGTATTACAATATTATCAGATAGGAGGGGTTCTTTGATTAGTGCAGGGCATGGAAAATTTTTCTTTGGACTAGGATTCAGAATTGTCAGATTTTAGATTAGTGTTAATCTTATTATTCCTTTCTAGTAAAGTTCTTCCTGAGACACTACTAGTTTCTCATCTAGTTAAGAAATTTATTACATTTTCATGAAAGCCAGAGATTGATTTTCATATTAACAAGAGTTTGCCACCAGTTCCGTTCCTGAGGCATACAAACCTTGTTGACATCATCTTGTGTTAATAACCTTCCATCTTTGTGTAGGTCTTCCAAATTGTCTTCTGTCAGGTTTTCAAACAAACTCTTGTGGAAATTTCTCTTGTTTTTGTTGCATGCATCTAATCCTCGTCAGTTTGAACATCCTCTTAATATTCAGTGAAGGGAACAAATTATGACGCTTCTCAATTTGCAGTTTTTTACAGCCTCCTGCTACTTTATCCCTGTGTTCTTCTCTTAACATACAAAATGCCAAGTAAAATTATGGTTTTGTATATTTTAGTATTTACATTTTTAAGTAACGCACGAAAACAAAGGATTTTGAACTGCACGTGTCCACAAATTGTTACTTTATTGCAGCCTTTATTTGAATCAAAATAGAAATAACCTGAGTTTGTCTATAGTATATAATGAGCTGAAGTTAGGATAAGAAATTTCGTATGAGTTCAAGAAGGCGTTTCTTGAACACATGGTATACGTGTAGTGAGAGTGGTATTTGTCCGCCTTTCTAAAAGTATATACTAAAATGTTACAGTTTCTAGATAAATAGTAGATACACTAGAATTTATGTCAGTTTCTTAATAATTAACTGAGAATTTCTTCTGGTCCATACATTGTACAGTGTCAGTGGAAATTATTTTAATTGCAGTGAAGTTGCAGTTCTGTCTGTGATAAATTTACCTTCAGTCAAGTTGTGTTTTTCCTGGCACAGCATGACTTTCATGATAATTCTTCTTTCTAAGGTCTTTCCACTTTCTGTGAATCTTCTATGAATTTTATAACATTTATAAGAAATACATAGTGCATTTCTCTTGAGAATTTATACTAGGCATATTCTTTTAGATAGAAAAGTTGTAATTTTTAAATTTCATATCTGGGGTTTCCCTATATTTGAACTCATTTTTGATCGACAGAATGAAAATGGAAGATTTGGATGAAGTTGCACGTGAACTAGAACAACTGGAGAATTTGCAAGATGATCTATACCTAGATGATGTCGGGGCTGAGAATCCTGATCGGGCATTAAGTTTTGGCCGGGGCAAGAAATATTTTGATTTGCTTGCTATACGTAACGGAAAAAGTTTGTCACATGGGCGTGGCAGGTCCAAGAACAAACACAAGCGAGGTGAGATTAGTCAGGGTGCGGTTGGTAAGGCGCAGACCGGCAGTGGTGACCTCTTCGATATTGACGTGGATGACCTGAATGCGATTGATGATTGGGATCTTGACGAAAATGATGCGTCACACGCTCTTGAAGACTTTGTTCCAGAGGATGGGAGTGGAAAGAAATTTTCATACAGAGCCCAAGGTCTTGCTGGATTCAGTAAAAGGGGTCAGTTTAAAAGAGGGGCAAAAGTTCCAAGCTTTCAGAGATCATTCAAAGCAGAAAAGCCATTGTTTCCTGATGTGGACCCAGATTTTGAAGAACACCAGTTGGTGGAAGATATGTTTGACATAGAGAGTAAATCACATCACCAACAGTCAAGAGCAAGTGTCAATCTTTCTGGCTGGCCTAGAGGTCCTCGTGATAGTGGATACACTCGCGATGAAAGGGGCAGGAGAAATTATGACAGTCTGGAACGGGAGGATTACAGAGGTCCAAGTGCCGTAACTTACAGGAAGGATCCGAGACTGGCCAGCAGGCAGCTGTCTGAGTCTTCAGAGACACGATTTGCACCAGCACGGAATGACCCGAGGCTTGCACTGAAACAGCCTGATGTGCCAGGTTCAGAAGTTTCAGACATTACATATCCTCCTGTGAGGAAGGATCCACGGCTTGTGCCACAGCAGGCCTTGGCACAGCGTAAGGAAGAGTTAGGCACCTCTTACGAGCTTGCAAGAAAAGACCGACTCATGACACAAGGTGAAAAGGCATCCCAGTTGAAGAATGATCCGAGACTGACTATTGGAAAACAGCAGCAAGATCTTATGAGAAGGGAAGGGTTTGAAAGCAGGTTTGGGTCTACAAGAAAAGACCCAAGGCTTGCAAATCAGCTGCCAGAGCTGCAAAAGAGAGAGGGGACAAATAAAAGTACAGATAAAACATCATTTGAGAAAGCAAGTGGTTCTTCTGCCTCTCAGAATCCTATCTCAGCTTTGGCTCCACCTGGTGTAGAAGAATCAAATGAAGACCTTGACCTTAAAACTAGTGGTGAGGTAAAAACCAGTCGAAGAGGGCCCAGAAGTCCTTCCCCTCTACCGTCAGCATCTGGGGATCATCCATCACCAACAAACAGAAAACGAGATCGCAGCCCTCGTCGAAGGTCTCATCATGACAGAAGCCTTTCACCTCTGCATAGTCGCCACGATAGATCTCTGTCACCACATCGACGTATCAGCCGCCGTGATTGTGGCGGAAGCATTTCACCTCGCAGGAGAGATCGTAGTTCAGAGTGGAGACGTGACAGAAGAAGTTGGTCAAGAGATCGACATGAGCGCGGCAGTCGACGTGACCAGAGCCCATCTCCACGTAACAGGCGTGAAAGATCCAGGTTATCGAGAGAGTGGAGCATCTCTCCCCGAAGAGACCGCAGCTTATCACCAAGACGTGACAGAAGCTTATCTGACAGGTATGAAAACTTCATTTTCATTCCTGTGCCTCCTTTTTTCTCATATTTGTGTATAACATAATAATGAGCTTAACGTAATTATCGATCTGAAAAGTGTCTGTTGCCGAAATTCCTTTTCTATTGCATTATAGGCGAGATCGTAGCTTGTCACCGAGAGGCAGACGCTCGCCCTTCTCGCCACTTCATCGGAGCTCACTGAGCTCATCTAGAGATGAACCATGGAGACAGTCTTCACCTGCTACAGGGTTGTCTCACCAACCCCACTACTCACATATTCAGCCACCGCAGCACGCATACGAGGTTATGGCTGCACCTCCACCCAATATGTATACTGAGGTCTGTTGTTTACAGTAATTCTTTTAAGACTGATATGTATTGGCTTTTGTAAAGGTGAGCATGGATGTTAGTAACATCCCGCCAAAGATAAATTACAAGCAGTATCTCTTTCGTCAGAACAAGCATGATACAGAACACTGTTGTCTTTCTGCGGCGTGTCCATAGTTTAACGAGTAAGGAGAACATTATACTGAGCAAAATAATTGGTGTCACTTTCTTTCTTAACATTGTGTGTGTATATCATACAGAATTGAAGCCTTTTTCCATCACTTTCATCATAAGAAGTGATTCCTCACTAGTTACTACTTTTGTTCAATAATATGTAGCCGCGCGGTCTGAGGCATCATGCTTCGGACCGGCGATACGGAATGCGCGCTGGTTTGAGTCTCGGGGGAGAAGAAATTTTTTCATGGGCTTTCAACCGGTGTATGGGACCGGTGCCAGCCCAACATCGTGAGGAAATTGGGGAGCTACAATGGGTAGCGTAATCCGGTCAGGAAAGCTAGCAATGGCTGGGGGTTCGTCGTGCTGACCACACGTCACCCTATATCTGGTTGGATGATCGTTCACCTCTGCTTAGGCATGTGAACGTGAGGCCAGCAGTCAGCTAGTCGGCTTTGGCTCTCTGGAGCTGTTACGCCACGGATTTATTTAATGTTTTGCTTAGACAGTACTTGCAGTTTTACTGCCAAAGCTGTTTATAGCTGGCAGTCTGTAGACGTGCTGGTAACGGATCCTCTGTGCCCCTGTAGTCCAGAATAATAGAGTCCACATTTTAAAATATGCTGTTTATATCAAAGAAGCCAGCCTGTAATATACCTTACGTACATTTGTTAAAATTTAACTTTCTATGCTGTATCATTCTAGCAAGTTCCGCAGAAATCAATGCATGTAGCAAATACTGGATGTGACTTTTGCTGTGTTGTTTCTTGTGAGTGGTGGAAATTACGAGAAAATCTTTAAGTTATTAACTGAGATAATACTGAAGATGTTGAGAATGTTGAACTATTCTTCATGTTATCAATTTCTCAGTGATAATAAATATTGGGGGTATTTAATAATAATGCATTCCCACACAACTTGACTTCTGTGGTGGGATTCACCACTGACCTACAGGTCACGCGAGTAGTCGTGGCACCTAAATACGCGACGTGTGAGCCGAGAGAGGGGAGTTCAGTAGTGGGGGTCACGCAGCCTCAGCTGCGGTGAACCACCGATCAAAACACAGCTAGAGCTACAAACCAACTGAAGCTGACACCCCTCTAGCACTTGCTTTGGATGGGTCCATCTCACATGACCAAAATCAGTCCTTTGCGTAAGTGCCAGCACTTCTCGCGCGATCTATAATACTGAAAACTAATTCAGCTGGGATGAGCTATGTATGAGACCACCATAGAAAGTTGTGTATCGAGAAATAATATTAAAATTTATCTGAATGAAATTGGTTTTGGAGATGTGTACTGTGTTGCGGTGGCTCAGGATAGAACTCGCTTGTGATGTGGTGAAGCTTCGTTGTTCATAAGAGCATTGAATTATTGAAGAGCTGAATGACTGCCGACTGCTTTAGTAAGATGTTTGTGTGTGTGTGTCTGTAAAGCAGGGTAGAGTGTGCATGGAACAGTAACCTGAAAGTAGCATATATTTACAGGGCAGCTACAGTAACTCTGCGTCAACTGCTGCATCATACGGAGGGCCGTCCTCCAGTATGGGAGCACCAATTGCACCAGGTTACCATTCAAATTACCAACAGTACGGCTATGAAAGTTATTACCAGCAGCCAACAGCACATCCGCCTCCTTATTCAGGCGTAAGTCAAAGTGTACAGTTCCTTCACATAGCACCCATGATGGTGCATGCTAATTGACTTCGTAGTTACGTCTTATGACAATATATGTAACTGAAGTGAACTTTATGTGAAGTTGTTTTGGTAATCGTCAGTACAGAGCTTTCTTGTCTTTTGTTTTTAACCCTCTAGCTCAGATTGATGTATATCGCGTTTTCCGTCGTATTGAAGCATGTCTTGCTGATTATTGCTGTGTTTGCTTTTTGGTGGTTTCATGAGTCGTGTTTTAAAACGTATCGCCAACTAAAAGAAAACGTGAATGGATCTTACTTTGACTGGAAAAAATTCTCCTGTGGGAATGTGACGTTACGACCATTGGAACAACCTTCAGTATGTGACGCTAAAATACTCTTAAGGAGTAAATTGTGATCAGATTTTCTTGCTGGAGTTATTAAATAAAGAGTTTTATTTTTATTACTCTCTGCTTGTGTGTCTGCATGTTACACACGTTAACTGTTATAATACAAAACGCGTATGAGTAAATATAATTAAAAAGGTAATAATAACGATATGTTTAATGCGGGTAAAGTGCATGAACGCGCTTTGTTCTCATCTTAAATATATTTAATGAATATCGCAGCTCGTAGTTTGTAAATGATGTGTATAATGAGTTGTAGGTACAGTAACTGCAGTGATGCAAACACTCTCGTTTGAATTGGTTTATCTATATTATTTGGCGATACACCATATGTTGAAGATTCCTGTCTTCTGGGTTATTGCGCTGTGTAGTCTGGTCGATGTTAACCAACGTTTCAGAGGTCATACTGCCTCCGTCATCAGGGCGATGGCATCGCCCTGATGACGGAGGCAGTATGACCTCTGAAACGTTGGTTAACATCGACCAGACTACACAGCGCAATAACCCAGAAGACAGGAATCTTCATACTCACCGCTGTGAGAACCTCAAGTCTTACACACCGTATGTTGTTGCTGGCAGCAAACCTCAAAAACAGGATGATAAAGTTTAAATTGAGTGGCAGTAGACGTCATTACAAGTTGTACACATACTTTTTATGCTGGCAGCGGAGAGAATGCGTTGTGTCGCGTGTCTTGCTCATGAAGGTAAGTTTGCATTGGTTAATTGTTGTGTTAAAATTATGTTTGAAGTGTGTGGTAGGGAGTTCAGTTCACGCCTTAATATTACTGGGATTGCTGTGTTACAGGAATTTGTTCCCCCGACTTCGCAGCCTCCAGTTTGGTCTGAAGGGGGGATAGTATACGCAGATATGAGTCAACCTCCGCCAGTTCAGATGCCTTCTGCATCTGGTATGACTTAAAATTACTTTTGGAGAATATTGAGTTAAGTTCGTAGTTTCTTGTACGTTTCCACGCAAACAACAAGGCTTTGACACCAGCGTTCTTAGAATTCCAGTTGCTTTGACTCGGTAATGTATTTGGTTGAATCGGTAAGCATGACTTCTTTTCTGTACTTTTATTTATGTAGTGTGCATTTGAATTGAGTTGTCCTTGTATTTATTCTGTGCTTTTATTATTATAAATAAATTTGTTTTCTTTCGTGAAAACAGATTTTTAAAATTTATTGGTACTGATGTGTTCTAGATGTAATAGTTTTATTTCTGAAACACAGTTTCTGTTGGAACACTGACGCCTTCATCTGGAGGTGCTGGTGGTACTGCATCTGCTGGCCAGACCACTGTTGACCAGAAATCAGAAGCAGCTAAGAAGGAAGGTGGGTTTATAAAATTAGTTACCTTATCACATACATTGTAAGTGCTGAAGAGTTGCATCGTGAATCTTACGAGATTTCATTATTATTATTATTATTATTTAAGAGAAAGTTTGTTGAAGAAAATTTTATTTTATCGTCCATCTGGTCCGAAGATTTGAGAGTCATTATTTAAGATTAATCAACTCACGATTGATTAATTAATTTGTAGGATTCCTGTTTAATTCTTTATTATAGCCCATGCCAGATAATTTGTTTTTAAACATGAATATTTTTGCAAGGAGTTGGTTACACTGGTAGGTCATTTTAAAAATCTTTTATTAAATCTGAAAAAGTTACGTTCCTAATGTACTTTTAAGAAATACTGATATATGCATATATTCTGATCTCATTCAAAACTTCTGTGTTATACCATACAGTTTTGGATGGAAGATTGCTATTTTGTGGTTAGCACTCTGTGCATTCCAGAGACCTTGGGTTCAGATCTTGGCCTGGAGGCCAATTGTCTCGACAGGTCTTTCTTTCCAGGGTAGTTCCATAAATTAGGTCACAACTGCTTGCTTCCAGATTCAGTGTGCATTGATCTTCCTATAATGTGATCCCTTTTAGTCTTAACAACTTCTCGTCATGATGCTTACATATAAGCATACTCTTGTACTACTACTTTTGCAGTGAAATATGTAGCAGAAATATCGACGAGTGTTTAATTCCGAAACGCAAGTTATTTTCCGGAATCTCGGGTAACTCTGCGGCGACAAAAGCTCGCTGCGTGTATTTTTAAGTTGTGACTGATTGGTGTTGTGTGTGTTTAGCCGTAAAGAATGAGCTGCTACAGCAGAAGCAAACACTTGCGAAACAGAGGGAAGAGTACGTGCGGAAAAAAATGCTCATTGCTAGGGAATTGAATCTGCTTCGGGAGCAGGAGGAAGAACTGCTAGAGGAGAAGTCCAGAGATAATGACCGTATCCTCAAGGAGAATAACAAGTTACAGGTGCGTAAGCAGTTCGGATCATTATTTTGTAAGACAGTGCGGAAAGTTTTGCTGTACACAAAATATTTGCAAATTCCTTATCTTCTTTATTTCATATCACATTTTTCCCATCCTTGATATCGTGAACCGCTCTGTTAACACAAAGTGCTATTACGTCTTCTTAGGAGTTTACCTTATCGTCATCAAGTTCCTGTGATTTCTGATAAGAGAGAAGTGAAAAAATTATTTATTACTAGGGGGGGGGGGGGGTGAAAATGATGGTGGTTCAAGTCGGTCGTGTTTTGAGTTGTAAGGCACAACAGTAAAATAATGACTGATAAGTAATGCTTTTCAATATCACAGCATATGAAACTGTGACTTTCTTTATGGACATCGATGCCTCGCTGTGTGTTTATTTTGCTCCTATTCTGTGCCCTGTAATTATTACGGCTAACCTATACTTTTGTATCGTTAGTGAAAAGGACAGTTTTATACTGTTAAAGCTCATGTTAGATGAGTTGTATCATTTTTTAAAATATGCAAGTCGGACGTTACGTCAGTTAACCAGTCGGATTTCCTCTTCCTCCCTCGTATATTACGTCAGTATTTTGAAATGTGTGTGTATTGTTTTTGCATGTCGGATAAAGAAAGACTTGAACAGCGACCAAGACTGTTTATATCGTACTGATTTTAGGCTCATTGTTTGATATCTTGGGCAGGTCATAGGAAGATATTTATATTTTTTTCTAGCAAATTTTTGTCTAATTTCATGTTGAAAATAAACGTTAAAGGACACCATCTGTTGGCAACTTCAAGAAACTATAACTGATAAAACAAGTCTGAATGATGTCTTGATGCTTAATGGATTAGTGAGTTGATTTCAGTGAAAGTTGGGGATTTCTACCGTGGAGTGTGCGGCAGAGGTAATAATTTGGTTACTTATGTATAAAACAAATGTACTGTTTATTTGGTTGTGAATGTCTTAATCAGCTTGTTGTTGACAAGATATTTGTTTTTAGTTTTTTCTCTCTCTTTCTATCGGATGTTCTTGTAGCTGGAAATTCAGAACAAGCTGAAAGCAATCAACAATGTGATAGACATGTTGACTGGTATCATTGGAGACAAGGAAGAGAAGCATGTTGGGAAAGGAAGTCACAAGGATGAAGCAAAAACTGCCAAGGTAAGGATCGTCACGCACGTAATGACTGAGTTTTCATGTCGCCTTTGACTTTTCTGCTCCCTCCTGTTGAATGTTTGTGAGGACCAGTTATAATAGCAGCAATGAGTAAGCAAGACTGATTTATAGCTGTTGCGTACAGATTTGTTTAGATAAGTGTGTTGCGTTCGACATATTCACATTTCTAATTACGTTACTTTCTTACGATTTCCAATGGTAGATTTGCCAACAGTGATGTTTTGTTGTTTGATTGTTTAGAGATGTTTTTCTTTAGTTTCAGTCTCCCCCCCCCCCCCCCCCTTCCGCCCCAAGTATGAACTAAAATTGTTTCCATTCCTCTTAACCAGGTTGGATGGAATGTGATGGACAGTGGTTTGAAGTTTGTTACTTTTGACGTACTTTAAATAGTATTTTATAAGTTAATTAACTGATAGGATTGAATTAAAACAAATGTATCAAAACATGTCTGCCTCTTGCAGAAGAAACCTCGGACTCCACCAGAAACACCACCGCAGTCGTCGTGTTCAGATTCTGAACTGGGAGATGATCGCAGGGGTGCCAATAAATTGGATTCTGTGTCGGGAGTAGCATCTTTATCTGTAGAGGATAAGAAACATGCACAAGATGACAAGCCTTTGTACAACTATGTACATTATGACCCAGAGATGCATTGGTGTCGCGTGTGTGACGTGTTCCCACGCACTGCCAAGGAGTTCCTCAACCATCTTCATAGTGCGGAGCACAAGGAGCAGACGCTGGTAACTTTACTATTTCGTGTGTCTTTTATAATTTTTTTAATTGTAATCATGTCGCAAGGAAGGTGCAGTAGAAAATTAGTTGTCAGTTTCATGCACTGTGAAAATTTTGTTTTTTGGTCCTTGAACAGTCCACATTAAATACAGAAGTTGATGGATTATCAGTCCTTCATATTTGGGAGATCCAGTGTTCAGTTCCTGGTGTCGTGACTTGTCGTTTAGAGACTTCTTGTGGTTTTCTTTGCTCTCTAAAGGCAAATTCTTGGATAATACATTTAAACATGTCATAACGTTTCCTTCAGCATTTTTCCTAGTTTGTAACCAACATTCGTCGGCTTGATATATATTATACGAAGTTCAGAAACCATTACATAAAATCAGAACCAAAGTTGGCTTTAGGGTTTTCGTTGGAAATGGACGTGTTTTTTGCTGATGGGGGTGTTGGCCTCTGCTTCCACTGCTTCGAGGATAAGCGTACTCAACTGAATTACAAAGGTAATATCAGTCTCACCTTAATATTTTGCAGATATTACAGGTCTTGCATACAAAATTTGAACAAGTTCTGTTAAAATGTAAAAATTACACTGAAATTCAAGCATACATTTTTTGTGAATTTAAATGCGTTTATCCTTTCTTTGAGCGAAATTGGTATGTATGTCATGCCATTGGGAGTCATTCTGTAGCCCTTTTTGGTGCAGGTGATCTGCTGATCAGATCGTTTTTGGGAACTTTTCTCGCGTATTTTCTTCGCTCCCCGTTCACTTCAGAGGACTCACTTGGCCACTTTCTCCAGTTTGAAGTTCCTACTCTTGCTGTTGGGAAAGAGGTGCCCATGCTACGCGTACAAGTTATTTCCTTTGTTCCTTAAAGATCACTTGTGATTTTGCCCCCTCTTTGTTATGTAGGAGAGGAAGCTAGTTGATATGCCGTGGCATAAGATACAGGCAGACCAGGATGTTCCACACATCATGGGGGCCCCAAAAAAGCGAACACCAATCAGAGGTAAGTGGGGTCTTACTGAAACAAGCCAGATTGTAGTCACTTCTGTGTACTGCGTCTGGTGTTTATTCAGATTGCTTTTCGATATTCAGTGTTTGGGGCTGAGGTAAGTTGAATAACAATTATTTTGACTCTTAAACTGATGCAAGGGTTTATATTAAATGTGTTCTTAAAAAAATTAATTTTTGGTGTTATTAGCAAGAGAAAAACTTGTCTTGGTGTCACATTGTAGAGGACGTGAAGATGTATTTGAAGAAATTAATGAAGTCCTCAGTAAGTAAGGATGTACCATACACCGTGCACAGAACAGGTCACTTTTTAGACCTGTTCACAACACGAAGCTCCAAAAAAAATGCACGCATTAGCTTAACCATGTTTCACTGTTGCATCCGTTATGGTACACTCTTGTGGAAAATTTGAATGTGTTTTTGTTATGTGCATCATCTTAGTTGCTCTGATTCTCGTAGTAATTACTTCAGAATATTACAGTAAAATTATTTCATGTTGGAAATTGAGAATGAAGTGCTTTTTATCGCATTTGTTTTTTTGTTTTGGATTTGGTGGCCTGAAAGTGTTAGTGAAGTTACGTAGGTGGTCACCATCGTATCGATTGTGGTCCTCTGGGTCGTGACGCTATACGGTCTTACAGGTGGTTAGCATTGTGTGAGGGGAACATACTGCTGTGTCATCATCTGGGTTATGATGCAGTGTGGCCAATCAACTTTCAGAGGAACACTGATAACCACACAACATCACAGCCCAGAAGATGGCAGTATTTTAAAAATTGTCCTTCAACAGCATTAGCTATTTTTTTATAATATTGTTTATGAGTAATAGTTTCGTGGCTCTGTTATGGAAGTGATTGGTTCTACACTTCCCAGTTGGCAATGAAGAACTAGCTAATTCATAAGGAATTTTGCAGTTTTCTCGCTAATGATGATGTTGATGATGATGACGACTGTATTTTTTGTGATGTCTCAAGCTGCAGAAATGAATATATCAGTACTTCTCAATTTCCAACAGAAATTAAGTACGTCAATTTAGTTGCATAGAAGGGGCAGAGTATCAGATTCTAGTAATAATTTCGTTTTTATTTTTTCACCGAGGTGGCAGGTTGGACACATTAACAGGAGGTTAGAGCATTGCAAGAAACTTGTGTTGGCATTAAATTGAGAAATGTCTTTGCTCTCATGGGTCTAATCTGGTCGCAGTTTGTTTGTCAAGCCTCCAGTGCAGTTGAAAGTGTCCGCTAACAGTGATAGGTCTGCCGTCATGTTGTCGGTCACGTATTCTCTCAAGTAACTATAATTACTTTTACGGTGGGCCATGTAGCGTTATTCATGTTTCTGGAATTGCACAACCATGAAGCAATTTTATAACTATAAGCACAAAGGCAGCACAAGGAGAAGTGGAAACCCTCGTCATGGAAACATCTCTGGTTGTTTCATTGTTATAGAATCTTGAAGACACGCTACTTTGAAGATTTGTTCTATGTTCAGTGCGTTGTGAAATACTTGTAAGTTAAGGATTTGTATGTTTGAAGCTGGAAATTTTTGTATGAACCATGTATGATTTTATATGCACAAATTGTTTGTTATTCCGATAATAAAGAACATTTTACGTACAATTTCCGTCCAATAAAGAAAAATTGTCGAGATATTCTGTCCTGCTTGCTTTGATTGGCCCTGGATGTTGTTGCTTATGAATTACTTCATGTATTATGATATGTGTTCTATGTATAGATTCTTCAAAAGGACGGTAGAGGTTCCTGACAATAAATGTTACATTACATTTGCTATTTTAAGTGGAGTATATATTGAAAATATTCCATAGTGTTCTGTTGAATCTGTGCTGTTAAGTGTTTTCCAATACTAGAAATGTCTATTGTTTAAGTGTTCCTCTGTACATCTTCCTGTTCCCTCATTATGTATTCCATTACATTTAAAATAGAATTGAACATTCAGATGTGTCTAGGTTTCTAAGTTTTTAGTGATTTAGAGGCTGTTTTAGCTTCATAAATTCAGATTGCTGAAATTAAAATTCTTTCACGCTTAAGAAGTTTCTCTCACGAGTTTTTATAATTTCAAGCAACATCTTGGCGTGATTAGATATTCCATAATAGTAAACTTAAGTAAGTTACAGTGGAAGTCTCAACAAGTAATAATCTGCCGTGGGCACTTCTGGGATCAACAGATGTCACGATGTGCCCATAACAGAAAAGTTTTTGCGTATTTTTATTAAACATTTTTCTTTGTGATCGAGAAGTGTGAACACGACGTGGTATGACCCTTTGAGATTGTTTGTGTACCGATACTTCGACTTATTTGTTTCCTGTTACGTTTTAATTTAAAGTGTGGCCATAAATAAGATCAAGTTGGGAACACGGTTGTAGGCCATTTTCAGTAATCTTAATATTAAAAATTTGAAATGCAATTTGAAATTTGGCTTAATGGCACTCGTTCGTTTATGGTGACTTTGTAGTGCATTTCAAATTATGTTCAGTTTTGAGAGTATATCAGCTGTCTTTTGTCTGAGATACATTTGGTCTTGTTCTGATGCTTTGTGTTAGTTTCAAGCTGGCTGAGGTGATCATCTCTTAATATTGCTTTATTTTAATCTTAGGATTGCAGTTCTTCATCTCTGCTACTGCGTGGTACTGCAAACTTTGTGATGTGTGGATTGGAGACCTGCATTGTGCATCTGTTCACCTGAAGTCAAAGAGGCACTCTGAAAATTATGCTGTGAGTTTCTGTTTTGAAGAAAGTCCTTGTTTGGCATTTCTTCAGTACATTTGATCTTAAGCATAAATTGAACCTCTCTGTAAAACGTTCATTATCTAAATCCGTCTCATTGTGTGCCTTCCAAGAGGGTGTTTTTGAAGAGATTTCTGTACCAAAACCGTACCATGTGTAAGGATTTGAGGTTTTCACAGCAGTGAGTCTGAAGATGGATGTCTTCTGGGTTGTTGAATCACCGTGATGATCGAGGCAGCAAGGACCTCTGAAACGTTGGTAAACTTCTATTAGTCTTCACAGCATAACCCAGATGACAACCATCTTCATACTATGTATTCTGTGTCTCCCACATCACAGTCTGTTGTAGCATGTTTGACTTAACTGACAGTACTGCGTGAGCTGAATATGTCACAAGGTTTATGATTATGTTAAGTTATAAATTGCTCACTCAGTGTTCAGAATCATAAAAGAACTAAACTGCATATTCCATATGTTGGGATGGGCAGTTTTTAGTCTGAATGGAGCTTTTTCAATAAAACTAGATTGATAAGACCTGTGAGAAAAATTCCATACTTTGGATACTGTTAAATAGTTTTTACATATTTGCGATGTCTAAACATACTTAAAGATACAGCAAAAGATTTAAAAATAGTAATATTAATAAGTACTGTAGATGTGATGTTCTAAACTTTGCATTTTATTCTCATGATGTTAAGACACACATTAAGCAAAACATTGAGTTCATCCTACATAACTTCCTTATTTCCATTAGGACGTATAATAATTAAAAATTGTTCAAGGGGCCTCCATACTTCCCAGTAACTACTTTATTTGTACAACATTTTATAAAGAAGAAGGATTCTCTTTTGCTTAAAATATATAATAGTTGTTCTTTTCTTTTCAGCAATTCACAGAACAAAACCCTCATTGGGAGACAGACTGGCTGGCCGATCGAGAGAAAGCATACGAGCGCTGTTCAGAGGAGAGGCATCGGTTGAAGGAAGAGCAGGGCTCGTTACCACCTGGCATAGAGCAGCCAGCACCATCACTGCCGCCATCAGACACAAAACTGTTCACTGGGAGCAGCAAGGATGGATTCCTGGATCTGAAAGGAGCTGTTAAAGAAGATAAACCTGATCAGAGGCTCAAGAGTACCAGAGACCATCGTAAGAAAGTTAAGAAGACTTGTATAACTGCTTTAGACGAGAAGGTGAGAAAGAAGAAGCACCGGAAAAGTAAATGTACGTCTAAGAAAGTGTCCGATTCCTCAGAGAGCAGTTCAAGTTCCAGTAGCAGCAGTAGCCATTCCTCAAGCACTGAGGAAAACAGTGATTATGAAAATGAAGACAAGTCAAAAAGTATTCGTGTTGCTATGAGAAAGAAGGTAAGGGGCTTGCCAGTGCAACAGGTATCAGATGAACCACTCAGCATACCCTTTATTAAAGCCCCAAGGAGTAAGTGGGATTCCCCAGAAAAACAGAGTGATGAAAAAGAAGTTAAAGAAAGGAATGACAGAGAGAAGATTGAAAGGGAGAAGATATGCAAAGAGAAAGCAGAGTGGGAAAGAACAGAGGCAGAACACGCAGAAAGAAAAGAGGAGGAGCGGAAGTCGAAGAAAGCTAGTCAGAAAAGTAGCAACAGCAGCGGTGATGATAAATTAATCAAAGAATGGATGTCTACGTCAAAGGAGGTGTCAGATGGTGAGAAGCAGCTGTTAAACAGCATTAAGGATAGGCTAAAGCAGAAGCAGGAAGCAGATAAGGAAAGGGAGCATGAGAAGAAGAGGGACGAGAGAGACAAGAATCATCATGATGGCAAGGGATATTATGAAGACAGAAGGGATTCGAGGCGGAGCAGGAGGCGAAGCGAGAGTCCTTCGTCTTCGTCTTACAAGAGCAAGCGATTGCGTGGCAGTGACAGATCACCTGATGACAGGAGAGAACGATCAAGATATGAGAGGTCTGAGGGATCTCGTAAATCTCCTGAACGTTTCTCCAAAAAGAGCCCCTCGTGGCAGGAGTTCCCAAGTTTGAAGGCAGACCAGAAACCGAAAGAAGATACAGATGGAAAAGTTCCAGATAAGAGGTCAGAAACTGAAAAGAAGATGACAGCAAAATTGGAAGACGACGAATATGAGGAAGAAAGTGCTGAATCAAAATTTGAGAAACAGACCGCGGAGTCTGCGGCAAAACTTATGAAGAAGGGCAAGAAACCTGCAGTTATGACGATACCAAAATCTAAATTGCCCTTTATTGGACGCATGCCAATCTTAAAACATTTTGCAAAGAAGAAGGCCCCTCCGTGTGAGAAGTCAGGTGACAGCAAAACTGGTGAGGAGGAGAAGAAGCAGTTTGCAGAAGATTCTATGGTACAAGCACAGTTTAACTTGGAATTCACAAATGTAGGAGGAAAGGTACATATAGGTCCTCAAGAACCTCGCAAATCAAGGTTTGATCAGAAACCACAAGGTGCAGCAGACTTACTGCCAATGGGACCACAGTTGCCACCAAATGTCGTGGTACCAACATCACTTGGTAACTCTGAAACTGGAGGGACCTTACCTAGTTTTGAAGGTGCTAAGCCAGAAGAATCTCAAGTCATGAATGAGGTACAGGACATGGAAATAGATGACGACACTTCTAACAGTGATATCGCCCACCCAGTCATAGAAACGTCACCCGCTGTTGATATTCAAATTGGAGAACAGACACCTCCAAAGAAGCCACTTACAGAAATTCCACTTCCCAAAGACTTTCAGGATGCTTTGAATATATTATTTCCAGGTCCAGAAGGGGCAGAGAAGAAGGATGACTCTCTTCTTCTTCTTCCACCCCAGTCGGCAGTAATTCAGAGTGGTCCGAAGCCTCCCTCCATGCCACAAAATGCATCCCAAATGAATCAAGGCCAGTGGCCCCAAGACATAATTCATTCACAGATGGGAGGCATGCCAGTGATGCCAGGCCATGGACCACCACCATCACATCCAATGCAGGGTTATGGTGGCTCATCCCAGATGATGAGTGGAGGGGGACCTCCGATGATGGGGCCTGTGCATGGTCCACCACCTCCAGGCATGTATGGGCCCCCTGGCATGCCCGGTCCGGGCCCTGCTTACGGGATGCATGGTCCTCCAGGTCCCATGATGGGACCTGGAGGTATGCAAGGTCCTCCTCAACCAAACATGATGCACGGTCCACCCATGCATTCACATCAGAACGAATCGAGACCTCCCCCACCTCCGCTGCCTAAAGAAACTAAAATACCAGTGGAAATAAGCAGTTCTAAAAAGGAAAGCCACCTAAAAAAATCAGATGCTGTAGGTGGAATGAGTGCAGATGAGTTGGCCATGCTAGGAATTGATGAGGGAGACATGGCTGCCCAGATTTTCTAGTTATATGTCAAAATTAGGTTGCTCAAACCGTGGTTAATCTGTGGGATGTGAGGTTTTCACGGCTGTGAGTCTGAAGATGGCCGTCTTCTAGGTTGTTGCACCGTGTAGTCTTGTAGAAGTTTACAGATGTCTCCTAGCTACCTCCAACATCAGGCCTCATCGCCCTGATGATGCAGGCAGCAGGGACGTCTGAAACGCCAAACTTTTACAATAGTACATGGTGTGACAACCCAGAAGACAGCTATCTTCATGGTTAATCTCGTTGGATCTTTGTGTTTTCTGTAGCATTATAGTTGTTATGTGTTTGACATAGAAGTAAATCCTTGTGTAATTTAAATAAAAACTATACAGTAAACCACTTCATCTCTTATTTTTGGAAGTGTGAAAGTATTCATGTGTGTGGTTTCTTCCTTGTCCAACATGGGGTAAATGAAGAAACTGGAAAGGCTTCGAAATATAATTTAGCCAAGAGTTTATTATGGAACAAAGTTGTAGACAGATGCTGTAAAAGTAGAATATTCATTGTATATTTTGTATGAAAAGAGCCAGGTATCTCAATCAGTTCAGTGGCTGGGTGATGGGGTTCTGATGTCTGATGGTCAGAGGATTTTTTTTCCTAGCGTATGCATCTGGATGGCTCTGGGGCCCATCCAGCCTCCTGTCCAGTGGGTACAGGTGTTCTTTCCCTAAGGGTAATGCACGGCCAGGGTATAACACTAACCCCTCTGTGCACCTGTGTGATGTGTTATGGGATAGCTTTTCTTTGTTTACTTGTATAAGGAGTAGAGAAGGGAACAGTGGGGGGAAAAACCAGAGAATTAGAAACATTAGTGGGTGCTCAAGATAAAGGGGTTCAAGAACCATATTGAGAAAATTGGATTTAGGTGGTTTGAAAATGTTTAAAGAATGGTTTTAGTTCCTTGCTGTGTTCATCATCAGGGCGATGATGGAGGCACGAAGGACCTCAGAAACGTGGGTAAAATTTACCAGAATACACGGCGCAACAACCCAGAAGACAAGTCATCTTCGTTTTTTGCATGCTTTTCCATGCAAACATCACAGGTGGGAGTGTCACCCAGAGCGTAATATTTGTTTATAAAGACGCCGATGATCATGAATTGAAAAGGATCTGAAAGGAAACAATTGTGGCAGAATTTAAGGTACTATCCGAAATCCTACATCCCAACCTGCCAGGAGGGACTGGGAAAGCAACCACAAACCTCAGGATTTCCTGTTTCCAGACCGAGATTTGAACCTCGGACTTACCGAATACAAAGCAGGAGTGTCCATGAATGATGGTTCATGGGCCTAAGACATGCCTTAGCTTTCTTATTCTCATAGCAGAACAGTGAGGGTATCAACTGCTTTCACCCGCTAATGGACAAGGCCCAGATGTAAACGGCTGGTTCTTGCCTGACATGTGGTATAATTTTTGATTGTAATGTATATAATCTGTGGTTAATATTTTGTATTATGTTGGTTATCCGCATCGGATGTGTCGTTTATTTCCGGTAGCGTCGGTGTTTGTGGCACTGGTCGTGAGTGTATGTCGTGAAATTAATTTTGTGGTTTATTGCTAACCTAAATTTTCTGTGTTAGCCTTAAAATCTTGTGTAAAATCGTTATGGCTGGCACTCCTCAAGTTCAAGATGCTTCGGACAAATGCAACGTTCCACCACAAGTGTCGTATGCTGTTTATTTATTTGATTCTGAAAGGTAAAAAAATGAGATTTATAATTATAATCGTTATTATAATTGTCAAGTACTACTCCTCACCGCTGTAACTACCAGGTCTTTGGCGTGAGAAGCCCTTCAAAGTATCAGGCTTTTAAATCCCTCTTAATACCTAGGCATTCAAAGGTTAGAATGTAATCTGTCTATTATAGAATTCTATTAACATCATTACAAATTCTTTCACAATACAACGACCGGCAAATCCGTATTAATCCACTGGCGTTCTACAGTTTAATCCATAATACCACCCTTCTTCAGTAAGCCGTGGTATTAAAAACTGTAGGCTAGTGTTCTTAACTTTATTGTCAATAAAAATATTTTAAATCGTACTCGTATTTTTTGTCGTGTTTGGTTCCTGATTTCTTTAATTCTTTTATTTAAGGTTGGTTCGTGTGGCCAAAGAGGTGAATGGCAACAGTGAAGATGTAAATCAGCACAGCATCGATGATACTCTTGGGTAAGATAGAAATTTTGCTAAAGTGTGGTGTATATGACACCAAATTTTGCATTTCTTTTGTAAACAATGGAATGGACTCTAACATGAGAGATATCATAAATATGGCAAGAAATACATGCATAAAGTGAACTTGCTTTCAAATTGTTGATTGATATGAAATTTACAGAATCCACTGGAATACAATTTGGTAATGAACTACGCCTGTGCGTGTAATCTGTTGGTACTGATCATGTAAATATTCCACCTTCTCTGCAAGTTTAATTTTGTACCATCAGCGGTTGGCTACTTCATTCTTCATTTATAATCTTTTTGAGTTTATCTTTTATTCACTACTTCATTTCTGAATCAACTTTTATCATTCTATATATTAATAGATTTGACCTTCTAACATCACCACTGATGCCAGATCAAGAACATAAGCTGCGACTGTTCCTTGTTCGCCGCCTTCATAAAGGAGCAATTTATACAGGGACTGGAAATTTCTCTGGAATGGATTTTAGGTAGTGAATTGATTTTAATTGTCATCGTTATTAAGATTTTGATTCTGTTTATTGTTATGTTGTGATATTGAAGGAAATTTATATCCTGTGTACGCATAAAATCTTTTCTTTTCACTTCTTACTGTAGAATAATGCTATTTACTCTCTGATATACAATTATAGGACAGGGTTTAAAAGATTAATGCTTGCGATTTGTTTTTTTCAGTCTTTCGGAAAATGCCATCGCGCCTTCCCCAGCCATTTGCTACTACATTCTTTTGCCATGCCAACATTCTACGACTTTGCAAGCGATGATTTGCTTGCTGGCATCGACTGAAACAAACTTGGAGGTTTTCCGGCCAGAGTTGACACAGTTCTGTGAAATGTTGGCAGCTCACATTCCATGTGTTAAGGTTGTGAGCCATGCCATTTATTAAGTGAAAATTGCACATCCAACACTTTCTTTGCGTCTCTCGTGGCACTATCACGGCATCGTCGTGGGTGTTAATAATATTGTACGTAAACTTTCCAAATTGCAGTTCTGCAGAACAGACCTCACATCTCATAATATGCAATCATTTGTTTTGTCTGTTTCGACGTCTTGTTAGAATCTGAAGTAGCTCGGTAAGTAAGTAACTGGCTGAGTGTCAGGTGACCGGAGTACAATTTGTAGCGAGGGCACAGACTTTTCTCTTCTGCCATTATATCCAGACTGGTTGTGGGGCCCACCCAACCTTTTGTCCAGTGGCCACTGGGAGTTCTTACCCCGAGGGTAAGGTGGCCAAGGCGTGAAGCTGACGATTCACCTCCATCAAGTGCAAAGGTTAAAAATTCTTGGAGGTATATCTAAAGTTTATTTAGCGTTACAGACGAGTAAGAGTAGGTCTTGATTTTAGGAAAAGCCGCTCCCAGTGTCTGCGTCTGCTAGGCTGATGACGTGGTACAGCATCTGCGTGCAGTACGTTGGTCGAGTGCTGCGAGCATTGGGCTCAAATATCTCCTCTTTACTACAGCTGGTAAGATTAAGTTTCGTAGCAGTGAATTACAGAATCATTAATGAATAATGAATTGGATTAGATGTAGAAGGAAGCAGCCTTGACCTAATTTAATGTACTGCCCTGGCATTTGCCTAGATTTGAGATTGGGAACGCCACCTTCACGAATTCAAAGCAGGCGCAGGTGTTATTTTGCAGGCTCAGCGCAGCGGTCACATAGTAGGTGGCGTGGGGGTGGACCAGATGCTGGTGGATGATACGGAGCGCTTCCTGGAAGCGTGCGCCATGTCCGAGTGCCTGCCAGCGGCACAGTCGCCGACAGGAGAGGTGACAACCTTGCAGAAGACGGACAGGCAGACATACGTTGTGGAAGATGTGGAGTGCAATGCCTATTGCTCTGAATGGACTCGCCATTTGTTAGACCTTGGCCACAACTCCGAGCCCTGGAGGTTGCGAAGGGTTCTTGAGGCTTTCAAACTTAAGGTAGCTCTGCGTTTTGCCCAGAATGTGTATTTATGAGTTTTGTATGATTCCCACAATAAACAGCGTTAACCAGTTGGTCTTTGTAATGGAGAGTTCTGTTTTTTGCTCGTTTGTAACAGGTTTTTTTATATTGTTCAGAGGTTCTTCCAAACCAATGGAACAATTTTATTTCTATTTCAGACTATCAAGGATATGAACATGTTGAAAAGATTACTCAAGCAGTCGGAAATGGATCATTACTCGCTGTACAGGCAAGTAGTACTGTATAAGAAGTGAGGACCACTAGCAAGCCTTCACATTCTGGGATGTAATGAATTTGGAGCTGAACATTATTTGGTCTCTGGGGTCACATGTCATGGGTCGTTTTTGAGAACCTCAGATCCTACTTATCAATTTCTGTTTGATGCGTAAGTGTAAAAAATTATAGTCGTTGACTACTGGAATATGCCTGTACTGAGGCAGGGCTGTAACGACATATGAAACCAGTTTTCAAGCTGCCAGATTGTCATTGCAATCTTTAATCTTTTAGTGACATTTCCATAACGTATTTTGTGTGTGATATTACGAGGCCTTACTTTATTATTATTATTATTTTAAAGTTAAGGAACAGACAACTTTGGCTTTGGTGAGTGTTAACAGCAGCTGTGGTTCCCACAATCCTCAATTTCTCCCATTAAATGCTTTCGGAAGATAGGAATGCGGTGTCTGAATCGAATGATTGAATTTGTTGTAACTTATTTCCTTGTTAACTTAACTTTTCTCTGTATGTTTGTATGAATGTATTTTTCTAGGGCATATTCATTTCTCTGGCAGTCTGGCAACAGTGACGTTCTGTTAAGACAGGCCAAGTTGGAGGGCACTTCTGCCCCAGATATCATAGCTGCTCTGGAAGAACACTTCCGTTACATCGGCGCAGAGTGCGCGCCAGCAACTGTGTGAAGTGAAGCGTTGAGCTGCTACTCGCAGCGTTGTTTAAACTACGAAGGCAAGACCATGTCTGTTTTTTGGACGTGGGGCATGTACTCGTACGTAATGCATTGGCTCACTTGTAAGTTGTTGACGGGAGAGTGGCTATAAGGAAACTAATGTACTTTCAACTTTGTATCTTCAGTTTCTCTGGGCAAGTGTGGAGGATACCGCGGAAGAGTCGGATCACCCTCAAAATGGGATTCCATTTGCCGTGAATAATATGCGAGGGGCATCACACCGTACAGAGGCTGGTATTCCCTTATTAGAATGGATTCATCCGGCTTCAAGTGGAGTTTAAGTAATGATGTATATATTGTTACATTTCCATTAAACATTTGATGCCTGAAATGTGTTGAGAGATTCATTTTGTTGTTTGGAAACGCCTTCATCGCTCTGTGTCCCCACACTTCTAGCTTCATCCGATCCTGTTACTCCTTTAACGAACTGCAGTACTTCCTTATTAAACCAGTCTGGCAACTGGTTTATGTAGTAGCTTCTTGAAAGTGACAGGCAGTGTTACCAATATGTACACCGTTTATTTTTTATCACTTCATTTTCCTCGATTCTTCCTAGAAGTTGACGTTTAGATTTGAAGCTTTCGCAGTGATGTAACTCAATAAAATCTTCTTGTGCGATCAGCCGTTTCAAATGGTTAAAAGGCAAAACCGACGTTTCAGGGACCATCCGTCACCATCATCAGGATTCTGATGTATATTATGATATATTCCTGTAAATGCACTTTGATCTTTTTGGCAGAGATTTATATAAATATTGCTGCTTACTGCACTCAAGAATGCACAATTTTATGGAAACCCAAGGTTCATGTGAGCCCATCCGACCCTACCCCGAGGCAGTTCAGTCCGTGTTTCTCCGAGATCCGTTTTAATATTTTTCTGTCTTCCCCATGCATCCTGCTTGATTTAATTACCCAAATAATATAGTGACAAAAGATTACTTTTTAATAAGTTTCATTGACTAACCTGTCGTTCTGCCTCCCACCTCCAGCAGGACAGACTCATTTGTTCCAGGAGTCAAAGTGCACCAATTAATTTTCTATGCACTAAAGTAAGGTTTTGTGTGCAGTTTCTTCTGCCTTAATTTATTATGGAACTTCAACAAGTGCGATGATAAGAGTTTTCAGAATTCTGTGATTACATACTAAGAAATCTGATGTTTCTTTGGACACTGGAACAAAACCTTAAATGGAGTAGATATGTAATAAATTAGGGTTTCACTGTACTTTGTATGAAGCTTAAAGTTCCAAGACACTGTTTTTGCAGTATATTTTTGAACAAGGATTTTTTTTTGCAGTACACTATATTACAAAAGTGACTTCCTTCTAGTTGTAACAGTCAACACAGCATTTTTAATCATTACACGTTATTTGTTCAGCAGAAAAATGGGTCACCACGTAATGAAAAATAAAATTATTAACCCAATGGCCTAACAGACTGCAATTTGCTACATACAAACATTTGGTTCTTTTTCCTTGTATGAACAAATTAAGTTAGATCTCTCTCTGATCTTCTTTGTCATAAAAAATATTAAGTTGTGTTGAAGCAAAATTATGATTCTGTGGAGAAACGCCATCAGGCGTTTTTCACAGTATTCATCCAGATGTGGAAGTAGTATGAAAATAAAAATCGTAGCCCAGCGATTTACCGGGAGCCTTTTATTATCACTGCGATTATAAAGGTAGAAAGGAGATACATCTTTATCACGACAATTATGCATATTAATTCAGTCTTCAGATATTATGGAGCAGGCAACATTTGGAGTATTTGCAAAGACCTCAAACGCGATTATATCAGAATTTTTAAACTGACTGAACTCGACTAACAAAATTTACGTGTCACTTTCTTTCTGTTTATGTAAAATAGGTTGCTGTAATATCCTACCAAATGCTGACGAATGGCCTTATTTCCATAGCCCCATTACAGTAGACAACTTCACAACCATCTGTATATTTCACTTTCAATTTTAATATCATTTATGTTCATAATTCACAACAAAGGCACATCAAAACTGGGCCATAACAATAAGGACATATTACATTAAGTATTCACACAACACTATATTACACGTAGACGAGGCCTACCTAAATATACACTTAGTGCGAGAAACACATTTCCAAATATATTTTAACGTGTACAAATAACTGATAGTGTTTAGCTACCATATTTAATAATTTAAATATGTGTAATTTGCATTATGAAACCCGGAGTCTTCATTATTTCCTGTGAGGTTTCGTCCTCGGTACACACACGTGCGTGCGCGCACATTCAAAATTGTACAGTTTTAGTTCCCTAAATTTTACCAGTATGAATAAGGCAATAAATAAAAAGACTTATAAACAGTAAACAGCAGATCTGTCGCGTTTCAGTTATGCTGCGGCACTATCCTATCGTGAACCCACTGGCTTACACAGACGCATCCAGGATTCTCGGTTATTTTTGGTCATACGAAGAAACATTCGACATGCTGTGCCTGACTTCCATAAGAAGACATATGTCTTTTTAAACTAAAAACGATTTATGTTTCCTCTTAAGTACTATAAATTAAATTATAGTAGTTATTCAAAAGAATAAGCCAATGGGTCGTCTGTTTTCTACATTCAGTGGAGGCTTGTACTACTTAACCACACACTTTATATCACAGAGTATTGACATTATTTCACACACAAGACGATTCAAACTGCATTCTAACACACATTCAGGCATACCAACACACATACTCCGTGATGCATTTCAGTTCTACTGTGTAGAGGAGTTTTGGAATGTTTGTGTTCTTCCTGTCATGGATTCGATGTTCATACCCCATCTCACAAAATGTGATAGGAAATAAATGGCAGTTCAGAAAAATTAGTTACTTTATGTGAAACGCCCACCTCCCATTAAAATTCCAGCGGTCTTTGGTATGTTCGTTTTACGCACTAATGCAACGTGGCATCTCCTGGCGACACGACAGGTGCGTTGCCCCGTAAGGATAGTACACTAGATGTATATTAACGTAATGAAGCAAATCGTATTTTATGCTCTGATGAGACTTAGAATGGAGTTTTCATGTAAACTAATGAATTGCACGGACTCTGTATTACTAATTCCCAAATTCTTTTTAAACGCAACGTACAATAATATTTCCAACAGAAATGTCAAAAAGGGCTTCTTCTTACTTAACTCACTTGTGCAAAAGTTCAATACCAAAACTATAAACCAACCTTTTTTTTAATATGTACACACACATTTTTCCTTTCTTGGGGTAATACTAATGCCTAATCCTTTGTGATGTACCCCACAGTGGCCATGATTTCCTTAAAAGTAATTATTATTCTGCAGGCGAGTTACAGGCCTCGCAAAGTTTGTCGCAACAAACCAAAACCAATTTCATCGGAATGACTAGGAGGAAACGAGGGTCACAAAAGGACAGTTCGATACTTCTTTCCTCCTTCACTCTTGCTTCCTTGCGTCTACTTTAAGCCGTTTGCTGAATTCTTCTTGTTGCTTTTCCTTCCATTCCGGTTTTGCCTTCATGCGTTTTAACTGCCCGTCCCTGAAAACCACAAACCCAAAAGGTGTTTGAAAAGTTTGCCCTATTTTCATTTACAACACCAATATAGTTGATCATCATCAACATAATCATTCCAGCACTACAGTCACATTTTTCATTTCTTGTGCTGTCTCCATTGTAAATCATCCAATCCTGTAATGCTCAAATCATCGTTACAACCCCCATATCACCTTTCATCATTCTAGCCCCATCACAAGCTCTACTTAAATAAACAGTAACTGACTGAAGATGATCAGATGGTGATGACAAATATGACTGAAGAAACATGATGATAGATAAGAATTTTGGAGTGAAATAGAGATTATGATGTAGATGAAGTAGTGAGATGGAGTGAAGGTGATGGAAGTAGTAGGATGATGACGATGGACATTTTTGGGTGGGACGACAGTAACGATAAAGGCGAGTTGTGATACAGCTGATGACAGTGACGAGGTGAGAGTGTGAGGTTATCATCTTACCACATGAGGTCCACGAGGCCTCCCTGGCGAGCTATCACACTTTTAACTCGGTTGGCAAAGTCAATTGCGGTCTCTCCTTCCTGCTGGTACATCGGTGGCAAGTACCAGACGTCGCAAACGATGGCCCAGCTTGTCATCATCAGATATAGGTACTGCATCATAGAGTATCGACTGCTGTTCCAGAAGGCGTCGCCGAACTTAGGGTCATACTGCGAATAAAAACACGGACATGTTTCTTATGCATTCCCTAAGAATGTCCCTTGACATCTCGCGATGGCTAGAAACCAAACATTCTGTATGAAATATTTCTGCTTGCTTCATCATTTGTCATCTCAGACCTTCACTCTTAATAACCTAAAATCAACTACTTTTTTGTTTTAGGAGAGTAGGAGCAGTTTTTTGGCCCTGGCATATAATTTGTTGCATGAGTAATTTTTAAGAAATGTTATAATAAAAGTTCAGGTTTCATTGGATCAATATGAATGAAAATATGCCCAGTACTTTTGGAGTGTAGGCCCCATTACCATATTTTATCAATATTCAAACTGACAATCACTCGGTGCCCTTAACAAAAATGTCATAACCACTACCGCCAACCTTGATTGCCACTGGATAAATAACACTCCCCACTTCAAAGCTGCCTTTCTTGAACTGCATTACAGACGTGTTGTTGATACAAGTGCCTTCAGGAAAGATCAGAATCGGCGGGTTTCTCGGGTCAGACACGTGTTGTCGCAGTTTCTTTGCTACTGCCTCCCGGTCTTTAACTTCAGACCTTTCAAACCAGATGTGTGGGGATGCTCTTGCCAGTGCCCTCTGCAGGACACCAAGAAACCCACCATGCCGCTGGCCAATCTGAAGAATAACAATCGCACACCATCCATTTTTCGATCAATATATCTTACAACAGAACGCAAATTCCAGTCATACAACTCTTATAGGAAATATTAAATCTGTAACGACAGATCAATTTCTCAAAATCCATCTACTTTTACCTGAAGATAAATCAGAATTTTGGAGGTATGGACATTGGAGGCAAACGTGTCAGGATTGTTAAAGTGCTGAAAATAATACAAAAAAACTACAAACCTAAAAATGAATTAGTGGCAGGAATTAAAGTGAATAATAGCAACATATATTATCAATGCTTCAAAGCTACTACAAATATAAATCCACCCGAAGAATAACACATTTATAAATCATTTTAAATCCGAAAGCATCCACAAAACGTTAGAGACACACAGTAGTTACTACATCAATACCAGAAATATTCAGAAATACATAAGCATATTTTTAAGTAGACGAGAATATTCAACACTAATCTACACAAGATTTAAAACACAAAACTCAAACACACAACTTGTACGCACTGAAGTATCTCAAACAATACAGACATCCCGTGTTTAGTGTTAAAGCCTTCTATTTAATCCACACGAACGTATAAGCAATTTCCAGTTGGTGATGCGTAACGAGCATGAGGCTTCACCCCGCCTATCGCTTTTCTCATCTCGCAGCGCTTCCAAACTCTCTTCACTTCATGCAGTTTTGAAACTTAAGTGAGATTTCAGGTTCTCGCGGCGACAGTATGAAGACGACAGTCTTCTGGAATTTTTCAACGTGTAGTATCGCAAACATTGACGAAACTTTCAGAGGCGTTCACCTTGATAATGGAGGCAGTAAGCACCTCTGATAAGTCAGCCAGTTTCTGTGAGACTACACAGCACAACATCCCAGAAGAAAAGTCGACACAAAAATTATTTTTTTTTTTAAAAATTTTGGTGTGGTATTTGTCATAAAATGTTAAGTGTGCTAAGCCAGTGTTTTGCACTAAAGCGGGGATATCTGTAGAACACATGACACATTTTCTACCCCACAACCTACCAGAGCATAGCAGTTGTCACACGCAAGCACAAGGACATCTATGGGTGACGTATGGTTCGCTACACAGATGCCACATTTAGGCCGGTTCTCTGGATTATGGTACGTGATAACAGCAGATAGGGCACTGGACAAGACGCCAAAACACATGATTGATACATGGTAATTAAGCCAGCGTTTGAACTTGCCCTCAGGAACATAGCCAACAATCCCAGTACAAATTGTGAGCCACATCACCTGTAAGCAATTAAACAATAACCCAAGCTGCCGCCAGAGAATCGGAGCTACCGCGTGGCACAAGTACAACTGGCACCACCAGTAGAACAAATGATAACAGTTAAATACGCTGCAATTACACTGGTCAAAAACCATCTGTGTTTTATGCCTACGTCCCAGTCATATTCACAAACCGAATTAAAAAATTTAAAAAGTGCATCTTTATCAGTTACGTGTCGCTGCGACTGGCGAAAAACGTCCGATTTACAGGTTTGATTTTAGTAATGGAGGAATCAGAACACTGCAACTGTTTGTTCCCAGCAAAAAAAAATATAAATTCACTAACATTACAACGGGGATACGTCAAATGAATAAATTCCCCATTAATAATGACAACACGGAAATTAAAATGGACATTTTGAAAGTTACAAAAGGAAATTACTTCAACCTCTTGTCGCTTTTACGCTCCCACGATGTTGGTCTGAAAAAGGAACTCTGCTATAAAGAGAACATCCACCAAGTTACTGTTAATAATGTTCACCTGCTCCCTTCTTCCAAACACTGGTTACGTAACATGAACGGACACCACACACACAAAGGCAAGTCACCGTTTCCAAAAGAAAATGCATTAGCCAAGGAGACTCTGCAACATCAGCCCCTAGCAATGCGTCAGTTGCACTCACCAGGGAGTAGCAGTTCTCTGTGGACAGCATTATAATGTCGATAGGCGACGTGTGGTTCGCGACACACACCCCGCCTGAAGGCACGTACTGCTTATCGTGCACGGTGATGATGGCCGATAGCGACCGTGCCAAAATTCGAAATGTTATGAGGTACGCTCGCCTGTGGAGCCAGTGTTTGAAATGCCCTTCAGGAACCAGACCGACAAGCAACATAGCCATGACAATCCATACAGTCTGTGACAGAAATATGGTGACCTCTAGAGCTTAGGACTGTGGGGTGGGCTCCAGAAACAGGAACACGACAGTCAGCTTAACTGCGGTTGACTTGGAATATTTACATTTCATTATATACAAGCACAGATTAGTTTACATTAAATACAATAATAAGCCTACGGATGGACTGAACGGGACAGTGACGGAGAACCGATAAAACGGATTTCTAAACGGGTCCGTTTCCTGTTGAAAACGGACATCTGAAGACCAACGGAAATGTAGCCGAGTCTAACGCATCGTGGACCTACAATGTTGACAATGAGAATGTTGCATGTTTGTCTTATAATATACCAATTAACTTCCATTAATGATGATTTTCATGTGTTTTGAAAAGCTGTCATTAAAATTTATATTTCATTTGCATATTCACTGGTCGCTCCTTCACTCAACCTTCTTCTTCTTCTTCTTCTGACTAAATGATGTTCTGTTGTTGTCGGAGGGGGTTACGAAACTTCTTTCAATGTCATCCTAGGAGGGAGAGACAATCTCACCATCCACATGGAAGGGGTAAAACCTCCCTTAGGAGAGCTGACACACAACCCGAAGGTATTGCTTTTCACAGAAACACATCTAATAACTACAGGAGACATCCAGCGACTAGCCATCTCAGAGCAGCTCCTACAGCCCCTAACCACTATCAGTACTATTACCGGACATGAGCGAACTCGGTTGAGACAAACAATTCAATTAGTCACAATCGCACAATGCCTTTCTTTAGCATATGTGGCCGTGATGAACATACTTACGCCAATAAAGCAGATTAAGACCCGCAGCGGTAAGAGAAAACAATACCGCATGAAAAAACCCACCATCCAAATGAAGCTCAGTCGCCAACTGATGAATTCGTAGTGGCGGTTTGTTCTTGTCAGCAGATTCCATGACTGGAACAGAGATTTTTATGCAGCATTTTAAGTCTTCTGCTGTAGCAAATAAACTTTTAGTGTGGCAAGTAGGGTTTGGCATAATTACTCAAGCCGTGCACATCTTAAATCACTTGCGCATTAATTATTTAATGCATTTTGTTAGACTGAGGCTCAGAATCGATTTTCTACTGATCGCCATTAAGTCACCAGTGGTGTGTTAAGTAGAGAGCATTTTTCTGAATGGTTCATATATATTTTATGGCGCAAAGTTACGGTGCGCAATTCTGTACCTACCTTAAGTTCTTCAGTTTCAAACCGAAGAGTGACCTGATCTTCAATTATCGCTTCTACTCCAACCTTGACGAAATCGAGGCAATCCGACAGTTCAAAGTCACTTCTCAACGTCTCAAAAGATCTTCGCCTGGGAAAATTCTGTGAGGAAACAGCAGAATAAGTTATAGTCAAGACATTAATTCCTCTCCTTTGTTATTAACACAAAATTGTTGATTCTGTCTTAAATAATCTTCCACGCAACTGTTTCCAAATAAAAATTCTTTTACTATGCATCGGTCACCAACATATTCAGCGCACTGACGCCAGTTCTATGGCCTTGCAGACAAATATCTGGGAGCTGAAAATGATATCACGCGAGAAGCAGTCAAACAATTTCTATGGGCACCCTCACTCAACGCAGTAATGACACACAAAATTAATCTGCAAGTCATAAAACGACAATGTTTTATCAATATTGAAGCCACGTGCCTTTGTGCTTCCTAAATATGGGAATGTACAGTTTACTCACGTGTGAGGCGGCTGTGTGGTCATCCTCAGAGGTCATGTTACTGTTTGCATGTGAGTAGTTATGCTCTGGATCAGGCACCAGGATCAGGTCTTCTCTGCTGATCACACTTGTCGAATTGTTCGCCAGGACACCGTTCTTGACCTTGCCGTCTGCCTTGTAAAGCAAGTGGTCACTGTGAATTCTGCGGTCACTAGTGACACTACGAGAGCAATTTCGTCTCGAGTCCCCCCGTCCGTCCTTGTCGCAATCTTCATCCTCATTTTCAGAGTTTTCGCAGCTGGCGTGTCGGTCCTTCTGCGCGATCTCAATGTTTTCTCGACCGTACTGAAAACAGGTGCCTCGTTGTCAGGTCTTTCTTTTTTAGGAGATGCAAGAAATTATATTTCTTAAGCCCAAGACAGCTACTCATATTTCAGGTACCCTCAAGCCGTACGGATCATTAATGTCACCCTTTTAATAATTTCTTCCAGATCGGATGGATTAAAGCATTAAGCCTCCAACTAAATAACCTAGTATACAGTTTCTGGTACATAAACCACAATTTTTAACACCTCTAGCACAAAGTGCCTCAACTGTACGTACCTGATCCTAAGCCAACTCAATCCAGTTGCCCACCTGGCCAAAGATTTCTGTGCCTTTACAGAATTCAAGGGTTTGTTACTGTGATCACACAACCCTACCATCAGATTCTGTCCCGAGTCCGTTTAAGCCAATCCGCACCATCACATCCACTCTGATATTACCCCCCCAAACTATTCCAAGCGAAGTTTGATCCCGTGAATGTTTGTAATCAGAAATTTTGTATGTATTTTCGTCCTTGCAATGCATGCTACATATCTCACCAAGTTAATCTTTCTCTATTTAATAATATTAGGACAAGAAAATAAAAGTTCCACACTGAACGATGGTAAGGAAACTTTTTTCCCGAACTCTGTGCTTGAATTATCAATGAGGTCGTGATTAATTTTCAAGATGAGCGAGTTGGCCTTTCATACAATGGGTAGGAAAGCAATCACTTCAAGTTACCTTATTAATAGTCAGACACTTCCTGCAAGTTAATTCAATCAGGCATCGTCACTGACAGGACAACGCTGAAGGTTAGCCGCTGTCGGTGCATTGAGGCAAGAAGCAAGCTTCGGGCCTGCAGATAGGAAACTGGAAATTTCGTAAAAGCAAACTTGGGCAGGACTGGATACAAACCACTGACTTTGGCATGAATTTTGTGTCCATGTGCTAACACTCACGAACGCCACATTGTCGTACAAAGTATTGCGACAGAAGACGAAATGTTTCTTTTCACAACCTAACCTAACAATGCGCACATTTCTGAACAACTTTTGTTCGCGTGAGAACAAAATCATAACGCAGAACGCCTGTTGCGTCATTGTTTTTGCCACGATGAAAGGGTTTGTGGAAGAAAAAGGCAAGGAAAAGGTACGAAAGAAATCTTTTCCCGTTTAACTTCTACGGGCCGTTAGTGCAATAATAATTGAGGCAGAAGAACTTGGCGAAACAGATCGTTCCAGTTACTCGCGCTCGAGTCGACCACACGGACTTCCCTGGCGATCGAAAAACCACAACTGACGAAAACGCAGATGGTGAAATTCCATCCTGAAACTTTCTACTTTGTTTAAGTGTGTCTGTGTTAAGTACGCTTTGTGCGTTGCTCTAGTAACAAAAATAGCTTGACCTTGGTTTGGTTTCTGCGGAAAGTTATAAAGCTCGGGATATGACATATTTAATTTGGTGGCTTCGAAGTCGAAATTTAACTTTTTCCTACGGTTCGTCGCAAGTACGACCACCTCACGCCGTACAGAGGTTACAACAACGAAGCACATTATCCTACCTCTCGTAACAATTCAAGGTTTTACTTCGGTGTGACGTTCGCAGCGCGTAATCTCGTGACAATCGAGGCGAAGGCTTAATAATCATCTTCGCATTTTACAAATTGCCATCAGGAAAATGGCCATGGCATATTTCAAAGTATCATGTGGATGGACTGAAATGAAAGTTCCACAACAGAGTTAATGCCTCGCCGTGTAACTTTCTACCAATCTCGTAATTCGTAGTCACACTCCAGGTGAAAGTCTCTATTCGACTGCGCAGTGTCCGTCCGCCAATCAATTTCACCTGCGACATTGACCTCGCAATTTGTTAAATAAGGCAGCCTTGTAGAAGTTGGAGGCAGTAAACACCTCCGAAACGTCGATAAACTTCTATCAGACAGCAATGGCGCAGGAATCCAGACGGCAGACAACTTCAGTGAATCTGAAATCTCATTCTTCGTCCTTTCCTGTCGCACAGATTACGTAACGTCGACAAACAGAATGATTGAACGATGAACTGCGCGTGTCCTGTCCAAAGATTTGCCTGGAGGGGGAAGGGGGGGGGCGAAACACGAAGGAATGCTAACCAGTGGTACGGGACAGACTGCATCCTGGCATTCGTAGGCGCCAGTCCCCATGGATGTCCTTGCGCGGAACATTGTGGTCTTGATAACCTTCACATCAGATCACAGGTGAGGTACTGCGTCTTCAGAATCACACACGGTTACGTAATGAACGCGACGACGCGACCACTTGGCAGTAAGGTCGGGCACTGGACTTCGGTTGCCAGGGTACAGCTCCTCCCCCATTTACCCAAAGCTCGTAACTCCCTCCACTCCGAAGACTTAAATTATTTCGCTGCTAATCAGGCGCACTTTCACAAATCAACTTTAATGATAATTACTAGACCATTTAAAGCAGAGTGGTACCATCTTCTTTAACTGTCAGTAACACTACATTTTGTTTTTATGTGTTTCGTATGTTTCAAACAATAAGCAGCGATTATTTCCTTAAACAGCGTTAACCAGTTGATCTTCGTAATAGTGAAGTGTAGTGTTTTCTTCGCGGTACGGGCCGAATTCTTAAATACTATTTAGACGAGCTTCAACTTTAAAACGTGCACTCGCCTACTCTAATTATACTACAGGCCTATTATCTGACGTGGTTGTAAAAAGGCGTGATCAGGAAACTGATGATCGCGTAATTCTCCTGGAGTGTGGGGCCGCGTGGTCACCAAAGTTCTGGACAGAGCACCGTAATGACGCATCACATCACAGACAGACTGGAGCAGCAGGTCACAGGTCACGCCACTTTTATTAAGTAGCGACCGCTATCGATTTTATCAATATGGCGTGGTACATTTATCACAGGACAAAACTAAACGAATCAGTCACATGAACAGCACGCACTGAGCTGGCAGAATCCACACACTGCCCTCCGTGGAGCGAAAATTCAGATCAGCTCTTCTGCATGAAATTTTCGTCTTATCTCACACCAAAACCGGTTGCAGCCGGAACAGTCCCATGCGTTTTTGCCCTTTGAAGCACAAAGCTCGTCCAAATGATATTTAAGAAATGAGCTCGTACCGCGAAGAAAACACTACATTTCACCATTAAAAATATCAACTGGTTAACGCTGTTTAAGGCAATAATACGACTAAAACGCTAATTAACCTTTGGAGCCGAAGCTCTTTCAAATGAAACTTAAGAATTCAGTCCGTACCCCGAAGAAAACACCACACTTCACCATTACAAAGATCGACTGGTTAACGCTGTTTAAGGAAATAATCGCTGTTTATTGGGAGAATCATACGAAACACATAAACAGGCCTACAATATGCAGCGTCCGATTACTGAGGGAGATGGTACATATAGTTACCATTAAGAGTTATTCAGCTCACACAGCGGCGATGGACGTCAAAAGCACGAATCAAACTGATTTTAATTACATGCTGTAGGTTATAAGTCCGTATGGGCGCAAAGGTTCCAATAGAGCAAACCTGTTAAATTCGTTCTTAAGAACTTCGCACTCATCAGATTGGTCGTGACATGCCGTCGAGATATCAAGCCTTTGTTCCCCATTGTAGTGAGTAACGCACCCAATCGGATGATGGTGACTGTTAAGGGTACAGACGAGACCAGCATCACGACGATTTCAGATGTTTTTAAGACTCACAACTGCCTAGTTTATTTATTTTCGGTTCATTGAACGATATTCCCAATAATTAGCTCAGAACAGTGTCGGAAGGGATCTGAAGTGTCCTAACTTACGATATTTGATTGGAGGGACTGGGGAAACCAAGGAAAATATTTGCATATTCGGTCTCCGATAAACGTTAACACAATTCTTACAATTGCTTATGATAAATTGACTCTTGAAGGGATAGCATCGTTCATACGCAGGGTCCTGACGTTACGTAAAAGCGGATTGTTGACGGCAGTAATGTAACACAACAATGGAGTAAACAGATGACGCAACAATTAGTTCCTTTGGCAACAACAATGCACGCAGGAGTTCATACAAAAGCTGACCATTGTTGTCGGTCAATATTTACACTTTTTGGCAGAATGACCCTTCCACATAGACGTATTTACGTAAAAAACGTTTACCGTCTTAATCAGACAAACAACGTTAAAGCGAATCTTGAACCGACGTGTCGTAACAGACCTTTGGAAAATACGCAGATTTTGTTGGCGTAATTTTCTATAGAATGTAATACAACAACATTGCAACTGCACGAAAACCTTTTTTTTTTTTTTAATCTTTCGGTTTGATGTTGATACACATGAAATCTGCAACGTACGTAGATCGTAAACACGCGCACGCCGTCATGTTTTTGTTTATTTCTACCTAAGCATTTCGACGTTTCGTTTCATCACTGAAGACTACATTTTGAAACAACGCAAACCAAACCATTAGATAACAGGTTTCAACACTAATGCCAAGGCAATATCCTGTCCTACAAAGGGCGTTAGTGCAACCCAGCTCCTATCAGTACAGTGTTGTAATATTTCAACAGTTAACCTGACATTCCGTAGCATGTAATTACTTTGAATCTGAACAACAAACGATCCACATAATGCCCTCGCCTGCCAAACAAAGGTTTACATAATGTTAATATTATAAGCGGACTTTGGACTATGAATGGAGTTTACTCAAGTACTTGACGCCCGTAACTTGCAGTCAGCATGCCACAGTGAAAGAGGTACAAAGTCTCCAGCTTGGAACAGAAAGCCTTATCTGATGTAGTGTGTGCTTTATTCGATGCTAATAAAATGTTGGTCCAGAAGTAAAGACCTCATATCGCCACCAGGCCGCAGGACAAAATCATTAGAACAGAACAGAATGTATTTACAATCCACAGATCGTTCACAACACAAGTCAAGTGTGCGAAACACGTCAATGATGGTAGCTACACAAATCCTTAAAACATGCACCAAAGTTAAAAATTTCGGAATAACATTAACAAATAAAAATTGCGGTTCACCATAAAATTAAGAGGAGAACACATTTGGGGAATGTCTCCTACCATACAAACCTCCATTTTCACAAACAATGAGAAGATAATTATCTTCTAATCCTTTAATCGTCGTTTCTTGTATGGGCACTGTCCGAAAAAACACAGTTTTCAACATTCAACTGCTTATAAAGTGAGCAAGGGACATAGGACGTTCAAGAAAATGACATTTAACCTTTCACAAGATGTCAATCAATATCGACAAGAAATTGTCATGTTAACCCCTTAAATTCAATTTTCTTCCTCTGTTACCGCTGAACCTTCAACATCATACAGAAGCAGATAATGTTAAATATTAATTATTCTAACACATTACAGATGAGGGTTACTGAATCCATCTCCTGATTACCAACTGCTAGTGCTTACCTCAAATATTTTTAGCAACATTTTCACATATAATCTTCGAACTCCTAAGGATTTTCCGATTGAAGCCAGAAATATTATTGCTAATAAAAACATTAAGAACGGTGTCACGAGTATAGAGCATGAAACACTTATTACGCTCCATATTAACGCCATATTGATACGACCTACCACAGATCACCCGCAGATGACCTATTCACCGCTATAACTGCCTCCCTACTGCTGCTGCAACTAGTCATTCCCAACCTTTACACATGAAATTTGCATCACAGATAGACACACGAACGCTGAAAACGTCACAACCACAGAGATGATCTATGCCATAGTTAAGTTTCCAAAGTAAGCCATAATTTAGAAAAATATGTACTTCAATATTTCTTTTAAATAAATATTAATCACAGTTAAGTATTAATGAATTTATCATAATAACAAATCGTCAGATAATAAAATAATACTGATTTGCCCATAGCACCAAAGAAGATAGTCACGGTTTGTTGCCGTGACCGGTGATACAGACTGATGTGTAACCTGTGGACTTCCCTCCCAGACAAATATGGCGGATTTACCTGCTCCATTACGGGTCTCGCCTCTTATAAGGGTAGGTAATGAATATGAACTTCTACTTATTTTCAATAGTTACGCCCGTCTACTTACTAAATATTCATATCATTAGATGTATCCGAGATAATGTAGGTTAAGGAAGATCATGAAAAGAAGTAATTAATAATATTGGTCTCATCCCAAAAGAATACAGAAAGAAATCTTTTTAACAGTTTGTCTACCAAGGGAAGTGAAAGAATAGAGATGTTGTAATATGGTGAGCATTATCTCATTACTATTTGAAAATTGTTTAATGTTTCATGGTTTCAGAACTATCCATTACCAGATCAGTATATGTTCTGTCTTTACTACATCATCCTTAAAGTTTTAATTTTCAGCAAAAAAACTGCAGGAGGAAGTGCATTATGATTGGGTAAAAGTTCTCATTTTCTCTGCCTTAAATCTTCTGTTCGTCAACAGCAGTGAAGTGGAGATTGCGTTGTTGTTTTGTGTAGGTTTTGGATTTTATGGTGAAGAGAACACTTTTCATAAACAAGTATAGTGATGCAACATTTCAAAAACAGTGAAAATGATGATACAAGATCAGGAACTTGAAACACTGAGAGTAAGAGTTATTTTAGTCTAAACATGATGAGTGTGTAGTAACCTGTGGTTGCCACATTGATGGCAGTGGATGATTCATAGAGGAAGAGGTGATTTGCCAGTCCTGCTGTTTCATTTTAGTTTGGCAGATGGAGTTTCCTCGCAGCTGGCATTGCGTGGGGAGCCATTCGACATAGATCCCTGTCTAAGAAGGAAAATGCATTACGAGAGATTGAAGCGAAGCAGAAACCAATTCGTGATGCCAAATTAGCAGCAGAAAAGAAGAGATTAGCTAAAGGTTGGTCATCAGTGAACATTTAAATATTCTGCCACATAATAATGCTGACTGACTAACCATATTATGAAATCTCGATACTCTGTCCTTCTTTGCACCTCAAAAAATTCCTTCTTGATACTCTGTTATATTATAATTTATTAGAGATTTTGTAGTTTAGATGCGTCATGTTTGTGTTGAAATTCATGGATAGTCATCATCTGATCACAGACGCAGACACACCACACATCACAACTCTTGGATAATGAACAACTGACCAAAAATATGCAAAACACTGCGAAGATCAAAAGGAATACCTACAAAAAGAAATCTACAAAACAAATAAATCAATAAATGGTTGTATTAATAAATATATATTAGTTTTAAAGATGAAAATGACAATAAAGAACCTGAGGATGATGCAATAGCATCGAAACATGTCGTAAAATAATAAGCGCCGAAATGTAACATCGTAATAACGATGAAAAGCGCTAAATTTTAATTTTAATTTTAACAACAACATTTAAAAATTGAAATTAAGTTTGTGTATAGACTGAAATAATAAATAAATATATACTTATTAGAGATTGTCATAGTTTAAAATGTTTAGAATCTTTTACATCAGTTTTAATTGGTCACATCCCTAACTTTTGGCTGCTGTCAGCCTACCACCAAGACAATATTAGAATGGATCTCAGAGAAACGTGTTTTAAAGTTGTTAATAAGGTTACACTGTCTGGGGTAGTGTCCATTGGCAGATTCTGTGACCTTGGCGATGAACCTTCATATTCCATAAAGACAGAAAGTTTCTTGGCCAGCTAAGTAACTGTTAGTTCCTCCTGAGAGACGCTTTTCCAGATTCTAATACTGTGTTTACTTCTCGTTACAGAGGAGCTGGACTACCTAGCCAGACAAGCAGGAGCCCCACCTGAGCCATGATCAGTTCTTCTGTTGCATTCATGTATAGTAACTTTACTCCCATTTCTGTATAGAATATAAATGTATTTCAAAGTGTGAAATATAAATGTCATTAATTTGTTTCACAGTGTGAAGCTGCAATAAAGTTCATATTTCTAGATGGCTTTAACGGCCGCACTTATTTCTTAATATTTATTCTTTTTGCAAGAAAATGAAAGTAGCTTATTTGTGGGTTTTTTAATTATATTTGTAGACTTTGAAACAAGCGCATGTGTAAGTACTGTGTTCTTTACATTTTTAGCATATTTTACTTCCTCAAGGGAAAATGTATATTTATGAGATTACCATACTTTTTGTGTGTGTGTGTGTGTGTCCTGCCTATTCAGCATTTGAAAGAGTTCACCAATTTTCATATAATGTGATACAGATATTATGCCAGTGGAAGCCGCCATCATACTTTTCAGTCTCGATGATGATAGACTAAATGTAAGTTGATAAGATGATAGAGTTGCGTCATATTGTGAAAATATATTTAATTAATTAATCTTGTCCGTCTAATCACAATTTAAAATTTGAAATTAAGATAGTTAAAATACCATGTGATGCTCCTTATCGAAACATTCGATTTACATTTTGAACATGTAGTGAGAAAGTGATGTTCCAAATGTAAATCGAATGTTTCGATAAGGAGCATCACATGGTATTTTAACTATCTTAATTTCAAATTTTAAATTGTGATTAGACGGACAAGATTAATTAATTAAATAAATGTAAGTTGAAAATAATTAAATGTTAAAATTAATAATTTACTGTATTCTGGGATGTTACAGTGCATAATCTAGTAGACGTTTAATGATGTTTAAGAGGCACTTACTGCCTCATCACCTGGAGATGGAGGCAGTATACACCTCCGGAACATTAATAAATTCCTACCATACATTATCGCAGAAGACAGTTGTCACATCTTTCCAAAAGAGGGTGGCTAAGACATTTCTGACAGCCTCCTGATGAATAAATAGGGGCCTTTTCTTTTGGGAGAAATGTTTACTGACTGTAAAGCTGATAACCTGACGATCTGTATACTAAAATTTGCAATTACCAATGTGACCATTTTCACATTTGGCGCGCAGAGTTGAACGCCATTTTGTAAGAAGCAATATATATCGACTCTGGTTTATCGAAACAAACCATCACAGCATGTGTAGACTGCTGCCACCTTCAGCAAATTCTTTGAATTATATTTACACGTGGTGACTCCTAACTCCGGTGTTGCCAGTTGAAAGACATTTTAAACGGAAGTCAGCCTTAATGGGGTATTATATTCAGCGTAGCTCATAATTAGACCGAGAATTCCTACACGTAATCGCGTTGCTTTCTTAATTTCCGATCCATAGGGTTATTGTATGTGTCATGGCTGTGGTCATATTTGCCACATGTCGCGTTCATCCCATTCCTCGTCTTGATAATCCAAATTTATGGCGAAGAGTAAAATTATGAAGCTCCTCATCACGTTTTTTTTTTCCTGTATCCTGACATATCTTACCTCCCGAGTCCAAATATTCTTTTGAGGACGCTGTTCTCAAACACCCTCGGTCAGAAAACATCTTCCAGTTTCAGGGATAAGCCACGTCGAAGAAAGATAATTATCAAACGCTTCGGCAAACATTTCAGTTGCCATCTTAAGAGTGACTATGTGTTGGTTCGGACTTTTTTCCCCCCAACTGCATCGTTTGCCGAAACATTGGATAATTTTAAACATTCGTCGTGTGTCGCCCCCGAAAACCTATTTTCGAGAATTACCCACAATCTGTTATCTTTTCTTTATATTTTTAGACAGCAGGCGGGAAGACGACATTCCAAAATCAAGCTGCATCTCGTCCACTTTCTCATTGTCATACATGAAAAGTTGTTCGCAAGAAGGGAATTTTCTCCTTGCCACTCTCAAGATTGGGTCACGAAGTACGATACGCATATTTCTCATATTAAGACAGAAATCGGCTACCAGATGCTGTTTCAAAAGCCGAAATGATCCTACATACACATAATATGTCTGTGTCCCTGAAGATAGAGGCACTAAGTCCCTTCGAAATGTCCGTAATGTTGTTAGGACCCAGAAGGGAAAATAATTGCATGTATTTCCATACGTTAATTTTATTTCTTAAATATCGTACCTTCACTATCTCCTTCCTTCATACAAAATTCGAAAACATGCGTTTTATTGCTGTAAAATTAATGGGGGGTTACAATTTACAGAATTATGTATGACATTAAAAACCAAATCTTTCGGACTCTGAGCGGGATGGTCTTACAACAGGCCTACGTATCCCTGTTGTCATTTGCATGATAGTGGGGGCTGTGCCACAAACATTCTGCGGGGAGTGTACCTGAACAGACATCTGCAGCCAGGAGGGTCGATCGATAAAGCTGGCGTCAGACCTAATCCGTTACAACGACAATGGGCTTCTGGCTCAAAGCTTAGGGCTTGCGTTATCTAAGCACCTTTTTGTGTTCATAAAGTTTACAAATTGCTTCTTCTAATTGATATTGTCCTACACGGAACCCTCTTCACTCTGAAGGCTATTTATCTCATTGATGGTACATTTAAAGACACTGTATCAATTGCCCAGTAATTCGACGACACTTGTGAACTCATAATAGAAGTGATCGGATATAATAAACTAGTAAAAATGTCCTTCTTATCGATCACCTGATATTATTGTCCCAGTGCTGACTAGAACACCGTGCAGTGTCTGACTGTTCCGAGGTTATAAACTACGCTGTATCAACTGAGTTGTTTATTCACAACAGGCACCAAGTCATTTGATTCAAGTGTTCGTCAGGTCTTTCATCTTAACTGGTTCACCCCACAGAAGAAAATTCTTGGCAATTTTAAGTATTTGTGAGATATTACTCGGAACTACGGGTAACGCGAAAATACGGACATCTGACGAACGATTGAAAAGTCCTGCTTCGGTTCGACTCGTAGTTTAGAGCCCCGTTATCCTAACTGATATCCGTGGTTTACATCAGTCCCTCCAAGTAAATTTTAGATTGCACCATATAATAATAGACCACTACTGTTTTTTTTAATAAGTTATTTGAGGTCGGCGCACTAGCTGGGTTTGAGACCGTTCACTCAACTCCAACGGGGCAATTTTATGGCGTCAGGTTGAAGGACCTGCTGGAACACTTCGAGAGAAACAGAGCGCGAAGGGCAAACCACCGTGAATTTATATTTGCTTCACGCCATCTTCTAGTCTGAAAGTCCATGACCGCGTTCACGAGACCTGGTGTCCCGCAATCTTTGACCAAATAAATCCAGTGAAAATCCTTCCATCCGATTTCTCTGAGGTGCATTTGAATATTATCCTCACTTTTGCGCTGAACGTGACAGTACTGCTTCGTAATGCCGTGTTTTGTGTCAGTGGGTCGGACTCAAGGTTAATCGCCTCTTTCAAGCATTGTCTCGAGATCCTTGTAAGGTGGCGGCGCAGGAGAACAGCTTCTGACGTCATCAGCACGCCATATTTGGTCCGAATCTCACTGAGTCATGCCACGTTGTTGATTTCGCGGCCCGCACGAAGATGACGTTGAACCCGTCCATGTTCTACGAGTATTTATAACGCAGAATGCAGCATCCCGAAGGGCTGTTTCCCTTCTGTAATCACGTGAAATATTTTTAACACCTATACCTGATGGTTATTCATGGTTACATTCCCGTGTTGTTTGAGGTATATAACGTATGCAGTTAAAATAGCTTCGTCGAAACTGACAGTCGGTTCGCGTGATAAGTCTTACAGTAATAATAACTCCTGATTTCATAATTACAGGACGGGTGACGTGACGAAGTGATTTCTTGACAAGGCCACGTCAGAATTCTCAGTATTTTGTTAAACTGTTCAAGATCAAATGAAGAACTTAATTTGTACTTTTCTATACTCGGGCGAGATGAGATGAACCTTCAAGTTCCTTCATAGCAGGGAATTTGACTGGTTTCTCAAGGTCTCCACAGAATGTAGGCTCACTGAAAGCTTTTATACACACACTCGCCTTGGCCTGGGTGTAGAAACCCACACGTCGTGTTCTTGTTAGCCCACATCTCGAGTCACACACCAAGTAAAGCAGCGGCTACCAGCTTATTTCGTGGGGTAAGAAAGCATTCGGACGTAACCATGTTTGAAACTAACCTTTCAAGCTGCTACGTAAGCTTTGGATGTCTGGGAGTAGATTCTTTAACATTAATTTTTGAGTTAGCTGAGCAGCTGTCAGCTTTTCAAGGACTCTGCTCTGTGGAGTCAGTTTTGACACTGAATCTGTGCGAGTTAACTGGCAACTTTTATGTCTCGTAATCGAAAGTCTTATCTTCATGTTATTCACGGTCGAATGGGTGGATGATTATCATTTGAAACATCGAAATCGAAATGATACAGAGCTGAAATCGGCCATGTCAGAACAGTTTTAACTGAAGACCGGCTCCGGCTGTCCTACTCAGCATTTTTACGAAACCAAAATATTTGTAAAACATCTCCAAATGAAGATAATTTAAAAGCTAATACGACAGCAGTAACAGAACTACGAAATGATTCTATATTTGTTTATGGAAATGGCTTATGATTTTTTAGTTACACTTAATTTTTCCTGTAATTTCAAATTATTGCACGCATAATTTCAATTACAGTGGTATTAATGCAGTCTGTCCGCAACAGATGGCTCAGATTCTAACGTGCTGGCGAAGCCTGGGGAAATTTTTGATTCAAAATGGCACCATTAAATTATGCAAACAGCAACATTTTTGATCAGAGGCATCCTATTGTGTGATGGTTCAACCAAGCAACACAAAATTCTGCCCACACACCTGAAGATGGTACTCACTAGACCGAAACATGCAATGGACAAAATGAAAGCATGCATTTGGAAACAAAGATTACTGATGTGTGGGCGGATACGGTATCATTGGTTCAAACAACAACATTTGTAATTTGTGACTAACGGCGTATCGTGATGACAACTTTGAAAGACACAATCAGTAAATGGTTTATTGTTTAACATACAGAGTATGAAAAGTAATATGTATAGTGGAAATTCATATTATTCCCGTTTAATCTGCGTTAAAATGAAGTGCACATTTGCATTTCTACTGTGGCATGTAGAGATTATGGCATGAACTCCACAATTAGACGACCCGTTTCAATTCCCCTTCCGTTCCTTAAACAGCGACCAGCCATTCCGGCAACTTACCCCACCCCAAATACCGTATTTTGTGTAGGCACAGTGTAAAGCCGTTTAAAATAAACAAATATTTTGCTAGATATTTCTTTTTAAAATGAATTGTTTCATAATAGATTATGGCTTTTATTAATACTATATTTTAATCGTTTATAGATTAAATTGCTGTACAAAATATTCCTGTTTAAATTAGCCAATAAGGTGGCGTGTCTTGGAGAACCGCACCCGTATGACATCACATACCCATTGATGAACCAATGAGATGTCTGCATTCTATGATGCCAGAGTTCTATATACGCAAGGGACAGCCTATCTCAGCCTCATTGTCAGTTTGGAGAAGCATCGTCGCTAGGTTCTCGCAAACAACATCGAATAATTAAGACTGTTTTGTATTTTTGTTTTGATATAAGTCATCAAATTAACTACTAGAATGGTGAGTACTATATTTCGCTCATTTCAGATATTTTAAGGAAGTAATTTTCGTTGTGTTCTTTGATTACAATGTTTTCCACGAATGGAATGTGCTACTCTGCAAAATACGTTATTACAGGCTGTTGTTGCAGCACGAATTAATATAATGTAAGTTCTGGCATCGAATTAATGCAAAAGTAATATGAATTTTTAATTTTGTGTGATACGTTTATCATATAACCTAAATTTAATTAATTTTGCATCCACGTGGCAGTTGCATGTCGGAACTATTGCTACTGAGTATTCAATTTTTTTTTGTTAAGGCTTGAATAAATGATGGAATTTCCTTGTAAGAGAAAGTTAAGTCTGGAATTAATTTGTTTTAAACATGGAACGATCAGTGAGGTTCTGTATTAAATGAGTTTCCTATGTTGCTAAGAAGGGATTTGTGTGACCAGTGATGCATCCCTTGTTATATATTTGTACATGCATTGATGTGGCATTGTCTGAAGAATCACTGCTTCCATATGTGTGGGTTTTGAACTGTGGCTCTAAAACATTTCTGAAATTCATAAGCTACTGTAATTTCATGTTCCACTTATTAGCATATGAAAGGTCAGGATTTTTCAATTTCTTGGCATGTGACAGGGTAGTCTGAAGTAGTGTTGTGTTTCAGCGTGAGTGTATTTCAATCCATGTTGGGCAAGCCGGAGTGCAGATCGGAAATGCATGTTGGGAGTTGTACTGCCTGGAACATGGTATTCAGCCTGATGGTCAAATGCCATCTGACAAGACCCTGGGAGGTGGTGATGACAGCTTCACCACATTCTTCAGTGAAACTGGTGCAGGAAAGCATGTACCAAGGGCAGTGTTTGTGGACCTGGAGCCCACGGTAGTAGGTATGCACATTTGAAATCTTATAAGTGAATCAAAGGAGCATCCCATTTAATTGTATTGGGAAATGCTTGTTGAAATGTAGCAAAGTATAATGTTGATGTTGGATGTTGACTGGTGTGTTCACAGATGAAGTTCGGACTGGCACATACCGACAGCTATTCCACCCTGAGCAGCTGATTACGGGAAAGGAAGACGCAGCTAACAACTATGCTCGAGGTCACTACACCATCGGCAAGGAGATCGTGGACCTCGTTCTGGACCGCGTCAGAAAGCTGGCCGACCAGTGCACCGGTCTTCAGGGTTTCCTGATATTCCATTCGTTTGGTGGGGGCACTGGCTCTGGCTTTACGTCTCTGCTTATGGAAAGGCTGTCGGTTGACTATGGAAAGAAGAGTAAGCTCGAGTTTGCGATCTACCCCGCCCCTCAGGTTTCGACTGCTGTTGTCGAGCCCTACAACTCCATCCTCACCACCCATACCACGCTCGAACATTCTGACTGTGCTTTCATGGTTGACAACGAAGCCATTTATGACATCTGCCGACGTAACCTGGACATTGAACGCCCCACCTACACCAACCTGAACCGGCTGATTGGCCAGATTGTATCCTCGATTACCGCTTCTCTCCGGTTCGATGGCGCTCTGAATGTTGACCTGACTGAATTCCAGACTAATTTGGTGCCTTACCCCCGCATCCACTTCCCTCTGGTTACCTATGCCCCCGTCATCTCAGCTGAGAAGGCATACCACGAGCAGCTTTCCGTAGCTGAAATCACAAACGCCTGTTTTGAGCCTGCCAACCAGATGGTAAAATGTGACCCAAGACATGGAAAGTACATGGCCTGCTGCATGCTGTACAGAGGGGACGTTGTTCCCAAGGACGTCAACGCTGCCATAGCGACCATCAAGACCAAGCGCACGATCCAGTTCGTGGACTGGTGTCCAACTGGCTTCAAGGTTGGCATCAACTACCAACCACCAACCGTGGTTCCAGGAGGGGACCTGGCCAAGGTACAGCGTGCTGTGTGCATGTTGTCCAACACAACCGCCATTGCCGAAGCCTGGGCTCGCCTGGACCACAAGTTTGACCTCATGTACGCCAAGCGCGCCTTTGTTCACTGGTACGTGGGTGAGGGTATGGAAGAAGGCGAGTTCTCGGAGGCTCGCGAGGATCTCGCGGCCCTGGAGAAGGATTATGAGGAAGTAGGCATGGATTCTGTTGAAGGGGAAGGAGAGGGGGCAGAGGAGTACTAAATGTATACTCCAGTTTCAATTTGCATCGTCAGTATTGTAAGAATTTTGTGTTCATCAAATAATGTTGCAATCTGTCCATCAGTGCTTGGTGATATATTAAAATGAGTTCATTTTGAAAATTTTTTTGTGCTATTTCTTTTACCTTCCATCCTTTTCCCTAATATCATTTAAATTTTTCAAATTGTTTTTTTTTTTAGCTGAAGTTGTGTTAATGTTTTGCAAGTTGGTGGAATTGATAAAGTGTTGGTTGGGATCCCTGGAAGAAGGGAATCTATGGAGCAAACTGAATGTTGCTGGCTCACGGAGTTTGGCAGGCGTTTGCGAACGTGAATCTTTGTTGCATTGTGCCATGTGACAAGTTTCCCCTGTCCGAGGTGGATGCAAGAAATGTACTGTGAATAATGTGATTTCCTAAATGCCTGTTACTATGGAGGGACCTGGCCAGTTAAATATGGTTGTAGCTCTTCAACCATCAAAGTGCTTGTGTTAGACTAATTTTTAAAATTACTATTTGTTTTTTAATGTGTTTAGTATGAAAATGACTTGTGGGATGTTTTGTGTAGTCTTAGTAGAAGTTTTGACATTTCAGAGGTGCTTGCTGCTTCCTTCATCGTGGCCAAACTAAGGCAAATAGTGAATTACTCTTTGAATAATTTAACTTTGTGCTCACCCATGTCTAGTCCCCATAAAAGTGTTGGTATTGCTAAAGAGTTAAGGTTTGAAGCTTTGTCTCAGGCAAAGGAAAGATTGTGGCTGAGGGTACGTTTTCATAAACTTTATTTCAAGTTTCAACATAATACAGATATTTTTTATTTTATGCATTTTTGAAATAACATTCACATTTTAATAAAGCTGATGATAAACACAGATTTAAAAAAAAATATTTGGGTGGTTATAAAAATTAAGCATATGCATGGATTATGATGGTTTGTTATTGCTTGAAGATCGCGTTTGATACGGTCTGATCACGTGAGTGAAACGGTGGATAACTTTGGCCGATGCACCTTCAGCATATATGACAGTTCCAACGAAGCATAGTTTTTGCATGCTGCATTCTGAATGTTCGTGACAAACGTACAAACAATAGTTGACGGAGAAACTCGTGGTGGAAGTTTGCTTCTCCTTTGGAACAAGTATGCGCAGTGTCATCTCTCGTTCGTATTCCCCGCTAGAGGTTGTGGCTGACCATGACGTATCTGGACACGATGTGAGACAATTTTTACTTACATTAAAAAAAAACCAATTTCTATATTTATCTGACTAGAATATGAACTTCATTTATCGGCAGAGTGGAAATAAAATTCTATTGTTCAAAATGTACGAAGGCGGTTAGTTATGGCAGGATAAATATTTATTGACTAGAAATAACGTCCATGCCACAGGCAGGATTTGAACTGTAGTCGAGAAGGATCGGACAAGAATGTGAAAATATTCTTTAAATCATATGCAAGATTGTGGTAGGTCATTACCTGGGAGCTCCAGAGCCCATTTCTGAGGTGCACCATCTGTGAGTGTTAGGCCATCATCTAGTGCGACTGATAGAAACAGGCTGATTTCACCACCGGCAGAACTGATTGTTAGATCTGTTGGTAGCACTGTACCAGTCTTCTTACTTTTCACCTGTTGTTTGAGCTCTTGTGGCAGGAATATTTCCAGCTGCAACAAACCATCTCGTAACACCATCCTTCACCCGCTCACTATAAATAATGTACAATTTAAATTCCGTCCACATAAAATTGTTGAAAGTGGCCCAACGCTTCTGACTTGTATCGCAGAGATGCCCAGTTTAAAAATCTTATCTTGGACGCTGAATTTAATGACTGATTTTTTCATTGTTTCCCCCCCTAAATTTCCAGACAGCACCATTAAATATGGCAAGACTGCTCCTTTCTGATCCACTCAACTTCACTGAGCAGAGCCAACCTTTAATATCATTTGACATTAAATAATCACTGCATTTGATACAGCAGTTGTTAAATAACCTACCTCATCCAGTAACAAACAAATTAAATATGCTTTTTGTTAGAAATCACGACACCAACATGATAGTTGCAACAAATTAACAAATCTGTAAAGCCAAGACCGACAGGTTCAGAATTACAAATATCAACAACTTAACTGTGCCAAATTATCTCCACAAAACATGAGGAATAATGCAGCAGGTCCTTACCTTCTCAACTGTTTTATCCTCCAAGTGGACAACTTTAATGCAGTGGTTGTTAGTGTCAGCGACGTACAGTTGCTTACTGGCATGACTGACGCAAAGACCTCCCGGTTCATTCAGCTGCAATCGACAGACACAAGAGTAGAAGCTTCTATACATACGGGTGCCCCCTCAATATTAAGCCCAAAAGTTACAATGAAAACTTTTGATTATGACAACAAAATCTTCCATATGAGAGAATCGGGAACACAAATGACGATGCTTCCAGTGGCATTACCTTGGGCATGCCGCAGCTCAGGCGGTTAGTTGCGCTTCTTCACGCAGGCCTGGGTTTGCACCTAGGTCAGTCCAAATGAGAATTTGTGGCACTGAGACCTTAGGTTTTCCCCTGAAAGTGTCACTCCACCGTTGCTCCATATTCTATCATATATCATCTGGGGACTAAACAAAGGGCCCGTTACAGACCCAGTCCCACAGAGACATAGTCTCACCCCATCGCATCAATAACAACAGCGGTATCCTCTTCGTCATACAATCATTATTTTCCTGCCTTTGAATAATGAAGTTCTGATGACTGTTACCTGTACAGCGTCTGGAGTTTCATAACACCCAGTCTCGTTGCCTGGCTTTCCTGATCCCAGTACAGTTGTGCAGACGCTACTCTGTACGTTCACAGCCTTTAGTTTGTGATTGTATGAGTCTGCAACGTACAGAGTTTTGTTTTCGTTACACCAAGCAACACCCAGAGGGTGCTGTAGTTTTGCGTCAAACTGCTTTCCGTCTTTGTCCCCAAAAGCAAACAGGTTCTGAAAATCACCAAAACATTTACCCCATTCAGTTTATATTTGATACACAGGGAAAAAGGATGTGTGAATATCGTCACTGCTGCAAGAACTTCAAATCTCACAACAAATCAAATGTTCACGTAAAAGCATACTAAAGTATTTGAGTTTCGTTACGTCCCGCCGTCCAGCATCAAACTGCATTGCAAAGAGAATTTTTTTCATAAATCAGCTGTGACTTACAAAGGGACTTTTGTCACCCCCCACCACAGCCGACACCTTCCCATCTGTTAACGATATCTTGCGAATGCTGGAGCTCTCGCTGTCGGCAACAAAGACGGTTTGCAGTTCGCTTGCTACGGCGAGACCCGATGGCTGAGCTAATCCAGCCGCGTGCGGGTACGAGTTGTTTCGATTTTCTTCTTTACCGTTGCCTACGACAGCGGCACAAGCGCCGGCTGCGTACACTCTGAAACGGAATAACTTTGCTTTCAGTCAGGATAGCCAACATTTGAACATGGAACCTCCTGAATATAAAGTAGGTCTGCTAACCTCTTGACCTTGATCTTTGAGGATCTCTGCTGCATTTTATATAATGAACAGATATTAATAAGCTTAATATAGAATACTACCAGTTTCTACTTACTTCCCCTTCCACCATGTAGTGTCGTTGAGAAACAGTGCCCAGATCTGATGCACTCCTGCCATGGCAATTAGCAGTACATCTCTATCTGACTCTTCTAGAGGTGATGCCCCAGAAATCACAGTGCTAGACACCAGGCACAGATCCCATGGTGATGAGATCACCGGTTCTGTAAACTGCGCTCCACAGACAAGATCCGAACCTCGAACTCCTCTGGCAACGAGTGTTCTGACACGCGACGTTTGCAAATTTATCTGAAATTGCAGTACGTGTAGATTTGAGAATGCACTGCTCAGAACGTCAAAGCCCAACTGACCTCAATTGTGTGGGATTTTCTTCCAGTGTGAAACCAATAAGCCCAATTTCCTCATCATCAGATCAGACGGCTATTTCTTCCATTTGCTTTTGTTACGGCTTCACGTTGTTTGTTCCAAACTTGTTGCTAGCAAGCAGTCACAAAACAAAAGAGTACGCACGTAACGATACAGTGCTGTGTTTTCATCTCATAAGGCACGATACAGATGAATAAGTGCACATGTGTGACATCTGTTGGCTGTGTAGTGGACTAGAAAGAAGGCTCTTCTTAGAGGTCGTAAAGTTTCTGACCTGCAGGTCACCAATAATTTTCGTGTGAATTTTGAAAGTAGAACTGTTATTACATCTGTCAGATCCTGCAATGAACTGGTTTAGGTAAAGGAAATTTGAGGTTCTCTTGGTAGAGATAATTTTTGGTAAATGGGAACAAAAAACGAATTAAATACAGGCTGAAAAAATGGTATTGAAGTTTGAAAGACATCAATTCAATATAGTTACCTCTCTGACAGCGTGGTTTTCTGTGTCTGCGACGTACAGCAAAGTTGGATGGTGAAACACCACCCCTTGAGGACTATTAAATCGAGCATCTTGAAAAGTACCATCTACGAAACCAGGTTCATCTCCACCAATCACATGCTACAAAATATAAATTTGATACAAAATTAACAAAGCAATTGCATACAGTTTTGAAAATAAATTTTAAGATTTTTGCTCAGACGAGGCGTCATTTTAATCAATATCTGCAGAACTCAGTCTGATAAATCATTAGAGTTGCATTTACTACACGTAAGGCCACGGTGACAAATTAATGTTAAATTTCCTTATAAGGAATTGCCAGGCCTTGCAATTTTGGGCTCAACCATTTGAGGAAATTTTAAAAAAAATGTACAGTTCTGCAGTTTTAAAGTGACACGTTTCTTCTGTAGCAAATAAATACCAGGTAATTTATGAACTGCAATCACCTCAGTTCCGCCGCGTGTATTAAATATAATAATCCGATTGTGTCCCGTGTCGGAAACTGCCAGTCTCTCTAGACGTCTGCCATCCCGTGATACACTTAAGTTGTTGCTGCCTTTACTAATGCTGTTATTATTATCTGACTCAAGTTTCCTTGCAACTGATCTGTCATTATTATTATCTGCTCTGTTGTGTGCGCCTTCTTCGTCTTGTACGGTGACATTACTACATGCGACTTTTCCGGGGAACAATAATGGTCCCTTTATTTCTGGGAGAATGTGCAATGCAGGAGACGATGGTAACGTGTGATGAAGCAGTTGTTCGTGATTTTTATAATAATTCATTGCAGTCTTCACAAACTTGAACACATCGCTTACGTGTCCCTCACCTACTAATAGGAACAGCGCCTCTCCATTTGGGCCTGCGAACAAATCACAAGAAACCATCGGACTACTTAATTATTTTATATTCTGAAGTTATGCAAATTTTACTTTGGAAAACCAAAGAACATAACGTGCTTCCTAGAGTTCACTTGTTTGCAAGGACAGAGCAGTACCTGAAAACTGACAGATATAACATCATTAAAATTTTACAGTGTTATTAAGTTTTAATTTTGAAAATATAAAATATGTTTTCATTAAAAATTTACAGGTATATTTGTCCTGTATCCATTTTAAATTTCACATTACCAAGTCAAAAGCTTCTTCACTGAATTTGCCTGCCAAGTAATTCTTTCAAGCTTCGCTGGTGAAGGCAAGGGCTCCATGAATAACATTTGGTTATGAAACAAAATCCACATCTCCATTCATTCACGTGTTTTCAACCAGTCTCTGTCACGTCATCTGTGACTTTTGGAAGAACAAGTTTATGGAGCCCTGAGCGTTTGCTTATAATGTTATAAACGCCACACAGTACCCAAAAACAGAGTCGGGTTTACACTAAAAGGATTGACAGATAAGGCGTGTGCTGAATTACCTACAATGAGTAGTGTCGGCCAGCATGGGATACCGAGGTCTTGCCACATAATCCCCTCAGCATCGTTCACTACAGGGTGTGTGATGTTGTAACGCTGAATTGCGGCCAATATGTTTGCAGAGTCCTTCTCATTGTCAAACTTGGCACTGTGAACTCCAACCTAACGTCACAGGACAGAAACACCAGCGCTCCACAAGTGCTCTATTGATCTAGGTGTCACCTTAAAAATTTGGAGCCATAATGGAATTTAAAGACAGAATGGAAGACAGAGAAATGCATACAATAATTTGATCAGAAAGAAAACCACTCGGAAGACCCAGGTATAGGTAAGAAGATGAGATTGAAATGATCAGATGTGGGGTGTAGATTGGATTAATCTGGCACAGGGAGGCATTAGGCTGAAGCAAAGGGATTCAGGGCAGGAAACGTGGAACACATGGGGAGGGGGTAACTTGAGAGACGGAGGTCGAACCTCATCTTGTTAGATCATGAGTGCTTATCATAATTGTCTGTAAAGCAATGCTGCACTACTCAGTCAAGTGTGTGTTTTGTGTTGTTTCTCTGTTTTCACTTACCACCACCAGACCGTCCCGTGCTGAGTATCGCGTCTCTAGCTGTTTCAGATGAGGCAGAACGTGCATGCAATTAATGCAACAGTACGTGAAAAAATCCAGCACAACAATTTTTCCTCTTAAGTCTTTACTTAAAGTCAGGGGCTCGGATACATTGAACCATTCCAGATCTGCAAATGTATCAAGAGATTTAAAGTTTAACAGTAATTGTTCCACCTGACAAATCCATCATGTTAGTGTCGCTGATGATAACAAATTTAAGATATTACAATGTGCCTCCAATCCAAAATCTACTTATGCTAAGAAATCAATAAATCGAACCAAGATGGATATTACTAACCCCATGAACAATGTTTAATGTAAAGTAAAAGCATCCAAGTTTCCTAGCATAATTATCATAATTTTGTACAAATGTGTTGTGGTATAAGAAAACTTACCACAGTCTCATGACATCTTGATGCCAGTCAACAGAATAATAATTTTAAATAATTAACACTTTACAAAACCTGTTCAACCATAATCAAAAATACTGTCTGTTGAATGTGTGTGACCTACATAGCCCCTGTTCAGCTTCACAGGAGCACATAATCCATTCTGTTACAATTGTATGGGAATGATCGTTGCATACTTTGGATCCCCTACTCCAGAAGCAAGAAAAAAAGATGGGATTTAGAACACTCTAAATGAAAACGAAGTGCCTTACCCCCCAACCACCCCCAGCCATAAATGAAAGTAAACCAAATCAGGCGTTCCTCAACACATCGTAATTCTAACTTTACTCACCCCTACTGAAGTCACCAATTTGGATATCCATGCTGGCACACTGTTTGATGTGATCTAGTATAATTTCTTCTTGGTCATTCCTCTCATCTTGTGTTCCAAGAACATCAAATAGACGTTCACAAGCTGTCGAAATGGGGTCCAAGATATCACTTGCCATTCTGTGTCTTCTATGACGTTACTTTAATCGCCACAATAAATCACAACATATGTATCATATAAACAAAAATATTTATTGGTTTTTACGTACACTTTCTGCATCGATTTTAATATCGACTGTGTCGCAAATCGAGAGTCCTTATTTACACGTTCCTTTCGAAGAATGCGAAAGGACTCCTTCCTAGGAGGGAAATTTCTTTGCTGGTTTTAACGATCCCTTTTATTCCTAGTCCTAGAATAGATCACTAGGTAAACCTAGAGTACTGTGCCTGTGCGTTTCGGTTACATTCATTGTCGAACGCTGTTGTTGCTTTCGGTTGTTGCTTCCTCAGAAGCCTTTCCAGGCATTGGAATAGATGAGTAGTTGTTCTTGTCAAATCCCTTCAAAGGAAATTTCATGCTCGTGGATTCGAACATGTAAATGGGGACTGAGGTCCCCTGCATGGAGTAATCGAGAGATCGAAATCGGTCAACATATGTGTCTATTCAAACACAAACACATTTAATATTTCAATAAACTGATTAAGAACAATTCTAGGATTATTAATTATCGAAACAAAAATGTGAATGATCCCATCTCGAAATAATATAGCATCAAATAAAGTAATAAAAAATACACGAAGAATTCAAAACACTACACAAGGGAAAGAAACCTTTGACCTTGATGTGCGAATGAGTCCATGGCCGGAAATCGATGTATTTCAGTTGAGAAAACATCGTCTACAGTTGAGGCCTTTGTTTACGTCTTACAAAGCCCATCCAAACCGCTTTTCTTCCGCAACAGATAGGGTGTGGGAGCAAAAGTCGATCAGTCAAGACTCGCCTTTTTCCTCATTTTGCAAGAACCTGGCTGAGAAAAATTAATCCAATCCACCCCTCATTTCTTCAAAGATTCGTTTTAATAATATCCTTCCATTACCGCCTTCGTCTTCTAAGTGGTCTGTTTCCTTCAGGTGTTTTATCAAAATTTTGTATGCATTTCTCATCTACCCTATGCGTGCTACATGTCCCGCTTATAATTCTGCTTAATTTTAGTCACCATAGTAACATTTGGTGAAGATCATTAATTATGAAACTCATTATGCAGTTTTCTGCTCCCTCTTAAGTCCAAATATTCGCCTCAGACACCCTCAATCGATGTTCTTCGCTCAACGTGAGAGAGAAGTAGGTTCAAGCGATTGTGTCGGTTATGTTTTCATTCAAATTGAAGGCTTTCAAGAAAAATGAAGGCCGATACCGCGTCCGGCGTTTCATTCTTAATGTTCGTGCAATGGACTGAATAATTCCTTAAAGGCTAGAAACGATTCCATTTACACATACGACTCCCCCTTTTCGACCAGCTCTATCAAAATATCCCTCTTGTCTGTAATAAGACACGTCGGTAAAGACAAGGCGGAGCTGGCAAATTAAAGAGACGAGCAAAATGCATTAGCCGTGGCCAGGTTACGTTTTTCAGATGACGCCCACTCACAACTAATATTCTCACTCCGGAGCTTTAAGCGTCCACAGAAATTCATTTTCCTCAAAAGTAAGTCCAGTAGTTCACGTATTTGGGCATTTTCCTTTACTGCTATTGCTGTTGAGTTACAAGAGAAGTGCATACAAAATTTTGGTTCGAAAGTCTGAAGGAAAGAGACCATTTGGAAGACCTAGGCGCAGATGTGGGGTTGGTATTTCTTTTAGAAAATAGTTATGTCTTCTGAATGGTTAAAAATAATATATCCTCGAATAAGAAATATCATAAAGTGGCTTATATGTAATAATTAACATGTACGTATATGATGTTAAGTCTGGCATGAACACATCCGTGTAAAATAGAAAATATCACCATGGTGACCGTGAGAATGATAAACATTAACACGATATTTGTGGTCCAGTGTATTAAAACTTTGAGCTCACAAAATATGTAAATTTTGAATTAAAATTAAGCGTGAAAGTAATTTGTTCTGTTGTGACCAGGGGCTAAAATGTTAATCGTGTGTATCAGGAAACTTCGCGACTTTTCTGCTCAGTGTCCTTGGAGTACTGCATTAGACAGGCGTTGGGTTCTCTCCTCTGAAGCAGCGTTCAATGACTGAACGTGGCACTTTGCTCATCACTGCAGGCGCCATGAGGGCTACAACCGTTTACCTGATCCTGACTCTGCTGACTCCCATGAGGGCAGACAGACTGGCGTCTGCCGGTCCAGACAACTGCCTCGTGACATGCGTGTTCAGCGTCGTTCAACGTCACTTTGTCTCGGACCAACAAGTTCTTGTCCTGACGACTTCTGAAGACGACGAACACTTCGACCTTGTGCTCAGGAAACTCAACGAGATGTCTCTCTGGTCACTCCGAGTGTCAAGGCCAGGCTCAAAACCGCGAGCTACGCCTCAGGAATATTACGATAAGATCGCGAGTTACGTCATTTTCACAAGGGGTTCTGACGAGGTTGAAGGCCTGACAGACGAGCTGATGGGCAGCGCGGGGTGGAACTCCCAAGCGCGGTTCTTGGTCGTGGTGACCCTGCAGGAGACGACTCCCGAGCGGCAGGCTCTGTCTGTCGTTCGAGAAATGTGGGACAACGCCAGGACGCTGAACGTCGTGGTGCTGGTCCGGCTGGACTCGGTGTTCCGCCTCTACACCTGGTTCCCGTACCAGTCGCATCTGCACTGCGACGACGTTTCGGACGTCGTACTGATAAGCCACTGCAGTCCGGAGAGCAATGCTATGCTTGCCGGGCACAGAGATTTATTCCCAAACAAAGTCCCGAAGAACTTCCACGGATGTCCGATCACGGCTTCACTTCCTCACGATTACGCGCCTGAAAGATATCACATAAGCAATTTCTTAGTCCACTTTAATTTTACAGTCGATCTTCGAGTCAAAGACGAACGCGACGGATCCGTTTACGATAGGGTAAAATCGTCAGTTGATGATTTAACTTTCGGTTCGTCGGAAATAGCTTTCGGAGGCATTCCTCTCCTCAAGGGGATAGCAAACTTTGCAGATCATTCTTTTCCGTACTATGAAATTTTATACACGTGGTATGTTCCCTGCGCCAGACCATTGTCTCGCTTAGAGGCAATACGTAAAGTATTTACGGTGACCGTGTGGGTCTCCTTGTCGGCCACAATGTTCCTTGTGACTGTCGTCTTGTGGCGTCTGGGAAGGCGGCCTCCAGTATCGCCTGACTTCAGTAGCATCGAAATCTCGCTCTATAACGTGTGGGCCGTGGCGTTGTCGGTGTCGGTCACAAACATGCCGCGGACTTCCCGACTGAGAGTCGTTATTCTTACGTGGATCTGCTACTGTTTCGCCTTTAGCACCGTTTTCCAGACCTTCTTCACTAGCTACCTCGTCGACCCAGGGCTAGAGAAGCAGATAACATCTCTCGACGAGCTTCTCGAGTCGAAAATGGAATTCGGGTTTAGACCAGAATTGGACGTGTATTTTGCGGATTCGAGCAACTGGATCCACAGATACCTTCGGGGTCACAGGAAGCAATGCGTCGACACCGAGGAGTGTATGCAGCGCGTTCGCGATTCAGCGTCGTTCGCAACCATAACAGAATCGTGGACCGCAGGTCGGTACCTGAATCCTGCTGGTGGAGGTCCCGCCGTATGTCGTATGAATGATTTTGACACATTCCCCATCAGAATTGTGTCCTACTTTCGAAAAGGCAGCATCCTTAAGGACGAGTTTAATAAGATCATTGTTTCGATGGTGGAATCCGGGCAGATCGTCAAGGCAGACGACGAGCGATTACGCCGTTCTGTCCTGAGGTATGTCGGCAGAGGCGACGGTTCTGACGAGTACTTCGTATTCACAACGGCACATCTGTTGCCTGCCTTCTACGCTCTCCTACTAGGGCAGGCCCTGAGTCTGGTCGTGTTCCTGGGCGAGATCGCATACGACAAAGTGTGACCCTACTCACGGAACAGGTTGACCTTTTGAAGGCGAAGCCCTGAGGTTCTTTTGCTGGGGTTGGTTCATTATTGAATTGTTTGAAATGAACTTAAATGTTTGGAAAACTGGGATTACTTTTAAATATGTTTGAAGCTGTTTATATTATTTAAAACTATCTGAAGTATTATTAAATGTAAAATATTACGCAACGTACGATGTTTTTGAAAGACCAGTATTTTGTGGTGTTGAAGTGTTATTAAACGCAATTGAAGAAAGAGCCTTTGAGATGATTTTAATTTTGTTCTTGTCGTGGTAACGTCTTTTTAGGAAATGCAGATAAATACCGACATTAAGCCAGGAACTGTGTTTCTCCATGTTATCTGATTTTCTCGTTGTCTAATTCTTGCGATCACGTGAGTGTGGAAAAATGGAGCTTTCTTCCGACTCGAAGTCGCCCACATTTCATTCCCGTCTTTTTTCCAAAGCGACAAATGTTGAAGTACTCGCAAGAGTTGGCAACACCTTTGCTCCTAACTTCATAATATTTAGCAAAGACAAGCTAACAGTAACATCATTTCCGTGAACTATCTGACGAATTTTAATGAAATTTGGTATGAACATCTTACAGATAGACACCCTCACTTTAACCTCTTGGCTTCCTAACAACAGTAGTACCAACATGGCGAGAGCGCAACATTCTGAGGTGGCATCAGTTTTAACGACGTTTGATTTAGGATTCAGGAAAGAAAACCAAAATCCGGCCTCGTAATTCGAACGTTTTATTTGCGAATGTCGGGCGGTTGAAGTCACGTGAATCTCACATCCATTACGCTGATAGTCCGTGGCGTAGACATGAAACCTGTGATTTAGTAATTCAGAACGATTTAAAATTTCGAATTCTCATAAGTGTGTTTTGTTTTTTGTATCCATAGCAACTAGGAAACATAGCAGCTGCACTTCAACTTCTCGAGAGTATAAGAAGGCTTTCCTGCTTCAGAAGTGTGTATAAACGAGAACCAGGGCAGCAAACTTAGGCTTACTATAAATTTGGTGATATTTATTAACGTCTCAGGGCATCAGAGTTTGGTAAAAACACAATTATATGCACGTATTTGGAAACTGTAAGTAGTTAAAGCCGTGGCCTTTATGAATCTTCTTATATAAATTTTAGTCTTACAGAATTAATAATATTAATCAACTCTTTAAAGATCAGTGGTAACTATATTTACCATCTGCTTTAACAATCAGGAACTATGCATTTTGTATGATTCTCGCTGTAAACAGCGATTATTTCCTTAAACAGCGTTAACCAGTTGATCTTTGTAATGGTGGAGTGTAGTGTTTTCTTCGCGGTACGGACTGAATTCTTAAGTTTCATTTGAAAGAGCTTCGGCTCCAAAGGTTAATTAGCGTTTTAGTCGTATTATTTCCTTAAACAGCGTTAACCAGTTGATCTTTGCAATGGTGAAGTGTAGTGTTTTCTTCGCGGTACGGACTGGATTCTTTTATATAATTTATACGCTTTTCGGTTTCGTACGTGTAAATTACTCGAAGCATTTTGAAATGCTGTTAAAATGTTCTCGCTGCACGTAGCCGATCTCCGAAGCACTGGATCGGAATTGACTCAGTAAAGCATTAAGACAGAAATATACCGGATGCAGAGGTCGAGTGGTTGGCACTCCTGCTTCTTACTCGGGACATTCGGTTTCTCATTTTGCCATCTCCAATATAAGTCTCTCTTCGTTTTAGAAGCTGGGGCGTAGCTCAGATTGTGGGCTACATCTGTCAAACGAGATGAGTCGTGAATAATGAATTGGACCGGATATGCAGGTGTGGAGGGAAGAGGTCGTGGCTTAATTTAATGTACGACCACGGAGATTGGCTGGAGGGAGTGGCTAATTGAATATTTGTTTGCCTTCACTAGCTTTTAATACTAATTATTTTATCGACAACAGAAACACTGACTTTGAAATGTGACACGCTGAAGTCGTCATATATTTATGCCGCGTTTGAAGTCATTTTGTGTTCCAGGCGTAAAATTGCTAGTGTCTTGTGTCTCACGCCTCTTCAACTGTCAGAAATCATCGGCAGTGCGTATTAAACTGTCACTCCTTCTTCAGTGAGTGCGTATGTGAACTGACATCTGGTGTTACGTCTCAGAAGTTCAATATTTGGGGGGAACCATTCGCTTTCTACAGATTTACGTCGTGGGACGTCGTATTTCTTTTCGTGTTGTACGACCACACGCTCGTCGGTTTTTGTCTGGTACTGAGGTCGAGAAGTTGACGATACAGAACAGACAAACCTGCAGAGGTAAGGTGTGTCTTTCGAGTTATTTTCATAACACGCGTAAAATGAACGTACGTTTCCGAAACCACTGAACGAATCTACACAAAATTATGCATTTGTGTTCTACACCAACGTGCAGTCGTGCTAATTTAATTTAAGTTCGTGTCGTGATAATGTTGCGTCATATTGTGATGATTATAATTGTTTATTTTAACCGTCTAATCACAATAAAATATTTTATTAAATATTAAAATATTATTACTATAATTAACATTTAATATTTAAAATATTTAAAATATATTAAAATATATATTAAAATGATGCTCTTTCTATCGAAATGTTCGATTTACAATTAGAGCATCATCATTTTCATGACATGTTTCGGTTTTCAATGAACCATCTTCAGGTGTATAATCGATATAAATTTAAATGTAATATTCTAAATGCAATCCTTCGTCGTGTCGTTTTTGGTAAAAGGTAAGTTGATCGGAGGGGCAGAACTTTGAAGCCCGCGGTCTCGGTCGCGCTGATGTCTTCGGTCCACGTAGGACACGTGTTTGTCTTCCTTCCGCCCGTAAGTTAGTGACGCAGGCGAAACGCACGGATCTGTCCCGGATACTGTGCGGGGCGCAGCATTCCAGAAGATAAGTCATTTTCGGTCCATCAGCCGCTTTCGGTGTTCGCTGTGAGAATTAGCTCTCTCGATGCTTAAGAAATTTGCTTGGTACTGCAGGTGAAATGAAGGCCGTGTTACTCCTGGCATGGCTCGGGCTACTGCACGCCCTCCGCAGGGACATCTCGACGGCGCCGTCGACTCGTCTGGTGTCCTGCGTGACCGCGGTCGTGCGCCAACACTTCGTCTCAGACCGGACCCTCGTCGTTTCTGCCTCGAGAAACGAAGACGATCTCTTGGGCTTACTGGTCCATCACATCGCGCGCTCAGTTCGGCCTGTCGAAGTAAAACGTCCAGGTTCCTCGTTAGCAGAGGACCTCGGACGATACTACGAGAAGACAGGACACTACGTCATCCTGTCAAACAGCGCCGGTGACATTGGAGAACAGGCTGATCATCTCGTGGCGAGTGCGTCGTGGAATAACGAAGCTCGGTTTCTGATCGTGGTGACTTTGCCTGTGGACAGCCCTCGCCAGGAAGCGCTGTCCGTCATGAGGGAAGCGTGGGACGAAATGAGGGCCCTGAACATGGTAGTATTGGTACAGTTCGAAACAGACTTTCATTTTTACACGTGGTTTCCTTATCAGTCGGACAAACTGTGCGCGGACGTCGAAGATGTTGAGCTTCTGAATCAGTGGACGTGGGAAAAAGGAGGTGAATTCCTCAGCAGCGAACTTTTGTTCCCAAACAAAATTCCCAAGAACTTCAAGGGTTGTCCAATAAAAGCTGTCACTCCATATTACAAAACATTCGAAGCTAGATATTTACCAGAATTTCTAAAAGGCTTGAACTTTACTATTGAAATCGAGTCTAAATACTGGGAGATTTACGTCGATCTGGAAGTTGTGATCAGAACGGCCATGGAAGACGTGCTTCTTGGAAGGGCAGAAGTAGCTTTCGGGGCAATTCCACTGTTCAAGGACGCCGCAGATCTGGCAGACCCTTCGTTTGCATATTACGAAAGCAAGTACCAGTGGTACGTACCATGCGCGAAACCCTTCTCTCGCCTCGAGGCTATTTCTCGCATTTTCTCTCTGCCGGTTTGGGCCGCTCTGGTTACGTCGATGTTCCTCATAGCCGTCGTCACGTGCAGTCTGGCGCGAAGGTCCGCGGAGTCTCACGCCTACACGACGCCATCCACTGCGCTGTACAACGTGTGGGCCGTGGTCATGGGTGTGTCCGTGACAGAGATGCCGCGTACGTCTCATCTGAGGGTCGTAATTTTCCCGTGGATTTGGTACTGTTTCGCTGTCAGCACCGTTTTCCAGGCGTTCTTTACCAGTTACCTCGTCGATCCAGGGTTGCAGAAACAGATCACGAGCCTCGAGGAACTTGTTGAATCGGGAATTGAGTTCGGCTTCAGACCAGAAATTGGTTTGTATTATGAAAGGTCTCCGTACAAGGTACACCAAGACGTGCTGAAACTCCATACGTTTTGCAGACAGACTCATCTCTGCATAGACGAGATCGTCAAGACGGGCTTATTTGCGACTGTCGCAGAGACCTGGGCTGTGGAAAAGCACCTCAGTTCACTGCGCGACAGTGACCGCGAGCTGGTTTGCCCCATGAACGACTTCGACTCCTTCCCCATCAGGATTGTCTGCTACTTCGCCAAATCCAGTTTCCTGCTCGACACATTCAACAGAATTCTCGCGTCTGTCGTAGAGTCGGGTTTAAATATAAAGGCGGACAGAGTGCGTAAGGTCGGCGTGACCCTTGACAAATTTACGGAAGACGAGTACTTCGTATTCGGCACTTCGCACCTGATGATTGCCTTCTACGCTCTCCTGGTGGGCCAGCTCCTCAGCTGCGTCGTGTTTCTTTGTGAACTGATTCGCCACAAGAATCTCAACAGACCGTAGTCTCTCTTTCGCGACTTCGCCAAGACACACACATATTTGCAGTTCGTCTAAAGGAGCTCGGTGACTGATTTTATATCTAAAACTTAAGATTTTAGTTGCAACCCTTAGATGTAACTTGTATTTGCCAGAAAATCGTCACATCTTGATGATAATAGTCCAAAGAAAATTAAAAAAAAAATAATGAAATTTTCAAATTAATAAATGACTGTCTTCTGGGATGTTGCCCCTAGGCAACACAGAGTCGAATTACGAATTGAGAAGGTCGCGAAAAGTATCGTCCGTGGTCCATTTTATGGGTCCCTTCCAGAATTTGTCTGGATGATTTGTGGAAAATCAGAATTCTTCTCTTTTTTCGCTTGCGTATGTTTGTCATAATCGTTACCGATGTTGTTGTCCATTATAATAAAACAGCACTTTTATCCATAAAGAATCAATCACAGCAAAAGAAACATTTCAGCTGCATTTGATTTTAAAAAAGCCTCCAAACCACAGCGCGCCATTTGATTAGCTCGTCAGTGATTGGTTGGATGTGAATCCAATTGCAGTGCAGGAAGATTGAACTTCGCAGTTCAGTCCGTAGATGTCACTACGAGTTGTTCATATTTTCAGTCCGTGTAAGCGCGAATTCCAAATATCGGTGTATATTAAAATTAAATCACGTGGTTCAATAAATTCCAAGAAAGTAAGGATAATAATTGTTTTTATAATGTTATTAAATTATGTCTTGCAAAATGCTAGCCAATGAAAGAGAATTGCGTCATCACAAAATGGCTATCTCTTACGAATTTTGGCGCTTACAGATTTCGGTGGTGTTTCCTTTTTTTGTAAAATTTGCTAAATCTGACGGCGTTCAAAGAACATAGATATCGAGACTTTTCGTTATATTAAGAACTAATAGAACGCTAATTCGATTCAGTGTGTAAAGTGCAATTAAAATTCAATATTCTATAATTCAATCCGACAGTTTACAGTTTGTGGTTATCAAGCTGATCGTTTACTTCAGGAACATTTCAGTAAAATATTACTGGGCAGTGCGTTCTTTACAGAATCCACCAGGTTACTGCGGTAAGCATGAATTCATTCCCTAACCTATCACAGTACTAGGATATTGACTTCTGGTTCATTCTTTTCCTTGGTGTTTGCACCTCCTTTCTTTAAGAATGCCTAAGTAGTTTATTTATAGGTTAAGTCACCTAGTAAATAGATATTGTCATAAGAATATGAAAGTTTATCTTAAATTAGTTCAATGTATGCTGCACATTCATGATGTGTCCCACCATTACACTACATTATGATCTGAAATGTACAAAATATATTTTCTGTTCAAATCACAGATTTAATAAACATGTATTGGATTATCAAGTATTCAAGGCGTTCCTTTGGATAGAACTGTCATGCCTCTGAAAAAGGTTTGGGGCATTTTCCTTAATAACTTACCCAAGAAAATGATTTGCTGTCTAATAAGAAGTTTTTAAGGCTAGTGATGATTTGAGACCATGGATTTCTACGTAAATTTATAAATTTACAAAAGGTAATTAACTTGAAAACTGTCCTAATCCAAAGATCATGCATCTTGCATGTACCAACATTGCTCTCTGCTTAAACCACGACCCTCCATACCACATTCCGAGAACTTTAACCCGTCGACTTACGCCGTCATCACAGAGACAGAACTCTGACACGCCCTGCAGTCTCTGATACAGACATCACGGAAGTCGATTCACGACATGTTCATACTTTAAGAAAAGCTGAATATAAAGGACCATAACAAATGCTTTAATGTAAATGTTGTTCAAAGTATGTGCATTTATATAAAATATTATGTATAAAAGTTTTATGTATGTTTGCTGATGTAAATGCATTATCATGTAAGTTTTCTACAAAAAAGCTGTAAAGTAACTATCAAAAACCATGTTTACTCACGTAATGATCGTGGCCCAGTTTGGTGCCTTTTACTCAAATGTTTTAATAGCGGAATCTGTCAGACCTTGTAACGAGAACATCTTTTTTGTGCTATGCAATATCGCACGAATTCAGAATCTAGACGAGCGCTGGGCTCCGCTCTACGTTCGAGTCTGAAACACTTTTCATAGCAACAGGAAACTCAAAGAGTAACTTTGTCACCAGCCGTTACATGCAGGTGGTATATTGCGGGCTACTCGTTTAAAAAAAAAGCCTTTGCTTGTTCGTTGATATTCTGAGCACCAAACTTTGTGTGGACATTCTCGCTCATTTGAATGGTATCCTAGCAACCTACTGCCCTGGCTTGCAGAATATTTCTTTTTCTGGGTTTTTTAATGTAACTCTCACAAACTTTGAAAGAATGACTAACAGCGGTGGAATTGTTTCTTCTGAGCCCCTGAGGATTCAAGTCCCATTGTCATTTATAACCCCCCCCCCCCCCCCCCCCCCCAGTTCATAATTCAATCTATTACTAATGGGATAAAAAAAAGGTATTTTATTTGTTTCGAGCCATCAGTTTTGATAGTACCTGAAATTTTTCACTCTTTGGTTGTACCTGTAGTTGCAGGAAAATAAGCACCAAATGGGCGACTCATGACCATTATGAAAGTGAACATGATGATGCAAGAGAGCACCAGCCCACGCAGCCCCTATCAACATTTTTTGATTCGATTAATGCATACACTAAAAATAAGTACACTTGCAGCATCAATTCAGCGCACGACGTGTTGTACTTCAGCATGTCACATGCCCTGGGATACCATCACTTGAGGGGTAAAATGCTTCTGTAAGTTTGACATAAACGTCTTATGCTGGAACGTGACCTCGCGATAGCAGAAAAATGTCAGGGCAAATGGGCACTGATACGTAATGTTCTTAACACATCTGGTGTTTTCGCCCAGCGGCTCAAACCGGAATTCACCTTCCGCAGACACTGGAACAAGAACGGGAAGTTTATACATGCTTACAGCAGACAGATTTTGAATTCTTACTATCAAGCTTACTGCTACGGGGTATGTAAGAACTGTTAGGCTGTTCCGTAAAACTAAAGGAAGACCAACGCGCGCAAAACGAAGCACGGGAAGTGTCAAAGGTCACACACACTGAATCCATACAGGCCAGTGCCTTATCCAGTGTTCTGAGATATCAAGATATGACAAGCTGTTCCTAAGAAAATTTACAAAGTCTGATCTGAGCTTAACGTGAATCCGCCATCAATAACTCTCGGTGTAGACTCTGAATGAGGAGGGCAAGGCCCTACAAAAGGGCTGTAGTGCCACAGAGTAGTATTAGACTCTCAATACTAAATGTTAGTGACATCTGTGTGGCAGTTTTGGAAATGTACAGACAAACATGAGGCCACCATCTTGCGTAAAGAACGTGCAACTGTTTTACCATCACGATACATACTGCAGAGTAGTCTAGTGAAAAAGCAGATAATGTGGGTCGACTCAATGGTGTAGACTCCCCCAGCACCAGGTCTCACACTGAAGTGGCCATCAGCAAAGTTGCGAACGAACGGCAGTGACGAGAGAAATTCCGTGTACTGCGCAGTGTAATGCCAGTGATCAAAGTTGCCACCCTCTGACAGCACGTTGAAGTCGATGCTATAAACAGAACATCAGATCATGAGCAGGATTCTGTGGTCTTCCTCATGTCCAGGCAATTACCAGGATAAAATTGCAAAACAGATCATTCCTGCCTTGTTCCAAATCTTTATATTCATTCAAAATTCATGATTATCTGATGTCAGATGAACCTCTACATATGCAATGTTATGAAATAACCTAAGAATGGATCAATCATCAAATCATCATTAAGAATTAGGTTGCATGCCTATTCCGGCTCCAAAAAATTCAAGTGTGTAATTTGGTGTTTAAGGTACATGAATTGCGCTGCACCACACGAAATGCATGTTTTGTGTGACAGTCATGATTGGCAGATGTTTGTTTGCAAATAAGGAATCGTGGTAGCGCAGTCATTACAGTGACTATGGACCATACATGACTAGGGTTCAATCCCTGGCAGAGACAAAGGATTTTTCTTCTTGCCTCCTATCCAAAGGGTACTGGGGGTCCCTTCCTCAGGGCATGAACTTGACCTCTCACCCCGATCTAGCATCCATGCGAAGAACAAGCAGGACTTACATCTCCTCTCCCCCCCGTAGCGCCTTCATGGCATGTACCGATGACAGGTTTATTTATTAATTTGCTTTTGCTCTTTAAAATATCATGTTATACAAATAAAACATAAAAAATATTCTTTAGTGGCTCCATATTTGGTTGAAGTATTTTTGGAACTACTTAATATTGCTGAAAATGTTTGTCCATTTTGGTTAACATATTCTTCCCTTATTAAACATGCAAGAAAACAGAGCTACTTTAATTCACCAAATGCAGCCTCGGATTTGGACCGATCTGCGGGCTCGGGACATGCGCCCCTGGGTCTCATAAGAGGCATCGAGTCGGCTTCAGACATAAAGCCCATCGTGGTTCCAGAACTGAATGCACCTAATCCTAGTAAAGTACAATTAAAACTCCGCTTACAGGGTGGGATTGAGTTTCTTGTGGTTGCTGAAGTCTGCCACAAACTCCCAAATGTCAATTGGCTTTGAATTTGCTATTACAGCTTCGAAGACGACCTTCTGTGTCTGCAGTCTTAAGGTCAGATACAGGACCACACCCAGCAGGCACACACACAGAATTCTTTTCTTGAACCATCTTCTTTGCATAATGCCTGGAAACAACCGCTCTCACGTTAATACAGCTCTCTCAGAACCGTGCAGGTCGTGGGCTTTAAGCACAGATGAAATTAAAGTTTTGGTCAGGAACAACTCTAAAACATGCCAGTCACATGTGTTAGTGGCCTTTATATCCACTTATTGCAGGCACAAGCAACGGAGGGTCACGACCTATTTGCACTTGTATGACAGCGCAAATAACCTCAAAAGCTTTAAATTTTGATATGTGTACTTTCAAGTCATGTAAAGTCTTCTTGCCATTGTTTGGATACAAAGAGAAATTTGATATGAACAACAGTAACCATTAAGCACATTACAGATCAGGAAAGTTGTGTTTAATTGTAGGTTAATGCATGAAGGGATTACAGATTCTACCTGGAATGTACTTAATATAAAATTAACATTTTAAGATCAGCTGTCCAGAGTATCTTAACTGTTGGGTCTTTAACTGTGTCACGCCCATCTCCTGTATCTGCTGTAATTGTCAAGTGTACGGTCCCTGCCCTGGGCAAGTTACTGGGCTTTTACAGAATATAAAAGTTGATGTGCATATCAACAAATACGAGTATTAAATCCGAAATTTGGAAAACAAACATGAAATGAATGTGTTTTACTTGTGTTATGCATGCACAAAATAATGTATAATTTTGGTTTGTGTATATATCCAGGTGGCTTACATGACAGCCGGGTGTAGTAGAGTAGATCAGTGAAGCTGTCTTTGTTGACAAAGATATATATTTTGCACCATGACTATACACTACCCCAAAACATAACCTAACATTAGTATATGAAGTTCATATTTGTGTGATGGAATTAATGTGATTTCATAAAAAGTCAGCTGCTTTTAACTCTCGTTTGCTGCCTCAACATTTGGCATTATTTGTGTGTTGCTACTAATCAAAAACTTGTTCACCAAATCATGCATGCAAGAGCGGCACAAGTCTGGCTTCGTGCTCAATAAATCTGACCGGAACGTACAAAAAACCACTTTATGGTAGAGTAAGTTTTTAGGAACACAACACGATCTTCGTTTCTCCACTGCATCGGTGGACGTACGGCCGTGTTTTACGATCATCAGTAAACAAAATTGTTAGGTTATGTTAGTTTACAGCACGTTCGTGGTTTCGTAATTCTCACGGGCGTACGTCATGCGATGTGGTGGGAAGTCAGCACCATTCTACACTTTTACCACAATTAACGCACTTATTGGAAGGTCTGCAATCTGTCGATGTGTGTGTATAGTCACGCCCCTCAGACGCCGAACTGCTCGCTGCGTTCGAGATTAACTAAGACTCGCTGACTTTACATCGTGTAGCAGAGAACAGAGTCGATGCTCGAATCTGAAATTTAAAAAAGAACACGTCATTGGTGAGTCGTTCTGCATAATTTAATTTGCATTGTATAGCCGATGCTTTTGTTACTTTGCCTTTCGTACAGTCCCAACAGAAATGTGCAAAAATAAAAAAACAAGTAAACACACAGACTTCATCAGTTGATGTAGAACCCGCGAAGTGAATAATTCCATTTTTTGTTCAGATTCATTCGTTAGTGGAGCTGTCAGGTTCGACACGATATTTTCACTGAACATTTCGTGGTTTTCCTCAGTTCTTCCAGACAAATGCTGAGCTGCATATTGAAATAGGCCACTACCGCTTAATTCCACATACTTTTAGATTACGCATTTGCAAATCACCCTGTCGTTTGACGCTACATAACCGGTGCGATTGAGAAAGTGTCGTTAAATAGAAAGCCAATCAATGTTTTAAGCATATTCAGCGTAATTAGCTTGTTAGTAGCTATAATGTTGACATTCGCAGTTGAACTTTGAGCTGTTATTAGCGAATTTAGGATTTTTAAAATTTCTTGAACTCTGGGTACAGGAGAGACTGCAGTTTGAAGCCAATTAATGACGCGAGAGGCGAAGTGGAAATGTGACGAAAATGAATAGGAGATGTGGCAGGATCAGGACAGAGAGTCCGAGGAGTCGGAAGTCTGAAACAGCTGGCTCAAGGAAACATTCTCTCTCTCTCCCTCTCTCTCCCCCCCCCGGGGGTAGTACCGTTTCCCCCCCCTCCTCCCCCCTCTCTCCCTCCGGCCAGAACAAGGGATTGCTGTCAGAAACATCACGTGCGTTGCAAACACGTCGTTTGATGAAGGTGGCTGTCTTCTGGGCTATTGCGCCGTATAGTCTGGTGCAAGATAGCCGACGTTTCGGAGGTGCTTACTGCCTCCATCATCAACGATCACTTGGCTAACATTAGGCTGATAAAAAAACTTGCTGTCAGTCAGTGATAGTACAACTCTGACCCTGGGGTAACAGGCTCGAACCCCACCCCCCGATGTATGGGCTGCCCTGTGGCCTCTCGGTTGTTTCAGAGTTAATTCTGAACGATGGCAGGTAGGCGTGGCTTGGTCTGTGAACGCCGAACACCGAGGGAAAAATCTGTGAAGCTGGTGTTTCAAAACCCGTTTGTCTCTCTTAATTCCGACTCTGTTATCATAGAAGAACCCCCCGAGAACACGTCACTTTAACTGCTCGTGTTCAATTAACCGTGGCCAGTCCTACGTACATAATTTACATCGCAACAGAAACACTCTTGAGATTGAATTTCACGCCTGTGTTTGTTACAGGCGTTTCATTTCAGGGAGTACAATTAAAGTGTAATAGAATTCCTTACCCCTTTTATGCAGGACGTCGTGTGCATGCGCGTAGAGGACGCCGGCTCCCCCATCCCCGCCCATCCTTTCGAACAGCCCCGGTCGGACGCCCGCCCGCCCGCACAGTTCGCCGTGGTCGCTCTTACGTTCACGACGTCCCCGGCAGTTGGGCTTCTTCTGAAATTTTCCCGCCCGCCCGAACATTATGCTGTGTGCCGCAAAGTTTCACGTGCAGAAATCAGCAAATCGTCTCGTCTGAACCGTCTGTCGCATTGACAATTTGAGTTTGCGCCAAAGATAAATTTGGGACATGGGGTTTAGAGTTATCATATTTTTCGTAACTGTTGGAGCATGCGTTGGTTGTATACAGTTGCTGGAGGGCTGGAAAGAAGTGACTATCGAGGAGCGCGCCAGAAGATCTCAGGTCGTGTTTCATGGGTTGGCCATCACCACGTTCCCCGATTCGAATCCCGTCACATACACGGCCCAGTTCTGGATCATTAACGTGTACAAGGGAGCGGAGACTCTGTCACAGTTCCTCGAGTTGGACCCCGGCAACGGGGGAGTGTACAACCTACGCGATCGGTAAGCGCCTCCTTCAGATTGTATGTTGTGGTTGTTCTCATGGGCCAGAGCGACAGGTGACTGGTTTGCGCCCTTTGAAGCCGAAGCTCGTCTAAGCAACATTTAAGAATCCGGTCCGTACCGCGAAGAAAACACAACACTTCACCATTACAAAGATCAACTGGTTAACCTTGTTTAAGGAAATAATACGACTAAAACGCTAATTAACCTTTGGAGCCGAAGCTCTTTCAAATGAAACTTAAGAATTCAGTCCGTACCGCGAAGAAAACACTACACTTCACCATTAAAAAGATCGACTGGTTAACGCTGTTTAAGGAAATAATACGACTAAAACGCTAATTAACCTTTGGAGCCGAAGCTCTTTCAAATGAAACTTAAGAATTCAGTCCGTACCGCGAAGAAAACACTACACTTCACCATTACAAAGATCAATTGGTTAACGCTGTTTAAGGAAATAATCGCTTTTTATTCTGAGATTCATACGAAACCCGTAAATACAAACTGCAGAGTTACTCACTTTTGAACTAGGTGGTTCATATACTTACCGCTGTGCTTTAAAGGGTTAAGGCAGACTTGCGCAGTATCTCTATGACGTAAGGAAGGTTTAATTAGGGAGTCTGTACAGCACGTGTTTCACCGAAAAGACAAGAGCGCAGAAGGAATTAGTTCTGTAACGCACCGTTTTGGGAGTTTGGCACTAAAAGCTTCTGTTTAGAGGCAGAGTGGGCAATATAATCCACAGGGGTCATCGTCAGCTCCAGGGGGCTCTTCTGCGTAACTGTAACTTTACCAGGCTCGATATCCAGAAATGAGGCAATGAAACGATTTCTGATGTTCGGTACGGATTGCGAATGAATCTCGATATCTGAAATTTACATTTCGTGTGAGACGAAGTTAGTGAGAGAATATCTCGCGACAGACATCACAATTTCACAACTCGCGACTTTCGCCAACCTTTATCAGACTTGTTAAATCAGGCTATATGTATAGTGATGATAGCTTCTGGAATATTCGCTCTCCCCTACGAGGCGAGTTGATTTTGCCGAAATTTGCGTAGCAGAAACTCGCGTTATAATTCTTTTACTTTTAGTGAAAATTGCAAACATTACGTGGCTATCACTCAACCTTATTTGTAGCAACAACAACAATAATAATAATAATAATAATAATAATAATAATGACTATAACTCAGGTCTTGTCCTATCGCAGATACGTTTAGACACTTGACGTTTGTCGTAACTTCTGAGCTACGGTGAGGTCACCCGCTCGGAGATATTATTCGTAATTTTTTTTGGCTTGAGTAAGCTGCTGGGTCTCCCTGTACATGGACGTAATTTCATGCTGGATTCACCCGGAAATCCAGTGCCTGGGATTTATTCACAACATGAGACAGAGAAGCCCGCCCCAGTGGCTCTCGGGTCGAGTTTCTCCGGGGATTTAGTGCCACAGCTGGGGCGGGTCTTTGTGGTAATTACACAGGGAAATAGAGGGAAAATATCTGAAAACTTCCCTACAGAGCGTCGAGTGTTTCTGTTATACATTTCTCTAGCTAACATCAACATCTGATTTGTTTTTCCGAAGCTTTTGAACTCCGTCTTACCGGGGTAATGGCCGCCGTCAGTAAAGGGGAGAACCATTCTAAAGCTTCATGTGAAAATAACACGCAAGTTACCAGCGACTCGTCTTCCTTTCCCAAGATAAATGCCTACAAAATTTTAGCTGGAAATTCCGAAGGCGTGAAGCTACTTGGAAGAATTGGACGACGATATCAAAGTTAATCGTATGGGATGAGGGTGGCGTGGCGTGGCTCAGGACGTGTTCTGATCTCTGGTGCAATGATTTTCCCACTGGGTCAGGCCAACTGGTCTGCGGGTCTTAACCAACATTTTACATCTGTGATTCTTCCTAGCACAAACATCATTAATGCCGCGAATCTCAACCAGTGTTTTCATTTAATTTGAAAGCTTAAATTATATTTGCACTGGCTCTGCAAGCACGAAGCGCGCTCTCGTGTTTCAGACATGCGCACTTAATTTGTAACAAAAAAATTTGTAATAACGCTTATGTCTCTTATTTTAACACGTAAAATACATATTTAATGTAAATTAGTTAAATTAGCTAAGTTTTAGGTCTGTTTTTTAACATCTGCCCACAGACCCCAGGGGCAAAAGTTCGTATAACATTGTGGAATGGGTAATCTTACGAGATAGATCAATTCGGAGGTCTAGACGTAGGTGCAAAGATAATATTAAAATGAATCTGAGTGGAGGATAGTTGATTGAACAGCTTTAGGTTGGCGGAATTCCTTCATGACAGTGATGAGTTTTTCCGGGATCGGGTGTGACGTCCACTGGACCAAGTTCTGCTCTGCGTTCGCGTTGTCGAAGCAACAAAACCCTGGTTCCTGCGTTTCGCCGTGCGTCTTACTTGTTTGCAGCTGAGCCGGCTACTGGATTATCCGGACCGCGGACCAGACTTCTTCTCTCTATTTATCATCCATAATACCCAGTTGTATAAACAACAGCGAATCGCACTGCAAAATCCACCTTCACGTTTCTGTAACAAAATGGACTGTACGTAAAAATCGTGGTGGTTAGTTCTCAGAACGTAAATTATTTGTCTCTTTGGAGGGTTCGTTATTTGAAATGATAAATGGGCGTCAGTAACACGTGGAGCCGTTCGAAGCACGACTTACAGACTTTGGCCCGGTCGTATCTGAATGAGAGCAGGCGATAAATCTTTATGTACATAATTTTAGAGAATATAAATGCGTCGAACGCGCTGCTGACTGAGGCGCGCCGTGATTTTATCAGTGCGTTCAAGCCAATGCTGTGAATACAGTAAATTCAGTAAATTAACGCACCCACGAACCTTCTCGTTTCAACCCTTTGTAGTCTGCTGACGTCATCACAGGACGAATGTGTAAAAAAGACGTTGTTTACATTTTCTGCTCCGAACGATTTCCACAGCACACGGTCCTGTGTTAGAGCTTGGGATCACGTGTATTATTAGGAATTACGAAACGTGCGTGTTACCAGAAAACTGCCTCGTCGAGGATTTTGCCCCTTAAAAGCCCGATGTCTCTTAACGGAAAATTATCTTCTGCGGTCCATCAATTGCCTGACGTATGGGCGTCTGAACCAGCGTCGAAAAATGAACTGTTCATAATAGTGTTCTCGTGCGGAGCTATTACCAGCCGGAGACACTTATTCTCAGTGGCTTAACGCGGTAAGTACGTACGGCAGTACTTAGCTGCAAACTTCGTCATTCCCGGGGCAAAGCCTTCATCGCCGTCGTTAATAATAATGCCATATCCGAACTTTACATATTTCGTGTAACACCGCCATGGAGCGTGAAACATCGAATTGAGTAGCCAAGTGCTTCCCCCCCCCCCCCCCCCTACACTGACTTACGTATGTGTCAACTTAATTGGATTTCAAGTGAAAGACTTGCTGTTATAATCGTCATCTCGCACATTGTGGAGAGGTCTCTCTCTCTCTCTTCGCGTACTCCATCTTTCCTATATCCTAGAGTCCCTAGAAAAGCCGTTCTCTCTTGCTAGTGGATGTTATGAACATTTAATTTGGGTTAAATGCTAATAAGAAGGGAGAGCACAGAAATATTAGCGGGAACTCTCGTTACGTCGATAATTAAAGCGAGAACTTGGTAATTATGAAATGTTGAAAGGGAATTCGTACCAGAACGCTGCAGGTTCACGGATCAGGCAGGCTTTTTATGCGAGGTTCCGAAGGATATGTGGTAAAGGACCGCGTGTCCAGTCGTGCAAAAACGTCGACTGGGAACAAAGTTAAATGCTTTTAAGCTAATGCAGTTTCTGTAATATTTGCGCTCGTGATATTTTCTCCGCCCCTCATACCTCGTCTTATGCTAGAAATTTTCATTTGCGTTTTTCAGTTTCATTCATTTTCTGTCGTCTGGGACGTAGACCCGTGTGAAGTGAAGTGAAGTTTCAGAGGCGCTTATTTTTTTTTTTTTTTTTACTTCTGGAGGAGAGTGAGTATCACGATTAAAGCGTGCCGTATCGAATTTGGATTACGTACTATTTTTACCAAACGGGGTCTGCAGATTGTACTCAGAATCCGAAGCAATTTAACCTTTGGCAATCGCAGTATTTGCACGTGACTTCGCCGCTCCTCTGAGCCATTAGTCGCGGCTTGTTTAATGGCTGACGCGTGCTCCAGACTGCTAGATGCTGCTTTGCCCGGTTAACCACACAGTTTCTTCATTATCTCAGCCGCGAGATCGAAATCAACGGACAAGGACCGGCCATTTCTCTGGCTCTAGGGAAATCAGCCGTGCTGATACGAATAAAGAAACCGACGTTTCGGAGAAAGCATGTCCCCCTGCCTGTGTTTTGTGGTTTTCCTCAGGACGTCTACGCGTTAAACTAATCCAATAGTCTGTGTAGCTGAAACAGCGTAGTTAAATAACATGAGACGTGGGGGGAACTCAGTAAAGAATTTCGAATTCCACGTTTTGCAGGAACATTTCTGTGTGCGTTTTCCCCTAGCAACCTGAAAGCTGCGTTCGCCGGACCAGGCAAGAGACGCGCGTGACTAAGGCATCTTGGCATCTTGATTCTCACGGCGCCTGCAGATAACTCCCTCGCATTCCTTACCCACCGTTTTAAAGTTGATTTCGCCGTCTGATAACCCTCGAAGCGAACGCTTCAAGCCCCATTGACTCAGGATGGCACAGAATTTTTGTGTTTCCGGAGTGGATTTTCATTTCAGGTCATGGCGTAAGAATGTTCTAACCGTTTCATTTTTCCACATTGGGACTTAAAGCAATTCCCAGGGCAAGAAGACTTTTGTCTGTCTGTCTGTCTGTCTCGTTTTATTTCTCGATTCATGTTGAAGGAAGGCGCCAGGTCGACGGCCGATAAGGCAGCGACGCGCTCGGCCAACTTTATTGCTCGGTTGTAAATTAAACTTCGACGCGTCACAAGGCATGTAACTTGGAGATAACCGGATCCCTTAATTACGTACGTCTCCATTCCGTCTGTCACCCATACGCGTTAATTATGTACGTCTCCATTCGCGCTCTATCAGCCACGTGCGCTGGCAACGACATTAAACACGGCAGCTAACGTAATTGGTTCAAAGCCGCGCTGCGTCGTGACAATGCGTCCAAGGGGAGCGGAGAAGAAGGCATTTGCATGTTACTCACGAGATATCACGTTCAAAACATCATCGCTTCTGCTCTGAATTTGTGTGATGTTCAGGAGAACAGCGGACGAAACGTTTCAGGCCGATTTTTGTGCGTGATGGCGCCGTGTGTGTGTGTAGAAGTAGGCTGTATATCCGACGTTTCGGAGATCCTTACCGCCTGCAGCTTTAAAACGAAGTTAGCTAGCGTGTAATGGTATGCGGCCCGCATTCCGACAGGGTGCGTCCTGAAGACGCAAGTTTCGATCACCCGCAACTACTCACGCCTGCTGGTCGATTTATATCAAAGGTCCAGAACGAATTGCTGTTCGGGATGTAAGTCACCTGGAACGGGACTTGATTTATTTTTGCACTGAATAAAAAGCACGTGAGTAGCTACGGTCATTCGTAAAGTTTCTGCCGTGTGTTAATAGTGTTATTCTGGGTGTTGACGTCGTGTGGACTCGTAGGTAGGCGGAGACAGTGTTTCTCCGAAACGTCGATAAGTACCTGGAAGATTTCTGTCTTCTGGGTTGTTGCGCTGTGTAGTCTGGTCGATGTTAACCAACGTTTCAGAGGTCATACTGCCTCCGTCATCAGGGCGATGAAGATTTCCGTCTTCTGGGTTGTTGCGCTGTGTAGTCTGGTCGATGTTAACCAACGTTTCAGAGGTCATACTGCCTCCATCATCAGGGCGATGAGTATGAAGATTTCTGTCTTCTGGGTTGTTGCGCTGTGTAGTCTGGTCGATGTTAACCAACGTTTCAGAGGTCATACTGCCTTCATCAGGGCGATGAGTATGAAGGGAGAATCACATCGCCGGATCGGGTGTTAATATTTAACTGCCCCCGTCCATGCTAATTGGAACAGCGACGTATAGCATCGCTGTTTTTCACACGGTCTGTTGATGTGGAAGGAAGCCAGCTCGTTTGCCACCAGACACGTGTTGACGTGCGGTCAGTCTACCAACACGGGGTTTTGTGAGCGGATCGCCTGCCATATTAATATGACCGTACGAGGTAACTGAGAAAAAACACTGCAGTGCGATGTATCGTATGTCCTAGAAAGGTTGCCAGCGCTGCCAAGGGATGAGAACTTGAAGGAAGTCCATTTCTGACTAAAGATTATTATCAATTCTGCAACCCAGTCAGCAAATATCAGCTTGCCGCTGGAGAATATTAATCATTATAAGGGCTCGAAGTACACCCTGGCTAATTCTCTACATTCGTTAATTGGTGGGAGATGTTAATAAAAGATACAGATGCAGTAAGACGTGCTATCACACCCTTCCCACCTCTTGCAGATCGAAAGGGGGCAGAATTTTCAATTTGTTTTGTAAAATCAAATGTTCTGTAAATTTAGAAGGCGGATTTAAAAACGCGGTCGATCCGAGGCGTGCGGTAGGTGGGCCGCTGGCTCAGGTATCCGTGGAATTAAAACACGTTCGTCCATATTGGATTTGCGTTGTGCACACGTGGGGTGGCTCTGATCAAACTGCGATCCGTGGTACCGAGTACTCGAGACGGGATTTGCGTTTCGCATGGCTGCTCTGGTTGTCATGACTACGGCTTCAGGGGGGCAGGCAGGCAGTTCGACTGGTAACTCCGAAAGCCGATGTTTCCAGTTTTGTGATACCTGGACATCAAAGGAAACAAATAACTTCCTTTTCATGAAACTTTTAGTACTTCTGTTAGAATGCACGGCATTGAACCTCAGAATGGGTTTTGAACTATGAATCCGAACAGCGGACCGCAGCGTTCGCCCGAGCGATGAAATGAAACTATTCTAGCCTTGTTTACGCCGCTCTTCCGTATCGAGAAACTTGTTGTGTTATCTCTGCATATTTTGTCCTCTGTATTTGCTGACGAAACGTGTACCCGAGGCTACCCGGTTCGAATCTTGTCGGCCACACTTCTTGGCGGTTTTACGTTTTTACTCAGATTTGGCGTACGAATGTGAAGACCGTATAATTGCAGAATCGCAGAGGGCGTTCTTCTGGGCTGTGCCCGTGTAGCCTTGTAGAAGTTTACCAACGTTTCGGAGGCGCTTGCTGCTTCCATCATCAGGTAGACGAGTAAGCCGCCGTGATTATGTAGGCACCAAGCACCTCCGAAACGTCTGTTAGTATCTACCAGAGTACACGGCGGGGCAGCCCAGAAGACAGTTGGCTGTCTTCTCGTAAGCTGTGTTCAGGACAGAGTCTGCGAGGTCCGTGAAGGGCAGGGATGTGTTCACAAGCGGTTGAGTGGCTGTCGACGTTTCTGTGGAGACTCTGTCGAGGAGCAGCTGTATTGAGGAAATACGTAAATATCTTACTTTGGTTTAGCCGGTCGTTGGTCGCGTATCGCTCCGGAATCCATTCCGGGAAGTAACAGGATGCGGGATTAATGTGGAGCCCTTTGATGACGTCAGACGAGGGGCGCTCAAAGTGAAATTTCTCTGCTCACATTGGCCCATGCAGAAATGTATAATTAAAATGCGCTAGGTCGTAACGTGGTATCGCAAAGCCGCGTGGTTCAATAAACTAACTGCGCGATGCAAGGTTATTCTTTGAGAATCTGACAGTTGCGGTGTTGGCACTTTTATGCGATATTCAACCCCGTGTCCAAGCGCTAACTTTGCTGACTGTTCCTGGACTCTGTTCGGTTTCACATTAGCCCGTGATCCCCCAGGCGAAACACACAATTGTTCCACTTCTGAATTGTGGACAGTTTAGACGGAACAAATTACGTGTGGTCTCCATAGCAACCGGAGAATTATCTGATAATACTTTTGCGTCAGACAAATGAGCGCACACACAAAATACTGCAGGGGAGGCTTTACAAATTAGCTTTTCAGAGCATGGCAACTAATTGTACGCGGTATAAGCAAGTCTTAATAACAACCCAGGTCGATAAATGTGTGTCTGTGGACAAAATGAACAGATTCGGGCGCTGATCGCAGAAGTCTCGTTTCCAACGTCAGATTCTTCTAGCTGACTTATTAATATCGAGGAGGCTGAGCTGGGCGGGGCACATGCGAACTGAATAGGAAGACGTAAAGAGAATACTTGGAAGATCTAGGCGTAGATGGTCCGTTAAAACCGATGCATTTCGTATGAATTGCTTCTGGTAGGCGTACGTAAGCTGGAGATTTCGATCTGGGTGGTCGTTATCCGGGATCTTCCGAAGCAGGAATGCCAACCTGTCGGCGGCCACGTCATGAAACATTTCTGGGAGCTCAGCGGAAAGTATTTATTATAATAAGTAAGACGATTCGTATCAAATACGCAGGTGAAATTGTTTGACGACGGTTTGTGATAATCGTTTGTGAGGCATAAAAATGACGAGGGGCCTCGAGGCTGTTGTTCCTTTCAGGAAAAACAAACAATGGACGTCCTGCAGGCACGACGCTGGGCGTCGCAGTGTCCTCACGGCACGACATTGAAGTTGTCCGAACTTCCAACTTACGTAAACAGAGAAAGGAAAATAATTTTATGAAACTCGCGTTGGGTCTGCCGAGACCCTCCAGGGGTGTCAGCGCGTGGAGCTGGAATGAAAGATGTCGAAATGAATTACACCAGCGGAGGAGACGTTCGTCTCTTACTAATTAGTTTTGATGCTCTTTCATTGTGCGCTCAGATCTGTTGTTGACAAACCTGCGTTCTGCGGACAGTCGTAAACAAAGTTTTCTCCAAAGATTAACAGGCGTAGAAGAAGAAGAAATAAATAATCCTCCCTGAAGATGGAGGCAATACGTCCATCCGAAACGTTGGTAACCACCTATAAGACTACACGGCGTCACGTCCCAGGAGACGACAGTCGACATTTTTGTAACAGTCACGCCTGAGTAATACCGCGCATTAAATGACTTTATCAGAAAGTGTCTTGTGGTGCGCTATCTTTCAGGTGAAGATATATCTGACTTGTTTTAAAATAACAAATTGCGTGTTTGTCCCACATCTACTTAAGGCGCTGTCTTATGTTTTCAAGTGTTTGCCGTGTACGCAGGAAACCCCATTACTTCTGTGACGATAAAAAATGGCATCGCGGAGCTGTCATAGGCGACAGTTCTATCGCGTCTTGACATTTGTTCTGCCAGGAGTTGCTCGTTCCTCGTCGAAACAACAGTAGAAGGGCGGAAGGTACAGGGTGTGCAGATTAAAACGCGACCCGACATCAGTCACGTACTACGGTCCAAAAATTAAAATCGGATGCAGGTCCACACCCCCCCCCCTACCCGTGCAGTTCTCCGCCAACCTCCCCCGTTTCTTTCTTGTCAGGGTCACTGTTTGCTAGGCCGCTGCGCCGGTGGGAGCAGGCTTTGTTCACGTGCATTTCCTCCCGTGGGGAAATTTTTTTAAAAGAAAGTTTATTAGTGTAACCCACGATAACCGATCTTGCGGGAACTGAAACACAATATTGAACACACCGTTGCCAAAAATTAGCCCAGAAACTTTGCGAAGCCTCAGGAAAAACACCGAGAAAACATCCATGCTTGCCTTCTCTCAGTTCGTGATATATTATTAAAATGGGCCACTGCGCCTTGCTTTACCGTCATTCTACCATTCGATGCTACTGACTTACGCAGTTGAGAAAGCGTTTTTAATTCGCACCTGCGTGATAAGGAGGTCCTAACGCGCCTTTCTGCGTGCGTCGGCGTTCAGATATAATCAACACGTTTTGGTGGCATTTGCAGTTTCCCTGTCGCCCCGGTGTAACACCGCCTCGTATTAATCTCGTCGCCGGCTTTATCGAACGTCTGCAACAAGGCGCCCCGTGCTAGAAATTAATACGCGGGCCTAATATCGAGGCATGTTCTCCGTGTGCTGGAATTTCGAACATCCTCTGACGCGGGTTAATTTATGTTCGTGAAAGTAAAGTTTGAATTCCGGACGTGTGGAGGTGGGGGGGAGGGGAGTCTGACGCACCCGACGGATGCAATTAGCCGAGTGTGTGAGCAGCTTGACAAATTGGATGAAACGTCTTAGCGAGATTAGCAACCGACAGCTTCGTCCGGCACTTGTTTGGGCGTGACGTGCGTGCTGTTTTCCTGCTGCCAGAAATTATCTCTCGGAATCACGAAAGAAAACCTGAATGAAGTCGCGGACAGCTGACATGGGGTGGTCTACGAACTTCCGCGGCGGATGACACTCAGTTACCGTGAGGGATGTTACGTAATGTAACTCCGGGCTTAGGACAATTGCACTCGGCTTCGCGGTCGTGGCACTGGATGTCATTTTGAAGTCTGTGAACTTATTTTGTAATCGTCAACTTACTCGTGTGGTCGACTGCAGTTCAGGTACTTAGAATTCTTATAACCCCATTTCATTTCTCTGCGGGGGGTTCCCTTCGAATGTCGTTAACTGGGAAGGGGGGGGCATGTTCCGTGCGAATTTGTTTCATTTTCGTCGGTTAAGCGTTTTTATTTGGTGAGATATCAGGTTCTCGCGGCTGCGAGTGTGAAGAAGCGTGTCTTCTGGGGGTCTTTTGCGCCGCGTAGTCTTGGTGTAAATTTTCCGACGATTCGGAGATGTTTGCTGCCTCCATCATCAGGACGGTGATGGAGCTAGTATTACTGAAACGTCGGTAAAAATGTCTACGCGACTACACTGCGAGGTAACCCGGATGTTGAACATCTGCGCAGTAAATTATTACTACAGAGGTGGGCGAAGCCACGTGGTGTTGTTGCTGTTTCCATGACCACCGCTGTCCAGGCTCGCCAACATCAGAATTGTTTAAAACAACGATATTTTGTTGCGTCCTGCGTTTTTGCAAATTGCCATGCAGTTTAGAGCAGTTGTTACTGGCAGTAAATTTTATTTTTCATTACGACGTCTTTGAAGAATTTGTGGATCGGAGTGAAGAAATATTTTCATACCCCGCCAAGTATTAAATTCCCTACGGAGCGCTCTCGCATTGAGATTCTTATAAAAAGCATCTTCCGTATCTGGAAATGATAAGTCACAAAGAACATTCATGTTTAATGTAAAGTCGATCTCCCCCTCTGTCTTATTTCCAGTTTTATTCAATTAACGTGTACAGTGATTCTTCTTTTCCATCCAACTTTCCTTGTCTTTATATTTCCTTCTGTGCGTTTTGTCTTCCCACTCAATATTTATTCCCCGTTCTTTCTCTGTGTCTCTTTCCTCCTGTGCCTCCTGCCCTCGCAGAAAATCCCTCCGTCCGACGAAGAACAAGGTCACAGCAGAGGTTGGACTGATCATTTGTGTGGTCCAGGGACGGCGTTGGTGAAATCTGTTGTTTCGTTAGATCTAGAAATCCCGATGTGACGCCCCAAAATAATTGCGTCTGATACGAATTTTGGGGACGGCGCTTGTGCTGCGGGTTAGTATCAGGCGGCCTGGACGGCTGTGGCTCCATTATCATCAATTATCTCTCACACCTCAGCAAATTGCTCTGAAAGGCAGTGCACGGTGGATTCGCATCATCGCCTCTTGAGAGGAAGGGACTGTTTCCGTCGGCTGTTCCTGGATCTGATTCTTGCGTCGTGATTGGTTCTTAAAGACACGTTCGGTATCCAGACGCCAGTCGGAAGTTAAGTTAGAGCTTGCTGCTTTAATGATCAGCTCACCAGATAAAGGAAGGCGTGTCGATGGCGTGGAAGTGTTCCTCTAAGGCAGTGTCTCCAAAATCTTCAAGTCCCAAGCGGTTGAACCACATTATGGTCAACCTTTAGGCCCCCCTCCCCCCCAAAAAAGTAGTAGCGCTTGCTACCCCTCCCCCAAGCGCCTCGACGGCGTGTGGCGAGACTCCTTTGTTTTATACGGTGTTGAAGATTGAGTAGTCATTCAGCTGTAATTTAAAGAATTTAAAGTTTTAATTAGAAGCAGGAATTGTCTTTTAATGAGTCTTTGTGTGCGGAGTTTAGAACTGGATGTCAAGTCGGAAAAGTCCTCAGCCGACATGAGGACTGCTGTTGTGCAGAATCCCGTATCAACTGACATTACTACTTTTGTGTTAGGTCTGATTCTAGTACAGGATATTTTAAGTTTGTTAAGCTGACCTCGAATAATCGTCGCGATTATTGTTTTAAGTAGTTTCGACCAAATCCACGCATCGTCACCTCGGCTTGTGAGGAGCACAAAGAAACACCGCGAAGCACTGGCCCGCTGTCTGGCTCTTCTGATCGAGATTTCTCGTCACTGTCCTCGATCTGTCGAGAAAAAGTTTGCGGACGGCATATTAAAACAGGCCACGACCGCCTTCTTGCACGCTCTTCTGTAACCAACAAACAGTAACCTGTTCAGCTGGGATAGCGTCGTTAAATGTCTCTATAAGGGTGCGGATTGCGTGGTAGATGACCCCCCCCCCCTCGTAAGTCGGTTTCGAGGAGGAGTTCGGTGCCGCTCGCCTCGCCCCGGAGACGGTGGTCCGAGTGCCAAAGAACTGTTTGCTGGTGTTAAATCGAAAGATGTATGGAGCCCAGGGGATGCGACGTTATCAGGGCGAACGGCGAAGGAGAGCGTCTCCCTCGGATTGTCTCTGCCTTAAATTGTAAGGGCTGTCCGAGCATTTGGCTGTGTCCGGATCTTCAGCAGCCCGGAGGACTTACAGCAGGGCAGACATTTTCTGAACCAACTGAGTAACGATCAGCTTACGGAGATCACATCCTACGACTCGTAACCTCAGCAGTTGACGGACCGTCGTGTAATAACCGGTGTCGATGACTTGTTGGGCTGATGATGTGGTGTATTTGTGGGCGTGTTCCGGTTGTCATGACAGTTCGATAGTCATTTGTTATGCTGCCTACCTGTGCTGGAAGGCAGGGACTGGAATGTCAGGGCGACCGCAGTTCCCTTGTCCGTCCGTCTGTCCGTCCGTCTATCTGTCGCACCGTTAATATGTTTGCTCTAGCAGTGCTTTGTGGGTAATATTTGTTAAACTATGCTAGCTCGTTGTATCACTGCGGACAATTTTATGACTAGGGCTTATGGCGAGCAAATCGACGATGCTGGGATGGGAGACATGTGTAGCACGCGTGGGAGAAGTGAGGGTCGTGATACCTGAAGGAAAGGGACTGTTTTGCATGATATTATTAAAATGGATATATAAGAAACGGGTTGTGAACGTGTGGCCAGGCTTAAGTTGGTTTATGATCGTGCTGAGTGATCCTGTCCTCAACGCTGTTATGTTCCACCAATATAGACTACTCCTTCGTACACCGCGTTTCGGTCTTCCAGAGAGTTCTGCTCATCGTCGTCGCCTACATTCTCCCACTCCTTCTACATGCCCACACCACCGCAATATTCTGCACACATCACACACCTGCCTTTTCGCGCCGATTGTAACTCCGATGCGCGCTCGTCTCGTCCCCCGGCGTCGGTTGATGGATCTGTCAACACTTCGCCTTTGAGTGTGTCATCCAGCCGGCGCCATTGTGTGATTGTGTGTTCGTGCTCGCGGGTTTCGCCAAATTAGTTTCGTAAGGTGATGTGTAGGTGGTGCTAGTTGTTCCCGGGCTTCGGATGGGACGGGGCTTATGTACGATTCTCTTCGCGTGTACGCATATTTCGGACGAAATTCACGTGACAGCAGAGCTCGATGAACGGACGAATCGTGTGCAAGAACGGATTTATGAGTACCCCTGGCTTCTGGGGCCATTTGGGCTGAATCTCGTCCGGACGCTTTAGACCAAGAACTGGTTTCTTGAAAAATTCCGTATTTTTAACCTCGTATCTTATCGTGAGATCAGATCGAGAGGTTAAGGATTTCAAGATGTGATGCGTGGAAACAAGAAATGGATACAAAATTCTGTTTGGAAAATCTATCAATAAAATTGATACGGGGGAAAACAGGGCAAGGTGTGGCAACTTGATCCGGATTGAATGTCGTCGTACGTATATCGTGGTGATTCTGTGGTCGCCATAGAAACGCCTGAGTAACATGCTCTGTGGCGCTGAAGAGTCATTTCAATGATCGCTGAAAATTTATATTCCGAAAATGGTTGAGCCATTTAATAGTTGATTCTTTCGGTAACGTAGAGTACGTAATCATACTGACTGTAGTTAGTTGTACAGCTTATTAGCTGTAATTGTCGAAAGTGTTTCCAATGCGACGTGATTTGACCTGTCAGAGGACAGCGCCGGGAGGCGAGCAGACACTGAAAGGAAGGCAATTTGTTTCCCTTCGACGCCTGCCCACGGTTTATTGGACTCGCGGTTAACCCCCTCCCCCAGCCCCCAACACTTTCGTCGGCATCTGTTCTTAACTTACGGATTTATGAGCAGCGATGGTCCCGCCTTTCCACGAAACGAAAATTCGTAATGACACAAAGGCCACTGAGTGGATCGTGATGAAGGGAGGAGATGGAGGCTGCTCCACTCCGAAGTAATTGCCTCGTGGCCTCCTAGTCGATTCACTTTGCTCGGGTTCCTGCGGCCGCATTATGTAGAATCGTACGCCCGTTCCCAGAACCGAGCAAAGGCCCGACCATACATTGAGTACTGAGTTCCACCTTCGAATCTCTCATGCCGCATTTAATCTAAATCCATCAAACGCACAAATGTAAGGTTGAGGTCTCAGGCAAGTCAAGGTCATTTAACAGTCACAACGGTATAAGTAGCGGAGATTTACGAATTGAGGGCTTTAAACATTTCAAGGTCATTCGAAGGTCATTTACTCAAAACCATATTTCCGCCGAACCGCTGTAACCTGGATGACAATATTCATGTCGGTTGGAGGTCACTGACAGGTCAGTGTGATGTCAGGGTCACGACAATATCCGTTCTCGCTTCGTCCGACCGCTTGTGATCGCCTACGCTGGGCATTGCCTTGCGATGTTTACAGTGAAATCGAGAGCCGCCTTGCTATTGGTTCAGAACCATGAATTTTGCATGAAGTGTGCGCGTTTTCAAGATGTTATCACTTTTTCAGCGGAGGAACGAGATTACTAAACTTTAAAAAAAAAAATTCTGCGTGAATATTTCATGTCAGAAGCTTCGGATAGCTTTTGTACGTGCACTCGCAAGTCATTCTATGCGAATTATTGTTGGATTTTCGTCCTAATTGTTATGCATTGGCACTGTTATCTATGTGCTGTGACGGAAATGACTCCGACGTATTATCTTCGTGACCTTGAACGTCGTTTGTTTTTGCACCGATGTATAACTTTTGGATGTTGCGAGGAATTCCGTCGTTTGTGCAGATTTGTGAAGTGCGAGATGTTACATCATGCTGGGGAAACAAGATATGCTTATAGAATTCTTGTGGGGAAACCCCATTTGGAAACTTCAGCTTGGAAGACCGAGGAGGGGATGTAAGTCTAACATTGGGATTGAGATTAGATAAGGTGTAAGGCCCGTGGTTGTCCGTAACTGGCTCTGGATCGTGGCCAACGGTGGCCCCTGGCTCTTCGAGGCAATTAAGGCCGAGTGATTCAGTGCGACAGACTCGGACGGAGCTGCCAGCAGGCAGACAGGCGCGAAGTCAGAGATGCACTTGGACGTGCGGCGAATTCATGTAGCAAATTAGTTTAAGTCGAGAAGCCGAAGAGTTCGGAACAATTTCCGCGAGATGGCGGCGTGAGTTTGAAGAGCGAAGTTTTTTGAATTTTACATCTCCGTTTATTTGTTCACCGGAGAAGACAGGTAGCCGATATATTCAACCAGAAACGTTGAAGAATCCAGCCTGCGCTTCATGCATAACAGAAGAGGGCACAACTTCCCCCCTCCCCCTCACACGCCTCACCGTCAGAATAAAATTAGGAGTCGGTTCCTGGGAACATCAGCGTTTATTCTTACGTACACGCGAGCTCCAGCGACGTTTTCCTTCCTTAAAATGCGCATTTATTATGCACTTTGACTGATTGCGTTATTTCAAACTGTTGCCATATTGCGTTGTAGTGTTTTCTCTTGGGGGCCTGCTTCCAACATCTGGCTTCAGAGTGAGGGGAATCAAGGACACCCAGAGTCGTGTCAGACGATGCGGCCCGGGTTTGACGCCGTGTACTGAAATTAGCCCGTGACAATTACCTCTGCAACACGTGAATTATCTGTTATTGTGCATTGCAAAATTCTTTACGTGTAGGCTGTGGGCCGTAATGGAGTATTTTGTTTCGCTGATCTCCCTCTTTCGTCAGGAAGTGCTCCGTGTGCAGGCGCTTAGGGGTTTAGGGATGTGAACGGGGACAAGTCTGCAAGGGGCGGCATCCCATAAGACAGCCATTTCTAGGAAGTAACCTCTGACCCACGGCCCGATAATGATCCGCAGATCGTCTCTTCGATGAGAGACTGAGACAGACTTGCGATAACCGAAACGTCGTTTCCGTGGCGATGTTCAGTTCGCAGGCAACCCTTGCCCTCAGTTCATGACGAGCCGCCTGTAACGCGCCTCATACTTCTGTCTCCTTCGGTGTTTGAATTTTTCATGATTCCGCGCGGTTTCTCATCTGCGTCTATTTCTTATAACCGCCCTTCATATTTCCTTCGAACTTCCTCGTCCTGTTTATTCCTTTCTTTCCAGAAAGGAAGTTTTAAAAGCTGGCAAACGACGCTACTTTGAAAACTGAATTGTGTCCGGCGTTTGCAACTTCCATGATCCTGAAGGCATCTACGGCGCGAACCTGAGTACTCATTTCTCCTCTTACCCATTGTTCTGCTAGATCTTTTCGTGATTTTCTTCAGTCTCTTTAATAGGATTCTGCGGCGATAAGATCTGCCTTGAGATAGGTCACGTCCGTCTCCTTCCACATCCGTACGTATTTACCGACCGTCTCATTTGATGCTACGTAAACTCTGCAGTTGAAGCAGCGTCATTAAATAACCTAGAAATTAGTCATAGTGGTATGCAAAGGAGGAACGTCAGCGGTGAACTGTGAAGAGAGTGCCTGGCGTGAATGTGAAAATTTTCTGTTCCCATTTCAACCTTTGGTTCTCGGCCGCGTGCATTATCATCGCGGAGAGCCAGAAGTCTGAGGTTTGGACCTCTCTCGCTGCGTATCGCGTAACTCCATAGCACGAAACAGAGCTACGATTTCCTTTGACGTCTCACTTCCCCTTTATTTATATTTCTTTATGTACATCTCTCTACATTCAATTCCTTTACTCGTGGCGCTGTTTCACGTAAGCGCAGTCTTAAAGTAACTCTTCGTAATGTCCTGACAGTCAGCTCTGTTTCCTTCAAAACCCAATAAATGCAACAAAGAAATAGATTAAATTTGCGTCTCAGGGATTTCAGTTGAGCGCTCGGGAATGTAAGTCGGACCGCTACGGCATTTCTGTGTACTCCGGGGTCACGACGAGAGGTTAGAGCCGGATGGTGCCTTGACGCTACGACCGCCTCGTTACCCATCGTCCAACGACGCGAGTTGGAAGACTGTCGTTCAGCATCCTAAAATTATTGGAAATTTTGCTGTGAGTTCGGTCTTGTGTGTCCCTGACGCTATGAGCGTTTGTAGTGATAAAATGGCAGTGTTTATGTGTGTCTGCAAATACGACGATAACTGTGTAAGACTTGAGGTTCTCACAGCGGTGAGTATGAAGATTTCTGTCTTCTGGGTTATTGCGCTGTGTAGTCTGGTCGATGTTAACCAACGTTTCAGAGGTCATACTGCCTCCGTCATTAGGGCGATCGCCCTGATGACGGAGGCAGTATGACCTCTGAAACGTTGGTTAACATCGACCAGACTACACAGCGCAATAACCCAGAAGACAGAAATCTTCACGACGATAACTGTTAAAATTTTCCAGTCTTTGACTAACGCGACCCTCCATGGAAGGCGCGAGCCCTATCCTTGCAGACCGTGGTCATGATTCACTGGGAGCCGTTCCTTCGCTTCCCACGGGAACACTTAATGCATTATGGCATTCCCGTCACGCGCCAACTTGATTCGATTCTCCTTTAAGCAGAGGATCGTCCCACGGGACGCCGTGTTATCGAGACGTCATCAGCGAGTTCCTGGTCACCGGTTTTGACCGAGGTCCGACACTTCGGTCGCTCGTCTTGAGGACGGAACAGCCTCTTGCTCTATCTTTTTCTGTCTGGTAAGTGGATACCGACGTTTCGAACAAGCATGCCTGAAGAAGAAAGTGTCTTCATCGCTGTGATAATCTCAGTTATCACAAATCAATCATTCTTTGCTAATTTGTTCATTATTCATTCGGTTACTCGGCCGGTGTTGTAATGAATGAATGAATTACCCGCCTCGTCATATAAACACTGACCCAATCAATCATTTACTTTGTAGTTTTCTAAGTTATGTGATTACTTCATATAATATCGTGTCGCGTGTAAGTTTAGATTGACGAATTTAAAGGAAGACGCTTGGTATAAGCGTTCACGAAGCAGACTTTGTTCCAGACAGAAACTGTGACGAGATTTAAAAGTTTGTGCTTCATTTTGTTGTCCTCTGTGTTATTTCTCCATCTCCCCCTCTCTCTGCATGAGTTACACGTGAATGCGTTAATTGTTTACAGTTAACGGTGCGTTATTGTCATGGTTAATGTTTTAAATGAAACAAAATTAAAAAAATCGGACGGCCCGAAGTGTTCAGATCGCTGGTTCTCGGTCAACAAGTGGCAATGATTCCGCCATCCAACGCTGGTTTAGAAGAGGGACTTGGCGTTAAATTAACGAGCGTTTTGTCCGTCGAAATCCGAGGAATAATAACGGGGCTCGCCCCGATTCGCGATACAGCAGCGAACATTATGAAACACCGCGGCGGAATTATGATTATTTCGCTCTAGTCGTCCATTTGTATGTACGTCCCTTTTGTGATGAATTATGGCCGTTCATTACTCGTCTCCCCACGTCGGAGTTCCTAATTTGAAATATCTGGTACCGATAATTAATGTGCAAATTGAAGGCTCATATGGAAACATTAAAGGTGGGAGTGTAATTTCAGTTTGAAAGCACGTGGCTACTCTGTCGGATCCATTGTGAGTCATCTACAGATCTGTTGGCCTTTCGAAGCACGAAGCTTGTGTACGTAATATTAAAATATCGAGTCCGTACCACAAAGAAAACACAACACGTCTCCATTGCAGAGATGGACTGGCTAAATTCTTTCTCGTTTCATTTTTGTCTTGTTAACGCAAGTACTTGGGACGGCGACGTTTAATAATTCCGAGGAATAAATCTTTAATTAGGGAGCTGGGAACTTTGTTGTCACCAGGATCTCGGAGCTGCTGCTACGTGGGTGGTGGATTCCATTTTATCGCCAGAATCTGGTGACAACCCTGGAAACAAGAAACATTCCTTGCGATCCTGTTGGTAAACTGCATCAGCATCACCGCACGAATAACAAATTCTGCCGTTGTAATGCTAGACTTCAGGGACCCACTAGCCACCACTGATAATTTTAGACTCGATCGCACGGTATCAATCCACTGGCCGCCACTGACAGACATGCTTAACCTTACCACACACAAGCGCTGTAATTGGATTCATGATCACGCCGTGAGACATGGGACCGTTCGGCAATGGTGGTTTAATTGGGCCATAATGATCCTTTCTAAAGGTTAAAAGAAGTGTCCTTTACTGCAAGGCGAGCCCCTAACCCTTAATGACTCCCTTCTCCCACAAGAAAGTTCGCAATTGCCTCGAATTTATTACAGCTCTCGCCCTGAATAAGAAATCTGCAGACGGCAGAACACGCCGAGCCACGACCGCGTGTGTCTTCGTTGATTTCGAAGTAGCATTTCAATTCAGTCAATCGATGCCAACCCAGGGAAAGAAATTTTAAATTTTTGTGTAGCTCTCTGACGTCATACATCGGCGATTTTGAGAGTCGCTTTGATTCTTTTGTTTTATTTTGATTTTAGCTGCCGATGCGACTATTTCTGTTTGAAGGTTGGTACAGCACAAATGCTCTCTCCTTCCTGATTCCCGTTTTGCTGAACCGGGGATTAGGGAAGTTCTCTTTGCATTGACGGAAACTACATAGAATTTCAGGAGGCAGAGTGTAAACATGCAGAACTCGGTCTGATCGCTGATGAGCGCTTTTATAAACATTAGGTGTGGTGACGAGTACGCCGTGAACCTAATCTGGAAGGAGACGAACGGATGGATTGGTGTGCATCAGCCGAGATGTCGCTCTTTAATTGAAGATGACTGTCTACTGGGTTGAGCATTCGTCGAAACGTCGGTGAACTTGTACCAGGCCACACGGAAGACAGACGTCTTCATGATGACGAGGTCCTCACACAGAAATTTCGTCACAGAGCTCAAATTTTGAGGTGCCTCAATCCAGTTTGCAATATTCGTTCTAGAAATATACTCCTTTCTGATTCCTGGTTTGCCGGAAGTTCTTTTACCATAAAGTTTTAAATTTTTCTTCGTTACGACATCCATCCCATTCTGACGATACTAATAGAAGCGTGAATTGAACCAGCATCTGCAAGGACCACAGTCCTTCTCGACGAGGCAGTAACTTTTGAGCTGGTGAAGAATTTCCTTTTCTCCTCTTTCCTCTTGCCTTAAACCCGTCCATCTATTTCCAGGTCTTTAGAATGAGCTCTTCCCTTCAAATTCTTCAACAAAATGCAAAGCTGTTATATGATTTCCGCAGTTTCCCTCGCTACTCGCCGCCTTCCAGATCCCTTACCATTGTCATCGCTGTGATCTCGAGGATTGCCACCGTCTTCGCATCTTTGTTCTCTTTTGCTCCAGATTTACATTTCCAAGTGCCGTTCGGAATCCGAGTCACTTGCGCGCGTGTATTAGCATTGCCATTAAGTCGTGTTTGCGCACTAACTGAGCTGAATATCGCCCTTAAGAGCTTGTATAATTTCAACATGAAACGAGAATTACACTCAGCCAGCAGCTAAAGTTGTCTTGTTTCCATTACTGCTTTGTTTAAACATTGTTATTGTTATTATTATTATTATTATCTCATCTATTCACCACTTCCATGTACCCGAGACAGACCTTGTCCCTTAGGTACATGGGGCAGCAGCTATTTCCGGGATCCATATTGTTTTATACTTACCTGGAGTAGGGGTTACCGTGATCCAGAAGGCGGTTCCCCCAGGGTGAGATCCTTCCAAGGCACTTCGGTTGGGTTGACCCCTGCGATTGCCCCTAATGTGGGTAACTCGGGCGCGTAATTTATTATTATTATTATTATTATAATTAGGACGCGTGTCTCCGGTGGGAATGGAGCGCGGTTTCGTGTTTTGAATCCGTCTCTTCGGGTCGCATAAAAACTTCCCGCGACTTCGAGACGCTCGGCGTTAATTTTGTGTTTCTTGTCCCTCGAATACTGGCAAGCAAAATGGGAATGGAAATTTTGTTTAATAAAAATTCAAACTCTATTAAAAGCAAAGTACATCCGAAGTGTTTCCTTTTAATATTTTTGTAAGAGTGAAAAAGAAATTAAAGATTCATGAACACTATTCACAGCGTAGCTTATCTGAGTGGCGACAGGAAGTTTGTGCGTCGCTGGTGAATGGTATCTGCCGTCTGCGATGGCGATTGGCTGTTCAGAATTAACATTTCAATGACGGAGAAAATTCAGGCGCAGATATTACATTTAATTTTCTATTGTATTGGTATTTACCATGGATTTAAAGCATTAGGATTCATTTCTGCGCGCCGGTCACGATGGTATATGATGGAACCCGGGACCTCCCGGATACAATACAGCGCTACACGAGCCTTCTGAATGATTGTGTTCACTTCTAGGGATCGGGCAGCAGGCCGTCATAAGTAAGTTACCGCCGTGTTTTGTCATGCGTTCTGCTCATGAAGTGCGCGGAGTAGACTGAACGCATGATTCCGGAGTCAAGTCTATGCGTAAGCCCGCGTGTCCAGGACGCCTGAACTGATTTGGATGGAGTTTAATTTTGGTCGGATTTTCCGCGAAGCGTTTTCAGGGAGCAACTGTTGCTGAAGATTGCGATTTGTCGAGGTCTTCGTGGTTTTCGTTCAATCCTCCATCTCTTCTTATTCCTCCTAAGGTCCAGGGTTCTCTCCCCTCAGCGCCTTGTTCCCCCAAAGACCTTGAAGTCCGAGCTTCGTCAACAACAACAGCTCTCTTCAGACGAGAACTGCGGCAAAGCTGGAGGCAGGAACTTCTTATGATTCGAAACCTCTTGGACGGAAGAGGTGGAGGACCCGGTTCCTTGGATAGGAAACACGTGGATTCCTTGTCTCATTAAAACTTAGCAAAGTTTCGGAAAGAGGAGATTTATTAGTGCGCATTTTGTCCGCGGACTGGACGCCGATGAAGACAGTTCAACCTGCCACGACATACAGAGGAGCGCCAGTAGCTACTTAACGTTATTTCTTGAGTACGCTGATAGTGGTTGCATTCAGCTCCTTTCTGTAATGCAGATTTAACAGGACAAATTCGGTTCTTCTGACCTCAGCCGTAATGAAATGTATCTTTCGTTGAAATTTTAAGTGGTCACGAAACAATTGTTTCACGATTTCAGATGTTTAATAGCGCTCTGAAGATGTTGAGATGGGCTGGGAATGTCGCACGAATGCATGTAACACGAAACTCTTTTGATAAGAGTTCACGAGGTAGACCAAGAATTAGGTGGTGGCTAGTGGGGAAATCTGATTGGTTCATTCCTGTGTCATTTAGCGATGCTGCTTCAACTGAGGTGGTAAGGTTATCATGAGTGGTCGGTGAGCTCGTTTGTCTGTGGCTGTAAAGGCGAGTCAGCTTCTGAGGAAAATATTAATTCGGAAGACGAGAGCAATCTGCAATTCAAGAGCTGTACGTTCGTAGAAACGAAGGCGCTAAAATTGGTACACAGTCGGCGGAATGGACTGGTCGTTAGGTTGTGGGGACACTCAGAGACAGCGTTGCCCCCCCCCCCCCCCCCATCAGCAATTCAATCGGCGTGCTTGTATTATTGAACGTAATTCAGTTTGGGACAATCGTGAATTGGGGACATAATGATAATGCAGCCAGCGTGTGGCTTACGCACCGTTCGTAAAACAATGAGATTTCGGCGTGGCTTGCAGTCGGAGCCAGATCGAAATTATTTACGAAACATAAATTGAAACGAGGAATCGAATTTCCATTTTGTTCTGATGGGAATCGAATCCATTGGGACGCCAGTTCAATGCGTTGAATGGCACTGGGTGAGGGGGCGTCTGCCACCGGTTATTATGATTCTTGTCACCCCCAATTGCTATGCGACAAAACTATGAGCACAAACAGAAGAAACACGACATCTCCCGTAACCTGGTTACTGCATCGGATTTTACGATCCTCACTGTTCTCATAGTTCCTTTGTTTTAGTTTGAAAAAAGTAGGAATTTCGTAAAATATTATGGCAACGCGATACAAAATTTTGCAGATGTACGAGGTTCATCGTGCGAAGGGTAAAATAATGGTTCCTCATTATTTAGTCAAATCTGGTGTTCATTTCACTTCAGAGATTAGAATAAAGTCATTTATGTGAGGTTATATCCCACGCCTGTAAAGACGAAGTCAATACTTTTTTATGTTCTCCTGTACACAGCAAGACGTCTAGGGCTCTAGCCATTTTCGTAATTTTTAACTGAAACACGACGTTTCGAAGACTGATTTCTGTCTCTCCGAAACGACATTTTAATTAAAAATTATGACGATGGGTAATATCTATGAAATGTGTTATTGAAAAAAAAAACGCTGTTGTCACAACCCTTCATATTTTACTGTTTTTAGTTGTTGAACATGGAAATTACACGCCAGCGAGCAAATGTGCCCGGACGGAAAGCCTTGTTTGAATAAGAGATTTTCACTCACGCCGAGGTTTGCTATGCTAGCCCGCCCCCTGACTGTCACTGACTCGCGTGCTTCGTAGTTCTGCCCCCGTGAAAGTAAAAATCGCTCTCCAACTGACACGTGTCCTCGCCTCCTTCCACCCGCGAACAAATTTAATTAAGCGGAACTTCCTGTGCCAGAGCAAACAGGACTAATATGTTACGTTTTGGACGCGATGGTAACAGAAGCTGCCACCCGCTGATGCGTCGCCCGCGGGGCCAACTCTCACCTGCCCATTATGTTTGCGAAGCGTCCACTTCGATTTATCGAAGCGTCCACTTCGATATCTTTTCGGGCCCGATCGATCGGTTCGCCGTCACAAAATCCGGACGTTCGTCACCTTGGTCACAAAAGCTTGTTATTCGACGCAGATTTAATTTCCTATGATTGTCAAATTAACATGTCCGTCACGCTCGAATAATTTCGATTTAATTCGCATAACAATACAAGAAGTCGTGTACGTATTACGATTAAATAATCGATGTCATCGTAAGATGGAAGTTGTTCGAATCAGCTGTTGTCAGTACTCTAAGTAAGTGAAGTTAGGAGACAAAGAGGGCCGATTGAGAGCCCGAAGCATTCCTTTGTCTTATTTAAATCACATCCAGTTTCATACAAACGAGACATCAGACTGACACTGACAACTAAGGGCTTGCACATTGAGGTCATTTCTGCCAACATACAAACAGAGGAGTGATGTCCTCTGGGGCGATGACAGCGCCATAATGCAACAGCTCTCCGCGAGTTTGATTGAATTGTTACTGTGCCCCCCCCCCCCTCTCTCTCTCTCTCTCAGTGACAGCTCGTTCAGCGTCGTCGTTGTCGGGGCGGGAAGGTTGTAGTTCGCATGTCTTCTGAGTGCGTTATCTGCTGTTCCTCGCTCCTAATTGGCTTTCAATTAACTGCGTTGCAAGAATGAATCTGTTAGCAATTCACAGAGCCAGAAATTATTTTTTGTTGTAATTTGTGAACTAGTAGCCACACTTAAAAAAATTCTTAACGAAGAATTTTGTGTCTTAAGAATATATATTTCATGGTGGGGGGCGGGGGTGAGAGACATTTTAAAAAAAAATCTGTAATTTTTATATTTGAGTTTCGTGTAAAGTAGGGGTTTAACTCGGTCGATACGAACCGAAATTCAGTCCGGATTCCAGTATTAAATAGTAGCAAAATCTGTTCAGTGTTGCCATTGCCTAAGTTGAAAGAGCGTCGTTAAATAACGCAAGAGTAAAGAATGTTCGTCTTATTGATTTATAGTTCACTTTAATTTGTTAAGAATTAGTTAACTTCGAGGCGCCTCCTAGGAGCCGTGCTCTTCCAGCGTTTCCAAGAATTCTGCTTTCTCCCCTGGGAGTGGCAGTGTTCATGCCTTAATCACTTTGAAAGTTTTCTCGGAGTTTCGCGTACCGGCACGGCGAAGTTCCGTGTGGGCCGAAGCGAGATCTCGCGAATCAAAACTTCGAGCAAATTATATCAGAAGTGGCTCCAAAATATAACAAGTACATCCCACACTTTCGTGTACTCATCAGGAGTACCCGTACGTGTCAGAGGTTGGCCAACGTTTCAGACGTATACTTACAGCTTCCATCATCTGGACAATGATACAAGCAGCAGGCATCTCTGAAACGTCGGCATCCTTCTGACAGACTACACATTACAACAACTCAGAACAGAGTCATCTTTACACCCCCCGCCGTGAGAACCTGAAATCTCACTTGCCTGAATTGTCGGACACACGTCACTCTGCCGAGTTCTACAGGCTACATACATTTAAGGATGAGCGGGTTCTGTAGAGGAACTCTCGCGCGCATTTGGCTTCTAGCTTCCACTACTCGTGCGACAGATTTCGATGCAAATCTTATGAAAACTCTCTCCTTTACCTGCTGGCCAAATATTTGCTCTTTTCCTGTTCCCCACGAGGCGTGAATCAGTTCGCAGAGCTGCCGTCTGCTTGCGTGACGTCATAGTCATTTTTCCTGTTGGTCCTTTGAGCTGGAGGCCACGACGGCGACGACAAGGAGACATTCGTGAGACGTGAGATTCTCACGGCGTCGGCCAACAACCAGCGAACTATCTAAGTACCCCCAGCATTGTAAACAACGTCATTAAATAAGCAACGAAACGTTTACACCCAGTGTTACAAGACCGTGCGATTGAAATGCTGTTGTTAAATAATCCAAGAGTCTTGCACTCGTAATGGGCCATTGGAGCACTAATGGACACTCAAACGAAGATTACTGATCCTCGGGCGGTGGCCCTAAACATCCACACGTCTAAGGTGTTTCGTACAGTGAAGTCGGTTTCTAAATGGGAAACTTAGTTGCGTGGAACAAAGCTGAAGTTGGTGCGGCCATATTTGAACCACCAGCGGACTCTAGAGACGGTCTCTCTCTCTCTCTCTCTCTCGTGCGGTTTTTATCACACGCCCCAGGGGGAATTTTCCTGGGAATTTCTAAACTACACGCGAACTTATAAGGACAACAACCGCCGATACGAAGTTGCTGTGAGTTGAAACACTAGGCAGAGTTTGGCACAAAGGCCTCTCAGTTCCGGGCAACTTCTGGTTGACTTAACTGAGCTTTCTGGCTTAGTAGCGCAGTGATACGACGACTGGCGTCGTCTCCGTAGGACCTTGGCCCTTTAGCCGGAAGGCGCGTCGGTTCCCTCGAAACTGGAACAGAGAAACGCGGTCTTTAACGTCGAGGGAAGAAAACTTGGACCCGGATGTTTGGAGACTGCTGCTGGGGAGGGCGGGGGTGTTATGACGAAACTCTGGTGAAAATCGCGTAGCAAGGAGCTGCATCATGTTTACTCTTCGACTTTTCGTCGTTGTTATCGATAAATTAAGTTGAGCTGACGTGGGTGGGACGTGTAGCACGCAGCAGGAAATGACAAATACATACAAAATCATGATCGAAGATTCTCAAGGAAGGGACGAATCGGGAGATATCGATACATGTCCGATTCAGAGACACGCCTTGTTTGTCAAACGAGTGATGTCGGCTGAATCGTGCCGTGGCCCATTATAATTCGTGCTACTGGATCTCACTTCACCTGTCTCTGACGTACATCGGCGCTGAAAAGTGGCTGCTTTGTCCCAAGGTATCCGTAACGTATGGGAGCGACGTTTTGCTCTCGTTTTCCGTCGCCGAGGAAGAGAGGCGAACTAAAGCCGAGCGAAGGAACGCGCCGAGCCAAGTGTGTGCCTGGAACCGAGGACCGGGAGCTTAATGGAATGATTTCCATACGTAAACACCAGCTCAGCGTCGATTCTGGAGTTACTTCGTCTTCTTCAGGAAATGACGTCAGAGTCTTCGGCACAGAGTCTCGGGACGGCGGAAGTTAGGAAGAGAGAAAGAAACTGGGGGAAACTGCAGAGGCTCTTTACGAAATAGATTAAACTTCAATGAGAGAATTTAATGAAATTTTGACTTCGTTTCGGATGGCTATGCTATTCAATACCTTCCTTCTGTTCTCAAGAGTTATTAGTTACGAATTCGTCGTTCCTCGGCTTCGCTGCACTAGGGCGCCGGTCGAATTTTGGAATAATTGTTACAAGTGCGTCGCTCCTCACCGCCGCGGTGTTCTGGCGTCTTAATAGCGTCTTCTCCGGCTTTATCTGTTCCGCTTATAATATCAGCCAATTAAAGCTGAATTGGAGGGGACTCATGTTTGTTTTTATTTTGGTCTTGTTAATTTTAATCGAACGCCGTCCTCTTTATTAAATAACACTGACCTTGAACTTTGTTTCAAGTGAATTAGGAAATGTACGCTTTCCTCAAAAAATTCTGACGCACAAGCTGGCCGTTGCATTGCCAGTTTTCGTTTATAATTCGTGGCGTAATTCTCGTAAGGAAACGTATTTTGGGGCGTGGAGGCTACACGTAATTTCTTCTGTGTATTGCTCTCCTCCGTCTCACTCACTGCACGCAGACGCTGGTTCTGACGCGCGGGCTTCGTGTCCGGAGCAATCCGCTTACGCCCTTCTTCCCTCTGGACGGAAAAGGTCGCAGTGACGTCGGGAAATTCTGCCTCACAAACACGAATTACAGAGACGAGTTTTGTAGACCGGCGCGCTCCGGGACCAGAATTTCCTGCATGTTTCTGCGAATCGATAGTTAATCAGGAATTCTTTTATTAAGTTTCCATTGTCTTCTTTATTGAAGTGGTGCATGGAAGAAGAAGAAGAAGAGAAAGTTCTTTAGTGAGGACGGCTTTCACGTTGATTGTAGTTACACCGAGTGGAAAGGGCGGGCAGGGCCGGAAACACTCCGTAGCCAAACATCCCCGAGGAGAAGGGAGAATCCTGATAAAATTGGGCTCAGAACCTTCACGGACATTCTGTAAACATTTAGAGACGCCGAAGTATGACGTTTTGCGTCTCGTCCACCTGAGATTTAGATAGCTCTTATTTGACAGCCCCAGAATCTAAACCAACGTAACCCTAGCGGTTCGAAAAATATTGTTTTACGAAAGACGTAGAAACACTTCTAGTCCACGTTGGACGGACTGAAAGCGTGAGCGTCGGATTCGCGTCTGAGCGCACGCGCAAAATGAACTTCAATTAGTGGGTGTGTATGTTTGCAGTGTAATTGATTAATGCTAATAACCTGTGTGTTTCCGTCTGCTGTGGTAGCGAACTGTAACGATGGTCCGTTTACATTGCAAATGTTTGTGTATAGTCACGTGTCTCAGTTATTTGCCCCGAGGATGGCGGCATTGATAAGCGGAGAATTTCGGGCAATGTCGAAATGAAAATTAAGCTGTTCATTGCGTCGTGGTTGCCAGAATAACACAATTTCGTTCTAAACCGAGGGAAAGTTTTTTTGGTTCGTTACAATTCCAAACGCAACGTGCTGAGACTGACACTGGCTTCGCCCTTGAAACTCTTACAGTGCCTTATCTGGTCAAGAAATCACCCGCGTTTACGAAACCCGACAGTCCACAAAAAATCGTGCTCTTGGACGTCGAGTAAATTTAACGAAGTCGACACCTTCATTTTAATACCAAGCCAAGTGTTGTCACTATTAGCATCTCATGCTACCTCGCCTGGTCGTCTCCCCCTCGTTTATTGAATCGCTCCAAGGGCATTGCCACAGCATTTCTGTCGTCATTTCGTCTTCAGTAGGCCAGGAATGTTCACGGGCACCGGACAGCAGACGTGAGCAGCTTAGAGAGGCAGTCGTACCCAGGGGCACTGAATGCCTGATTAAAACCCCGTGTCCAGCCAGTAACGGGTTAAGAATCCGTGGAGCGAAACCTCCCCCCATACGTCTCTGCTCACGGAAGTATCAGAGGCAACGCTACGTTGTTACTGCAGCTATAAACCCCCCCCCCCCCAACAGCGCAGAGTGTAATTGATTTGGGGGGGGGGGGGGCGAAACCCGTGTCGTGTGAATTATAACAGAACCTTCAGTGAAGTCAGCTGAGATGAATGCGTGAACTTATGAACTTAGTGTTGTGTGAAAAAATGGCGCCACTGTTTCGTTTTTATCTAGACACGTGGACGCGGAGGGTTAGCACGGTGGTCTGTAATCTTGGCCAGGTCGGATGCGTGACGTTTCGTAAAAGGAGGGGAATCTCTTGAGTGAATGAGCGACTGTTAGCTTCTGAAGAGGGGCGCTGCTGCGTGGCCCATGTACATGTTTCTGAGACACCCTGTGCTTGAAGTTGGCGGCGTGGAAGGTGTAAAGTTGACGTCTGCCTGTGTGAGCTTACCGTATCACTTCATGTCCCAGCTTCGCTGTCCTGCTCACTTAATGAGCGGACGTAATGCGTTTTGACTTCTCTTACCTGACTGCAACCGACTGTTTTACGACGCTTCAATTTCCTCGTCGTAAGGCGATGTCTCGACTTTCATGTTAACGACTGCATTAGATAGTTAAATAGTTGAAGTTCGCAGTAAACGCGCTGCTGTCTCCATATGAAGACTTTTTTCTGGTTAGTGGGTACGCGGGTCTCCATGGTAACGTCTTTCAGTAATTGGCTTTATCTGGCGAGACGGATCATCTCAAAATCTAAGCAAATCCAGATCAAATTCGGTAATGCTCCTGAACGAGATATATCGGGCGTGGTATGAGAAGGGTCCGAACCGTGCATTCTTAATATTCAAGCTCGCGGTTGCACCACACATCGATTCTGAAGCGCCTTCTTTGTTTGAATCGTGGACGGGCTGCTTGACTGACACTACCGATTCTTCTCGTGGCACATGCCTTGCACTGGGCCGTGACTGCGTCTTCCAGTCGTTGGCACTCGGTCACCGTCACATCTGACTGACTTATAAATACCCCTTCATTAAATTCTGGAAGTGAATCTCTGCGCACTTCCGTTGGCTCATTTAGGTCTGAGTACTCTCTCCTCGCCGCCTTGGTAGGCGTCGTTGAGTGAGCCATGAAACAAGGAGACGCTGGCTGCGATTTCTGAAACCAGAGTCCGCATCTGGTCTTGAAGCTGATGGACTTATCCAAAATTTGCGTTTGCAACCTGTTAACGCCGTGGAGATGAACGTTCATGCATTCTTGACGTCGTCATGACAAAACCCGACGTACGAGTCGAAACAAGCTGTGTGAAGCTTTCCGCAACTCCCGGTTTCGTGGTTTTGAATCGATTTACTGTTATTTTCAATTTACAGCAAGATGGCTGCTTCGCTTACGAGATATAAGGTCTGTCGCGTGGCCCTTAGTGGCGTAGTGTTTTAGAGTATCATTAATTTGGCCTGCCCTCGCGAAAGACATTTCGTGGCCTTGTTCATTTACATATAAAGAGCCAATGCAGTGTGTCTGGTGGGTAAATTATCACCTCGGGCCGCCGGCGATGCGTTGCCATGGCAACAGCGGGATGCGAGTATCCGGCCTCCTCTCTACCAAGCGCGCAACGCATCAACGTCAGTCTGTCCTTGCGTTTCGTCTTAGAAACTTCTGAACAGATATCGACTAAACTTGGTATTACAGGTCTTCGGTTGAGCGAAATTAATTTTTTCTGAGGTTTGAAATTCTCACCGCCGTGAAGATGGCAGTGGTCGTTTGTGACTGGTTACCGACGTTTCGTCGCTAGTGCCGATTGTTATTAGTTTATGTTTTACTAACCTGTATCAACTGAGGAAGTTCAGAGAGGGTATACAACTGGACAGCTCGAAGCTGTGTCGTCCAGTGGCGTGAGATTCAATCAGGAAGCGTAGTTTCGGTTGAGTTACATGATCTTGTAAGAATCCGCCCTTGTGGTGTACCTTGTTCAGGTCAGTTACTTAGAGATGCGTAGTGGACCTGTGTTCGTGGTCTTACTCGATATCAGTGTTCACTTGCACCGATGAGTAGCTGGAATTTTGAACGGTTTGTTAGCCGCCAGCGATCAGTTTGTCATGTTTTGAGAACCACAGCTTTGAACCGAAAAGGGAAATTATATAAATGTGTGGCGAGCATTTTGTAAAAAGCTCCGCGCAGTGCAGGCGAGCAGGCAGGCAGGCCCTTCAGTGCAGCAAGTGTTCATGGCGGTACATTGCTTCTCTAACGTGGCCCATTTTGTTCGCTGGTGAAATCCACTGGCAAAATAACTCAGCCGCCGCTCCGGGCACAAGGAAGGAGCTACGAGCTGTATAAAGAATTTACGACTAGCCGACAGAGAGCAATACGTCTCTCTCTCTCTCTCTCTCTCTCTCTCTCTCCCTCTCGCCTCGACACGAATTATTTCTTCACTCTTGGCGTCGTACCGCGCGGTGTCTGAAGGCACTTCCGTGGTTCTCCTCAGTACGCCCACCCAAGGTCTGGCCGGAATCAGATCACGTTCCACGACTGCATCAGTTCCACGTGCTATTGATGGACGTAAGCGCTTCGAAGGCTTGGAGAGATGACGGCGTGAGGACAGCGAACACGCCGACCGTTCGTCGTCTGTCAGCTTATTCGCTTTATCAGACGCGTTACCTGTCTCGAGAACGGAAGTAATTCTCCAAGCGATGTTCTTTTTCCCGTGAAATAAAAATGAAAATACGTCGATCCTCATAGGAATTTAAAAAAAAAATCGTCACGGAATTTAGTGCGAATTCAGAACGTCGTGAGTGATCTTCATTGCTAATGACGTTTATGTAGCATTTAATGACAATCTTCCTTTTACGCAGTGACGTTCTCGGGGCAAGTTGGCCGTCTAGCTGAACTGGTTGTATACCCCTGCTTTTTAGGCGCATAGACGCTAAGATCTGCGCAAAGTACCACAGGTTGCGTTCTTCCGGGCGCCTCGTCTGAGGCAGTTTTGAGCTACGGCAGAAACAGACACGTGGTCCCAGACCTTCCTAAGAGCTCAGAGTAGCTGGCTGAGTGCTCTAGTTAGTTACATTCTCGCCCCAGTGCACAGAATTGATATAAAGAGTTTCCTTACTTAATTTGGCCAACAGCTGCGTGCATTCTTCTTCTCCTTCTTCACCAATAACCACTCCTCGGATACGATTCAAGGAGCCTGAATTAGTTTTTCTGGCGATAATAAAACATTTTGTAATGGAGGCACGCTGTTAGACAAAGATTATGATTTATTGCTTAGGGATGTAATTGCCCGTAAAGTTGCCAGCATTGTGTACCAGTTGAAATTTTATTTTGGGAAATAAGAAGACGCAGCGAATTGGAAACATTTGCGAAATTACGTCTTGACGTCGTCTCATTTTTATAAAGTTTTTTTCTCTCTCGGTTTTAAGGAGAGACTGAAAATACGTGCACGCACGCACGCACATAAGCATGCGCGCGCACCGCTGTTGCACGAATGGAAATGGGATTTGAGTCTGTCACGACGGTGAAGATGCCCTCGAAGTTGGACTTTCGTGCTGCGGACTTGCAAGTACTTACCAACGTTTCGAAGGAACATGCTGCCTACTTCCTCAGGGGCGATAGGTGTTTTCGCCAGTCTGCTACCCGGAGCCCCTGCATCGACGTAGTTGAGAGCGTCGGTCATCGTGCGGACTGTGGGGCCGGCCAATAAAACGCTCGGTTAAATTTCGCTGAGTAAACTGAGCGGTCAGTGACGACTTCCCTCGTGTCAGTTCGTGTCCTGGAATTCTTGCAGATAATGCAGAGCTCGTTCTGACAGATCTGATTGATTGTGTCCACAGTGTAATCTACACGTTTGTATGCGGATCGGCTAATTTGTGGTTATTTTTCACGATCTCGTGATCTGAATCCGGTTTAACACGTGTCTTCCGTCTCTTCAGCTTTCCACACGTTTCGCCCTGGTTTATGAAGACGACGGCAATTCGCCTTAAACGCACTGACGCATGTCACACACGCGACTGGCACGTGGTGAGTGGAGGGCTGGACTCCGTCCTGAGTTTTGCTACGTGCTGTGTTCTTACAGGGCTAGGTTTTGGTTTTGAGCGTTCAGTACCAGTGTGGTACTTTTGATCCGCACTGTACGTCTCACGTTGGACCTATTAGATGCTTTCTTTAATTTCAAATACCAAGAAATCGCATTAGAACGCAATCATTTGTTGCTACTCTCTCTCTCTCTCTGCAAGATGTCTTTTAAAAATCGAAATTCTTTTGTTATACAGATCATCGATGCTCTTTTTCTATATGGACTTCCCCTACATTCGATAAAGCGATATTCTCTCTAATGCACTCGCTTTTGCGAGGCATTGAAAATCGATATATCTAACCTTTTCCCATTTTCCTTTTCGTCATCTTTTCCTTTTGCTCGCTCGTTTCTGTGCGTTCTTGTAAACTCATTTCTTTCTGTAACTTGAAAAACCCGTCTCCTAAAGGCTTATGATCCCCTTTGCCCCCCACCCCCCCCGCCCTCCGCCCTCCACGGCCCTTCTACGAGTTCTTCCTAACATGGCGACCACTCGACGCCCATTGCATTTTCATCTTAAACTCAGGCTTAACCCAATGTGTGTTTTGTTTAGCGACGCTGTGAGGATCTCAGTTAATGTGACTTCGAATAATGTGATAGTTAATGAGTGATGAATTGGAAAGGATGTGGCAGGAAGCGGCCTTGGCCTGATCTAAGGCGCCGCCTGAAGACGCTGAAGCTTCCTGTTAAGCCTTTTGTACGGGACCAAGGCCTGGTGTGTGTGTGTGTGTGTCCGTATCGTAACAGTCCGATGTAAAACGTTCAAAACTTCTTTTCAACTTCACCGATCTTTGGTCCGAGAAACATTTTATATGCGCAGGGTTTGAATCTCACCGTTTGTCAGTATTTCTTTATAAATGATGAGAAGTAGAAGGGAATCTTTTCTTTCGACGGTTGGCAGTAATTGAATCACGTATCAAGTATTCATATAGCTACATTTACTCCTCTCATCTTCTGTGTTCGTCCGGAACATAAGAATCCTTGGTTTCTATGGAAACTGAGCGAGACCGCGCCTTTAGAATACCTCGGGTCTCCTCCCTCCACCCCCTGCGCCCCGCAGAAACAACCATTTCCTCATCAGCAACAGCACAGAAGAAAGAAATGAAGCGAGGATTCTGGAACTGTGTTTGCAGAAACTCTTGAACGGTAGAGGCGAATTCAGCTGAAGATAATTGACGTGAAACGCTTATGCAACCATTCGTACAGAGGCGCTGAAATGATTGCGTTAGTTCTGATGCGATTTGGGCATTGGGCTGGAGTCCTCAGACTGGGGTAAAGCGTCCATCGCTAGACCAGGGCATCTGTTCAGTTCCGAACCCAGGGCCTCGAGTGTTCGAGGGGCTGGAACCTCAGATTTTTCAATAGACCCTGGTCTTCAGTCTATTATATTACGACGCAATCAAATTTCCCTTCTGCGCTTGAAAGCGACTGAAGCCGAAGGCCTGCATGCTTACTTTTCTGTTGTGGTGGTGGTCACACTGGTGACGAGGCGTGAACGCGAAGGGTAAATTGCTTTGGTGGGACCGTGTTCTTCTTGAAGCGGGATGATACCTGAAGACCACGGCTAAACCAATTAGGAGCAGCGAGTGTCTCATCTTGCGCTGAGTGGCGGGTTAGTCTGCTGCGGTAGGGGATTTATGACGCCACAGTGAAACCCGCTCATCAGGGGCGTCCAAAGCAGCCGAAAGCAGGAAGAGAGTGAGATTCGATGTCAGCATTGGTCTTCCACTTTCACGCCTGAAGATGGAGGCAGTCCGGACGGCATTAAAACGCAGATTCCGTTTTGCACCCCGTGTACGTCGCCTGCGAATCTGTGGCGGGAATTTTGGAGTGAGGATTTGCATGCCGACGAGAGAGAGAGAGAGAGTCTCTGTCTCTCCCTTCTCTTTGTCTCTATCGGCATTCAGCTGTGCTTATAAACGTTCTACACATCTTTGTACACTGTCAGGCTTAATTTATTGCTTATTTTGAAGCGAATTCCTTTTAATATAAACTCGAGGCTGCGCACTTGCACGCCGAGACGCGGACAAAACGATAAATATTCCAGGAGACTTGTTTCCCATCGCTCTTTTAGCACATTCGAGTCTTCCCGTTTATTAGAGAGACTTTGCGTTGTATTTTCTTATTCTCGGAACGAGAGACGTACGGGGTTTGGTTTCAGACAACTTTTATAGACACTGTTTAATATTTTCTCCTTCTCTGTAATGTACAGCAGGGGTAGGCAAAGTGAGGACCGCGGGAAACGTGTGGTCCTCGCAGTCTTTTAATGTGGCCTGTCACCCGTGGGATGTCTCCACACACACACGCACGGGGTTGTAGTAGAACTGCCCTGAGGACGAAAGTGACTGTGGGGGGGGGGGGGGGGTCTCAATCCTGTCGTCCACTCCGTCACTTGCAAGTGTCACTCTGTTGACGATATGACGAGTAACTGGCCTGAGCCAGGGGTACTCAAAGTACTCGTGTTTCGGAAGTAGTCATTATCAAATCGGCCAGCGTTATCCCGATGTCGCCTTCATTTTCTGTAATTGGACGATTTTTTTTTCTGATTCGTGTTTCGCAAAACAGCAGAAAATTGTAGACTGACACGTGACGCGCGGGTGATTAGTTGGCTGGAGCGCCTCTTTCCAGTTACCGCGCCGCTGGGCTCCTGGCGCACATCATCTGCTAATTAGCAGGCCCCGTGCTCGTTTGTGTGACGTCTGGCTCGAAGCTCGAAACGCTTTGACGGTGTCAGCAGAATCGTGTCGGATATTTCACTGTTCATATCCCCAGAAGGCGCAATCGCCTGCAGACGTGTTAATTTCATTCTGGCTTACGGGATTTAAGATCCGAGTTCCTCCGTCTTCTCAGTTGTGGCACTGATAAGTGTTGCTGGCGTTTGTAGACGTCTCCTTCTTTAGAGCAACAACTTCACTAAACGTCTGTCCAGATAGTTGACATAACCTTCACGATAACTTGAAAATACTATGTTGTTTCATAAATGACACTGCAGTGCTGATGCGAGTAACACTGCCCAGAAGTGTGACCGATTTGGATGAAACTTGGTTATGGTTACCGGCACGCACCAAACTTTGATTCGTCTAGCATGTTTTAGTGAGGGCCGTGTGTACTAAATTTAATCGAATCCTGTTCCTATTTTCCTACTGTCGGAGTTGTAACAGACAAGCCTGCGACATTGTAGCTTACGCCCTTTCTGCAGAGAACGCGTACAAATCTCGCCGCCAGGTTCACAGTTGTTTGATTAATCAGACTGCACTTTTCTTCGGTTGTCACAGAACGGACGGGTTCCCTAATGAAAGAACCGCCTGTTCCTGTCATCCAGAAGTAACTTATTCCTTGCGACTTTGTGTTTTTGCAGACGGAATCCACAGGAATTACGAGTACGTCGAAGCCTCCGCAGCGAAACTCTCTCTTCTGATTTCCTCTTCTGCCTGCCTTCGTATAAAAAGAAAAGAGGAAGTCCATTCAGAAATTCCTTCGTGTGGCCGAATCCATCTACTTCTCGTCAGTGTTTTGCTTCCTGAGACTAAAAACTGCTGTAGGACCAGAGGCGAGCAAGTTTTGTGTGCCAAAAGTCTCCAGATTAAGGACGCGTAGCAAATAGCATTCAGCTGTCGGGAAACCCAGAAGGTCGTCATCGTCTGACCCCTGTCACCTCAGTTCGTTTCAGAAACATCAAAATCTGTTTCTGTGAGGTCCGTTTTAATATTATACTTCCAGCTGCCGTGTTCTTTGATGTTCCAAAACGTCTCTTGTCACGAGATTTTAAATAAGATATTTTGAAATCATTTCACATGCGCGGTTCTTTGTTCTGGCTATTTAACGACGGTCTTTGGAGTGAGAAGTCAATTTTGATTAGGCATGAATTTGGAAGGAGACGGTTCTATCGCTCGTCCATTCTGGTAGGGGAAACGGGAGTGTCGAAGTGGTAAGCGCCGATACTTCCCGGGAACTTTTCTCCTGCCCTAAGATTCACTTCTCCCAATTTTGAAGGACAATTCTCCGAAGTGTTTGTGAATCGTTGCTTAGTCAAATAGCATTTTGGTATTTGTGTTCGATATTCGAGGTTTGCCGCTGAAACTCGATAGTCACCTCGAAACAGCGAAGTTTGTGATTTTCGCTGCCGACCGAGTTTAATCGTCCTAATTCCCCTCAGATCGCCCTCGTTCGTCGCTTTGTCTGTTGACTCCAGCGAGACCCGTGCAAACGATCGAGCAGTGTCTGTTTCTCAACTAGTGGGCCGCGACTCGGCCTAACTGTGCTCTGACCACAAAGCGTCAGTGAGACGATGTCCTGCCATCGGCCTTTTGACATTATTGTCGTCGTCATATTTCATGTCGGGCTTTTGCTTTATATTTATTATACACTGTGATTTTCGGTCTGTATGAATTTCTAATCTCAGTCTTCTATCCGTTACCCTCAGGGGCCCACAGCAGTGGGTACGGGAAGTGGCGATCCCGAGGTACCCGAGCTACCCGGTGCCCAGGGGTATAGCTGGGCCGCCGTGTCTCCGCGTGGTCCTCCAGATTGGGGGTTGGGCGTGGGGTTTACAGATCCATCCAGAAAAAACTAATTGTACAGGAACTTAATATTTAGGTCACTGAGTTGTACTACTTGTCAGGGCCAATTATCTCTGAAACAGTTACGGCGAGGAAACGTCTTCAAAACTGTCCGCTAAGAAATCAAAGGGGGGAGTCCTGGGGGAGTCCCCCATCGAGTCGTGAGAACGAGAACTGAGTCGATCTTGCTCGGAATCTCACGCGACGGCGGGCTTTGGTTTCGGCTGGGTATCTTCATCGGTGTTTATCGTGATTTTTCTCAGTCACTTCAAGGAGACGTTAGGCAACACTGTGAGAGCCATCCTGTCTTCCGACAGTTCGGCTACACGGACGCCTCCGCCGTAACTTGCGTCGTAAATCTGCAACTTGCGTATCAGTTGCGAGGCGCCGTGTCCCTTTTGTTTTCGCCCTCGAAAATGAGTTCGGTTTTTTTTAGTGCCGGGCTACAAAGTGCCCTGATGAAACAACTTGGCATTGCGTGGCGTTTCGTACCGAAAACAGACCGATAAATCCCAGGAGACGTGTTGGGGACAGAAGACAGAATTAGCCATCCTCGTGTGCGTAGTTCCAGTTCGCCGAGGAAGCAAATCTGCACAACAAAAGATAAAGTAGCGATCTCTTTCGGAACCTGAAAGCGCATTTGCGTGCCGAAGGGAAGATTATCAAAATAGGATGATGAGGAGAGAAGGGGAGGAGGGCTAGAAGCTGAGGCGTCGAAACCTTCAAGCACGTCCACACTGCGTTGCAAGCCACGAGGGGTTTAAAGAGAGTCTGGTTATCAGCTTCCAGTTTGTGTCAGTAAAATATTTTAAATGCGTAAGAGTCACGTTTGTCGAAAAGACGACTGCTTGAGTGCTGTTGTTCAAAGCGGACACTGCTTCCTGGAGTGGCTAACTTCAGTTGTGGTGAGACCCAGGAAGAAACCTGTCTCTCTGAGGGGAAACATTTCTTTTAAACGGTGGTCTTGTCTCTTCTGTTGCAGCCGCGTCAACGTGACGCATTTCGGCGACAAGGTCCAGTGTTTCCCTCCCGTGGGGCCGCAGAACAACTACATCGTGTTCGCTGAGATGCGAGCCAATGAGCTGGTCGCCAAGTACGACGATCTCTTCGGTGCAGCCGCTGATTGGTCGAAGGAGAGCGAAAATCGGGTGTGGACCGGAGTTGGTGAGTGTCTGTCTTCGGGCAATTTGATCACAACCGATGGCAGCGGATTTGGTGGAGGGACTCAGTGGCCCTCCGTTAGAGGTCCTCGGTGACGTAATTTTGACATTTTCGGTTCATCGTGTTGTGTTCGGACAGTTTGGTAGATCAAGGTGGGTTGCCGGAGTCTAGTCATTGCAGTTTTTAACGACTAATCTAATGATGTTGGAGTGGGCGTGTGGTAACGATTGCAGTTGCATATTTATCCTAATCAAGCGCTTGAGTGCAGATGGTTGTCTGTTCCTCCCGTTCCATAGTTCAGTAATCGGCGCTTTTTAACCACAAACATCGTACGGGGAAGATCAGTTCAGTTTGAAACATAAATTGTGTGGAGGGGGGGGGGGGGGCAGTGGATTGTTTACGAGTCTATTGTCTTTTTTATCGGCTGTTCTTTCGCGTTCAGTACCGGAATGCCCCTCCTCTTATGCTTCGCGTTAATTAGCCGCGTGTCTTCGTTCGCTTCCGTAAAGCAACATTTTTTATCACGCGGAGGTGACGTCATTACGTTCTTCCGTCCGTTCTGCGGACGAAATCAAATTGTGATCATTCCATTTCGATAAACTTGCATTGAACTGGCTCGGTCCATGATTTATTAAATAACGGGCTTCCGGCGTGGCGGGTCACATATTGTCCGCCTAGTCGAACAGAAATTGCCTCAGGTTCGTGTGACGTACATCTTTTGTTGTTGATGTTGTGAACTCGTAATTAAAGTGTGGTGACCCATCACGCCCTGAGGCGGGCCCTGTTCGAGAACCTGCGTAATATTCTGACGAAAAAAGAACACGAAGACACAACATGTATCTGTCGAAAACATCCTGTTACGGGGGAGGGGGAGTAGTTCGGGTAACAACAGAAACGTCGTCGTATGCATTAAATATATTTGGATGAGTCCGACACACGTCTGACTGTAATGTAATAACTGACAAGTGGGTGTCGCTTTTCCGCTGAGCCTTTCCTGCTTAATGGCGGTAAGAAATGGGACCGAACCTTTTCCCGCACTCCGAATTTTCTGCTTGAGTGCGTGGACCTCGAAGATATGAGGATTACCGGAGGGTAGAGGCAAGCGCTGATACGACGGTCGTGTGATCCTGACTTACGACCCTCATGCGAGGAAACGGTCTCTCAAATCACTGTTACGCTCGTTCTAGAGGTGATGCACTGTTATTGCCCTGTGCGCCCGCCTGCTCCGGGCTGCGTCTTCGGATGACGGCCTTCGGCTCCACTTCGTGTGGTTATGGACCGTGAACAGGTATTCCAAGTGCGGACTATGCAGCTGAGCATTTGACGACACGTGTCGGTAACCGTAAGAAGTGAGCTCTGTTCTGTCGTCGTAAAACGGCGTTGAAATAAGTCACACTTCGACTGCGGTCACTGTCGTGGTAGACTCGAGAGAAATTCGGGGAGATAAAGTCAGAATGGACGATGCGGTGGCGAGATAAGAAATTCTGATGCCCCGAAGGGAGTCGATCCCTGGACGTCTGAAACGCAGACAAGAAGTCTTCAAAGGAAATTCCTTCGCAGTTCTCTTTAAGAGACAGAGAAATTCTGTAGATTTTCCAAACAAATCAGCTGAGTTATAGCAACGTTTCGCGAGGGGACTTTCAACCTCTGACTTTTAAAACACACGCTGCTGTAAGAACTCGTCCCCCAGTCATTTCACTTTTCATCAGTCTCACCCTTGGACCGTCAGATGACGACATGAAGGAAGTCAATAACATCGAGAAAAGTTCTCGCAGTTTACTCGGCGATATTGTATTTCTGAGTTTGTGCCCGGCCAGAGAGACTGTCGCATTACCTGAGCGTGTGAGTAGCTACTCTGCTCACGTCTGAGGAGATTTTCCTGCCGGAAACTTTCAGACGCGGAATCTCTCCGGTGTTTTGCACTAACGACCATTAGCATTAAATGTCATCAGAGAGTAATTGTGACGTGCGTCTGAGGGTTGAGGTATTTACTACTCTTTTCCGACATCTAGGTAACCGTGACACGTTTCAGGGCGTCGTAATTAATAGTACCGCTGTCCACTTGTCAGTTTCGTAGGTGAATAGTCAATGTGTGTGCGATGATCAAATATTCGGTCGGACGTCCGGACTAGTGCGCTGACAGCGACAGGGTCCTCGTGGATCCACGCGGCCTCGTGTGTTGTGGGCGTCAGTGGTTGTTCCGCGGGTCGAAACACAGACCTGATGCCGAGCGCGTGCCGATGAATGCGTAAACCCCGGGGCCAAGTGTCCGTGAAGTATCAGAGTGCGGGCGGGCGGAGTCGGTTCGTACTTCATTTGAATCCTTTGATCTCCAGACACGACAAACTTGTTCCAAACTTCACCGCTATCAGACACTGATCTCGGAGCCTCGTTCCCGTCGCTCAGTCGCCAGAAAAATTCACTTTACGTTCAGAGGAGGCAGAATATCGTTTTAGAATGTTAAAGGAGACGTATCAGGTGCTCCGTTCTGAAATGGGATCTGCGTTGTACTCGTTTATGAAACGCGCAGGTCTTGTTACGTCGTAAGACTCCACATAGACGTGAATCTGTGCTTCCCGTGAAGTATGAATCAGGATATGATCCACTGGAGGGCTGTTGTGAGAACGGTAATGAACTTTCGGTTCAGATGAAAAGGCTTTACACAACATTCTCTTCCTGTCCTCGTAAGACGTGGAAGAGATGGTTGCTCCTGTAAAGACATTTAATAATCGCACGTAAGTTCGCAAGAAGCTTTGTGGTCCGTAGAATTACTTGCTACAGCCAGTTATAATCCTCTGTTTGCCTGGAATCCAAATCCTCCGGAACATTTTATTGGGAAAAAAAAGGGTGATCACACATCACAGGAGATTCAGCGGCTTTAATTTGAAACATTTTTTATTGCGTATGTTTCCTTTTTAATGAAACGCAGAGGAAAATAATTTATGAGCCTGTGACGAGCGGTTTCCGTTTCGACAAATGAGCGTCACGCGGTAGCCAAAACAGCAGGACGAGCTGTGCGTGCGTGTTCCTGGTCAGCTTGACGCATCCCGTCCCGTCCACCGAACAATGACGCTGGAAACAGCGGAACGCGGGGTGAAAACGCGTTGGACCAAAGGCAGTGTTGATGCATCAGACCATAAATTCTGTTATCAGCGCTCAAAAACCGTGGTTTGTTTACTTCTGCTCTTTCGGGGGCGGGGCGCTGGGTGGGGGGGGGGTCGTAAAATTGTATGTTAACGTTGTGTATTGCGTAGGTTATGTTATCGGGAGTGCCCGGGATCGTGCAGTGTGACCGATCAGTGGCCGAGTCATGATACCGCGTTCTAGCTTTGCAACTAGGAAACCCAGGGTTCGAATATCGGAACGAACTTTGCGGGCTGTTAAATGCGAACTTATTTCTGCTGTTTACACTTCATTTCGGACACCAAGTACTGAGCCGATTACCTTACGCCGTCGCGTTGCTCGGTCATGCCGTGCGGCCCTCACGGATTATGGATTTAAAATGGCCACTACATACTTTAACCCCCCCCCCCACACAAATAAAAAATTTTCATTTCACTGCAGTGCGTCAGATATTACTGTGACATTGTCACGTGGTGCGATTCGTAGTTCTGTCTGTGGGCAGTGCCCCGGGCGTTTGCCCCTCACACACGGGACTCGCAAGAATTGGTCGCTCTGTCAGGGGTGCAACCTCTCCTTAATTTATTCCCTTCAAACCCACAGGAATTTCCCTCTAAACGTATTAACAAAAAATAGTAATACCTGTATTCTACAGGCTGATGCATAGTCCTGTTGCCGATCACCGTGGAACTTGAATCGCCACGCAAGTCGAACCTTCCTGTGCGACCGCCCATAAGAATGCAAATTTCCGATTGGTGGATAATAGCGCTGATCCTGAAGATAATGCAGAATTTTGCCCACATCTTCCCGTTCCTCAGGACCTGCGTTCATCGGGTCTCGGGATGAAATCTCTGCCCTCCCGAAAGTCGGTTGTTGTAATGCCTTGGGACATTAAGTCGGCGTAGTGTAGTGTTTCTAAGAAGAGGTCAGCACTTGCATCCGGTGGGAGTATTTTTCTTCGAGGGAAACGGCTTCTGAAATCAGGAAATTCGTTCGTTATGCTGGAACGCGGTTCCAATTTTACGGGGCGTTGCGTGACGTCTCTGCCTCAAAGAAAATAACATGGCAGTGAAGGAAATGAGAGGTTGGGGGGGGGGGGGGGGCACGCTGGTAAATCCCCTCGTATTCCAAGTTGCATATTCAAAGAGCTGACACAGTCCGCGACTTCCAGAGAGCAGCACTTGTCATGCTCCGGTGGATCCTTCGCCCATTCAGTCTGAATGCGACAGAAGTTTTTTTTTTTTTTTTTGTAAAAAAATAAATTAATCTCTTTTAATTTTAATTCAATTTCATTTCATTTGTGCCAAGGATGACAGCGGGAGACGGGGGTGTCATTTACATTATTTTTTCGCGTTAGACCGGAAAATTAAAAAGGGAGGTCTTTTGTGATGGTTGGGTATCGTAAGTTTTTAATTGTCCCCGGGTTTTGGTACGGCGACGGGGGGGGGGGGGGGCGTCCAGGTTTTGGGGATAATTTCAAATCGTGGCGGTCCAGTCCCTTCGTCTTGTATCAGGTGGCCCTGAAGCGCTCCGCACTCAACCAACCGACACTTCCTTCGTCGTCTTCCAGGGCGACGTAACCACTTGGGTCTCTCGTAAATCATCGCGCCGTTGTTGCACGCGCCGGGAGCCTGTCTTCGTGTCTCCCTTAAAAAAGGAGGAGGGAGGGGAGAGATGAAAATCTGGGTTGGAGAGTTACACCTTCCCGTGGCGGTGTTAACTTTCTTTTAAAACTGCTTGAAATTCATTTCCGCTTAAGAGCACGGGAAGAAATTCTGAATTGCATTCGGCTCGAGCGACTGTAACGAGATGCGGTCCAGGGGCCAGATTTCTTGTGGCTGGAGGCTGGGTTGTGACTTGTAGACAGATATCAGTGTTTCGGAGGAACACACCGCCTCCATCTTTAGGGCTGAATCGTAATCCTTTAAGTGCAGATTACATTTTAAGAGGGAAACCTTAAGGGAGGATGGAGTTTTATTGGGATGATAATATTAAAATGGATCTTAAAGAAAATTGAAGTGAACTCGAAATCTCTTAACCTCTTTAGCGAGGGATCACATGATTTTTTTTAAAGTCAGAACTGCAGTCGACATACTGTAAAGGTTACGTTGTATTTTAACGTTAAAGTTAATGCAGTTCGCCGCGTGGAAGCAGGATTCGTGTTGTGTGAGGGATGAAGTATGAGGTTGCAAATAGCATTTGCCCCGTGCAATTTGATTTATGGGGGTTTCCAAGTGATGAGGGTAGCTGAAGCCGTTGAAACTTTATAGCCAATTTATCATATCGTAAATACGGCTTCATGACACTCGCCGCTGTGGTAAATTACTCTTGAACGAGGATCTGAAGTGTAAGATAAGGCAACTTAAACTTTTAAGCGCGTTGTGATTACTTGTGAACCGAAGTGATTACTGGCGCACCAGAACTTAATACTGTACTTCGCTCTAGCGCGAAGAGAAGACGTTGATATCACGGAATGGAACAGTCAAGGGTGACGCATTGTCCGTCTGCATTGTCGGCGTAGACTACAGAGTCGAATGTGACTTTGATAAAATATATTTTTGAAACAGTCGGGACACGTGTGACTTTGATTGGCATCGTTGTCAGTGATTGTGAAAAGAAGCGGCCGTGGCCCATTTTAAAGCTCTGCCCCAGTACTCGCATCGCAGGACGAAGGAAAAGTCTTTTGAAACTCGGTCCTTGGCTAATCGTTAGAATACTTTTGTTGGTAGACCGAGCGGATTACTTTTAACAGGTTGCGTGTCTCGTTTAAGTGACGTGAATTACTTCTAATTATTTAAAGCAGGTTAATCGTAGAAATGTTGCTTAAAACATGCGTGAATGCGTGAGTTCGTACGTGGCTGATCGGTTGACTCGCTGGGAGATGGGCTGGCTGATACGCGGATTGACGAAGAATATTCTAGCTTAACCGCGTGGGAGTTGATCGGTTTCGCTTGCGGTATAGAACAGACTGTCAATTGGTAATATTAGCGATGGAGCGAGGTACAGTTTTTGTTCTTGCGAAACGTAGTGAGGGATATTTGTTGTTGTTAACGAAATGAGTGTCAGATTTTAATCACGTGTGTGTATTATTTAAGTAACTTTTTTTCCCCAGTGGCTATTGCTAGAATGTCGATCAAATTCAATATTAGCTCTTTATGAAATGCAGGTTTTATTGTGCAGATAAAACCTTAATTAAATTTGCCTCGTTAATTTTAGTGTATATCTGCAATACGAGATTGATTTTTAATTCGACCGGTAGTTTCGGACATGAAAGACTGCAGCCAGTAGCCACAAGGACATTTCTTTTGCACACGACTGTACCACGTAGTAGTTTTCCGTCGAAAGTCGTAATAAATGAAAGCGAGATATTAAATCAAGGCGAAAGCTTTGTGTTACGTGGAATTTGACTGACGACCAGACTTGGCAAATCCATTTCTAAGCACTGCGATGCACGGAAAAGAAGTGATTTAGGGTAATTGAAATCTGACAGGATTTCACTCTGTGCCTTCAATTCATTTGCACAACTTGACAAGTGAATCGAATACATGAATAATGTTAACGCTTCGAAACTTTAGCTGCGAGCCGGGGATATTTCTCTGTAAATGGAGGTATATTTTCATACAATGCACGAAAACTGGCATTTATAGGCGGCGGCCTGCATTGTCGGTACTTAATGTAGCCAAAGTAGGCTGTGAGATTTCAGGTTGGCACGGCGGCGTGTAAGAAGACGACTTATCGCCCTGATGATGGCAGCAGTAAACACTTCTGAAACATCGGTCAAGTTATGCCAGACCACACCGTGCAACGTCCCAGTCGTTACATTTTAGCGTTGATTTGTGTGTTATTTATTGATTATATGCGTCTAATGACATTATTACGCCGATTTTGTTGTTCAGAGAATAACATGGCGCACTGCTACGTCATTGTTTCTATCTCAAGGACAGATTTCTTGGATTTTCGATGGTCACCGACGCTGTGTCGCCTGTGGGACTTTTAATCCTCCTGTATTACAGGACATATTTCATTTCTCCATTCGTCCAACTGCGCTCCAGCGCCCCCCCCCCCCCGGGGGGGGGGGGGTTCTAGACTCCGCACTCTTTTTTTCTTTTCTTTTTCAAGCGTTTGGGTTCGGATTGGGTTGTGTAGCGTTTCGATAATCGATCGGAGATGAAATTTTAAAAGTGTTGAAACAAGGCCAGACGCAGGCCAGTAGCTACCAAATGCAACCTTAATTCTGGTTTTCGAATGTGACACATGGGTTTTCGCCGAAAGCCATTATAAAGATACTTTTAGACTCTGGTTCATTGTGTGCAGACGTTTACGAACACAAGAGGTGAATTCAATTATTTATTAATTTAATCCTTAAAGCTCATCTAAATAACATTCAATGCTGTTTAAAGAAAATTACAAAATACAAGGGTATTGATTGTTAAAGTAGGTGGTACCTATAGTTACCACTGTGCTTCAAAGACTTGGACAAGAGGCAGCTTTCTGTCAAACTCAGTGCTGTAATTATCCACTGCTTAAGAAGGCCTTATACCATGGAGTGAGTAAACTGGGTGTCCAGTGAAATCGTTTAAAATTAAGGTCCGGTACTTGGCAGTCCGTGACGAGAGAGCGCGCGTCTTTTGTCAGGCTCCGAGCTCCGTGCAGACTTATATTGAACTATTACGACACTCGCAATTCGAATCGGTTTTGTAAAATAAGGGGCAGTGGAACTCTCTGAGGAGCATTTTCGTTTTTAATTATTTTTCGCTCCGGTGCGCCGTTTAGAAAAACCGGGAGTTCCTGCGTCCGACTCCGAAGTACAGTCCTTGAGAAGCTGATAGTCACTCGGCCGGTCAAGACATTCCGCGCCTCTTATGGCATCAGAGGGTTCTGTGTCCCGGTAAACTGTCCTGAGCCAGTTGAATCCTCCCACACGATGTCTGTTAAGATCCGATTTTAATTCCCTTCCATCTGCTCCTAGGTCTTCCAGGTGGGCTCTTTAAACGCGACGCGAGGGTAATTAACAACGTGTGAATGCAATTAGGAGATGGAACATATGCTACGCGTTTAGACGGTTGTAGCCGTCCGGCTGTCGGCTTCCTTTTTTGCTCAAGTGAGCGCGCGGCGCTGCGTTCATGTTTTTCGTAAAATCTCTTCGCGCGTTGCAACTCCGATTTATTTACACTGCAGTCATTCGGGTTGATGCTTCAGAGCAAAGTGATAAGGGGTTTGAACAAAAACAACTTTTTATCCTGGCCATATATATATATATATATATATATATATATATATATATATATATAGTCTGCATCAACAGATCAAAGTAATTGCGTTGTGGTCTATGCCCCCCCCCCCCCCCCGCGCGCGCTCGTGACGTTTCGAGTTGACACAAAACGTACGAGGGTCGATTGGTAATCGTGATTAACGTTTGAAATCCGTCTCTTCCGAAAAATTATGTTTTCGCTTTGTAGTCTCTTGAGTTTTTTTCCGTGGTTCCCGATTTGTCATTAATCCAGAGTAATGAAATGGTCGTTTCGCTGTCATGTTCCAAGCTCTCTTCGCAATTAGCGTAATGTCACGGGAGAAGGCGCTGGCTCTCGGGCTCTCCGTGTCCCGGAGCGGCGTGTCATGAGCTTCCAGAACCTTCGTGCGTTGAACACCCTGTGACGTCAGGAGTCTAAGGAACTGTACCCCCCAACAAGGGGGCAGGCATTTTTCAAAACGTGTCCTTTGATGTTCTGATAGCCTATTGGCCTCGATGTTCGCTGTTGCCGTCATAAATCTGATGGCGCTGCTGCACAGAGACGGAATTTGTTTTTCTTGTGTTTTTCCTTTGACATTCGCCACGTAAGAAAAGAAAAAGTTTCAAACAAAGGCTCTCGCGTACGAACAGTTTCGAAAATTGGATTGGGTCTGAATATGAGATTTTGCAAAACAAGTTCTTTTCCGAAATTAAATACACAGACAGATGAACGCGGTCTCCACATCACGCGCACACTTCATCACTTTGTGGAAGTATAAGTAACACTCCGCACTGGTCCGTATTCCGGACGTGGTGATGCTAACGAGAGACAACTAAAGTCTCAGCTCTGTTCTGCCCCTGATGAGCACTTGAGGTCAATCTGTGCGCCGATGTTGACCCAGAGCAAACGTCCAATATTCACTCATCAGCGTTGTTTCTGAAGTGTTCTTATGGCAGCGGGAGTTACCTCAGGGCAGCCAACGCAATAGAAATGCGAGTGTCTAAAACATTAATCAAATTTAAACTTTGCCGGAAATACGTTCATTCTTTGATAAAGCAAATATTTGTATTTCCGCTCGTAAACTGATAAGAGAGAGAGAGAGGATTTCCGATTATAGGGCGTAGGACGTGGGTCGAACACCAGGGCCCAGATCTTCTGCGATTTCACCGCATGTCGGGTCTAATCTGACTATGATAAGATATTAATCATTCATAAATAATGATTATAATGATGTTGATCAGCCGCTGTCTGTTGAACTTTTGAAGGGTCATTACATTGATCACAAGGTCCAGCCGATGGTCCATATCTCGCAGCCAAGGTAATCGTTCACACTCTCCCACCATATTTAAAATCAGTTTTAATATTATCCTCCTATTGAATTTTTTTTCCTCAGATTTAAACCGGGTTTAGTACCGGGCGATTTCAACTGAAATCTCTCCTAGTTCTTATGTTTCGCCAGCCAATCGCTTTTCCACCACTGCTCCGTTCCCTCGTATAACCGCGGGAGAACGCTGTCCTACCCCTTTTCACTGGCACCGAGCTGGTAATCGGCACAAGATTCCACGACGCTGAATCAGTTACAGGTGATTTGTGTTGTCATGTTTTTGTCTTTTGGCGGAATTTGGTTGTAAGCGACAAAGCCTCGTACACCCATTCTTAGTAGCTTCGGGATCGTTAGGAGCGTGTGAGTGGGTTAATGGTTTTCCGAGTGACTACCTTGCAGATGTACGGAGCCTTGTGTTCCGTCTTCCGGGAACCTATCGTCCGACTTCATCACAGACCGCGGGCAATTTCCTGCTCGCTCTCACCTTCGCCTCGCACTTTTCTGCCGTGTCCTCTCTTAATTTTCCTCCTACTTCATCCTCTTTATTTTATTCTTCAGCAATTTCCCCCCCTCCCTCCTTCCATTTCTCGCTTTCAAGTAAAAAAATTTTGAACATGGGGAGACGACGAAACACGGAAGGAGGTTCCGTCCTGCAGGCGGGAAATGAGCAGCGATTTTACGCTTCGACGCTTCACGAACAATAGACTGCGTCACCCTGACGACTTACGACTCGTCTTGAGAGGCGTCGCGTCGCTGGAAGCCTCCCACCGAGATTCACAAGACCCGTCATTGCTAATATTCACAGTAATTTTTGATATATTTTAAGTTCGGTTTGTTGTTTTATGACAATGCGGAGTATTGCAGGCGGTTATCGACGTTTCGGAAGATCGATCTGAGGCAAGCTGGTTATTGGTCATGGTTCTCAGGCCTGTTTATTGCAGACATGCGTACACGGGTTCATGCATGTCTGCTGTGACGAAGCTGTCAGTCCAGCGACTCCGAAAGTATTTGCCCTTGTATTTCGTTAAATATTCTTGATTAAATCAGCTGACTTCCTACCCTGAGCTGTCTTATTGACAAAGTCGACAAAGGTCAGTTGTACCTGATAGGATGTTTGCTGGATGTATGCAGGACGCTCCAAGACTTTCAGTTTTGACATCAGACGCTAAATTTCGTCGTGAACTGTTCAGTGGTTTCGGCGGTCGTGTGATGCACTCCTTAGAAGGAGCTTCGTCACGTGACATACGCATGCAGACAGAGCAGTTGATTGTTGCCATGGAGACGGCAATAAGCGGATGCATTGTGAATGGCGCTCACGTCCTCCTCCTTCCTTATCCAAAGGGCTCGCCCTTTCTTTGCGAAACCCCTGACTGCCTGCGATCTCGCTGTGTGTGACATTTCAGGTTGTGGTCGGAAATTGAATGAAATTGCTTATTTTGCCGATAAATCAGGTAGCGGTTTTACGACTCTGAGGGCGTCGCGAAATGTAAGAAGACATCTCGTGGCATTCACATACACACGAGAACTGTCATTTCGCTAACAAGTGAATGGATGGCGAGGGGGTGATTCGTAATCCGATTGAAAAGAAAGGACCGAGTGGCGAATATGTGACGGCGGAACGAATTAATTTCGACTGCTGATGTGCAGAATTATGTCTCTCGTTAGCGGTTGAGGACTCCCGTAAACTCGACCGCACGCACAGCGTCTTCAGCGTTGATGCGTGCGAAACGCGTTTCGGTGGGCAGCGGCTGTGGGAATTGTGCCAAGAGGTAGTGCCCGAGGAAAGGCGCGAATGTGCGAGTGACGAAGTGTGTTCAGGAATGGATGACGGAGACAGTGGATAACCGGGGAAGGAGGGAGCGAATTGGCTCAGTTGTCGACGGAGAGACGATCGGCGAGGAGCGAGTCGGTGGTCGGTCGGTGTTCTAATTAGATTTCTCGGGTGGTCGCTGCTGAGGTGGGGGTCAGACTTGTACGCTGTGTCTTGTGTTGTCATAGACGACGCTGTCACCAGCTCCGGCTAATGGTAAGGGATTGTAGGAAGTTGGCGTGGCCTAGTTTAATATGCCATCCCCGTATTTGCCTGAGGGAAACCACCGATATCCGGGACGAGGGTTGAACCGAGGAAGTCGTGAAAACGAGATGCGAGGTAGTGCCATCTCGACCTGCTTTGCGAGGGACTCCGCCCCAGGCCCAGGGCAATTCCTCCGAATGTCTTATTCCTCGGTGACACGATAGGCCACTACCGCTCGCAGAAATTTCCCCACCCACAGTTTTCGGCTTCCTGAGGCCGGTGGCTGTCACTTGGTGGGAATTGCGTCTCCGCCTGTGAGCGATCGGGTCTTGCTATGCGGCGCGTGTCGTCGCAGGCGCCGTCTCAGGAATGCCAACTGCTGGGACCGGGGATTCGCGTGCTTAATACTTTGCTTCCTGTGCGCGAGTGCGAGTTACGGCTCCACGAGTGACAGGGAAGGTATCGGCTTAGAAACGGCCCGTCGTTCGAGTATTCGCTTCCGCTGTCACGGTGATTTTGTAGAAGGCGAGAAGAATTTAAGGCGGAGTCTCTCTGAAACCGGACGAGAGCCTTGGGATTCCGAAGCCTGGCTCCAGGAGTGGACTGCCAGTTCGCGCATGAGTGGCTTACAGCTCAGACGGTGTACAGATGTGTAAAATTATTGTGACATTTGGCTTTCGCGCCGTGTTGAAGTTACCTAAGGTGCAGACACTTCGGAACTACTTCGAGTCTGAAGATGGCTGTCTTCTGAGTTGTAGCGCCGTGTAGTGTGGTAGCAAGAACCTCTAAAACGTCGGCAAACTTCTACCGCACTACACGGAGCCAGAACCCAGAAGAGAGCCAACTTCATTTTCGCCGCCGTGAGAACCTTCAAATCCAAATTTTCCGTCCCCTTGAGGATCGAAATTGTGGAAACGACGACTCTTGCAACGGTTTCGAACTTTTTAACGTTCGTGCCTTGGCTTGTGGTCCAACCCATCCTACGACCGACCATAATCGGTGTTTCTGCGAAACGGAGGAGTGGGCAGGGCACAAGCCAGTCTGCAGTAATAATGTAGTTTGAGGCTGAACTTTGTTGTGTTCATTTTCCGCTGTCTGAGCTTCTACCATTTATCAAAGGCCCCAAACATTTTTTCTTCTCTCTTCAAACTTACGACGTTTTCGAAGATTCCCGACCGTAGAAAACAGCTGGCAGGTTTGCGTGTCTGGTTTTACGTACGTAGATCCATTCCGCGCACATTTCTTCATGTCTTCGTGGTTCATTTCACAGAACAAACAATCGGCTCTTCTTGTTAGCAGACGTTTCTGCAGTGACGTTCTTCAATCAAGTGTCTCGTATCTGCCCCCCCCCCCCCCAAATCTGAGTCACGAAGACTGGCGCGCGGTTCATTAACGCCGGTCCTAGTCTGTTCTGCGTCTAGGGACTGGCAGCTCTGTAACCATGGTAACTTGAACTTTCCAGGGAGCGAGGTCCACGTACCCACGGATCCGCTGCCTAGAGGACGACGCACAAGTGTCCGTATCTCGAATGAGATTCGAACCCGCGACTCTACCATAATATATCTCGTGTGTTTTGCGGCCTGTCTGGTTCTTGACGAATGTCGAGTCTGGATGAACGGAATGTCCCCACCCTGGCGCAACGCAGGCGGCCCTAGCAGACCCCGGGCCCTCAGCTGCTGGACTCTGATGAGATCCAGGATTATCGTAGCCTGGAATAAGTAAGAGCGATACGCAGAGTAGATGGAGGAGGAAGGATAGAGACGACAGGTGGAGCGAAGAGCATTGAAGGAGAATGAGAGAAGGAATGACAAAGCTCCTCGTGCGTTTGTGAGTTGCAAAGTAGCGGCGAACAGAAGTAGGAATTGAAAGCCTGTGTAATTAACATTTGCGCACAGGAACATTCCTCTCGCAGGTCGCCGACCGCTGCAGCCGTCCCACGAGTGAGTTCCTCCCTTGGCCAAGCGCCACGCCGTCAGGCGTACGGCGGAGTCAGGGTATAACTCCACGCATTCGTAACCTCGGCCCAAGACGGAGGCGAGTGGTTAGCTTTACACAACTGCCGCCGTGTCCGCTGTGGAAAGAATCAGCGATCGCCCTGATGATGGAGGCATCAGGAACCTCCGAAACTGGAGAGAGATGTTTTAAGGAAACTAGACGAGGTGGAGGGACAAAGAGGCATTTGGTCCATAAATTTTCGCGTCTATAACAAGCGTCGCTTGTTCACTGCTGTGAGGTTTAAACGAAATGTATTTATTTATTTATTTGTTGTGTTGATGTCGGTACTATTTTGCACGTGAACAGAAACTCCTGTGTTATTTGGTCGGCTTTAATTAAGTGGCACGTTTCCACTTGTACGGATTTGCGTGCCACGTCGTTATTATTGCTTATAAGGATCTAATTAATTGATTAATTAATCAGTCGCTTTATTCCGATGATTTGTACAAACGCGAGTGCTCAACAAATTGCTCACATATTCCACAAAGCAATTATCCACGTCGATCGATTTTTATGCTAAACGTGATTTGAATGCATTTGCGTTTTATGATCGCGTACTCTGTCTGAATAAGTACTGTGCAATAATTAATTATATTTCATTATTATTATAACATAATGAAGGAGTATTGTCCATTCCGTTTCTGCCCTAGTTGGACCCGGGAAGTCGACAGGACTCTTTACGTTTAATTCCGTTCGGCCCCGTCCGTCCGTCCGTTTTAGGCTTGCGAGATCGGCACAAAGGCGGTTGTCATGGCAACGCAAAGGGATGAAGCAGGGGCTGATCTCCCACATTAATTATTTCCATGTGGCTGTGTTCCTGTCACATTCGGAGGGAGTGAATAAATTATCGTTGTTTGGAAAGAGCAGTCGAAACGGAGCGCTTTTGTTGTTGTCCTAAGCTCTGCTTGTCTTTGCAAACTTCTTCGTGTCTTTGTAGTTTCGCATAAAACGCGAAACTGTAACGAAACTCGCGTCGCCTTCCGTTGAAAATGCATAAAGAAAAGGGCGGAAGCTTCGAGGGTTTGGGGGGGGGGTTACGAAAAGGGAATCGTGTACCGCCGTAATAACAGAACACACGCAGATGAAGAGAATTTTACAGACCCTTAAAAATGGCGAGAACGTGTGACGACATGCAGAAAAGCAAAGAGGTAATTGATTTAGGAGGTCGAAGAGGCGAGAGGGAACGCGGAAGCCACGCAGGCGCTTGGTGGAGTGGAGGTATAGCTCCACGCGTTCTTAAGCTGGGATGGAAGCGAGTGGTCACGTCCCGGTGAAAAACGATAATACCAAATTTGGTCGAAATTTGTGGTTTGCAAGCGAAACACGCCGGCAGACTGTGGCCGGCGTAACAGCCGTGCAAACTTATGAACATTGCTCCAGCAATAGTCACACGGCTCAGACCGTTCCGAGCCCCCACCACCACCGGAGCGAGGCTTCTGGCCCGGAACATTATTATTTCACGCGGGGCTGAGAGACAGGCGAACATCAATAAGCGCCCACTTCATCTGCGGAGTTGTAACAGATTACGAGAGGAAATTCGATTATACTGGGAGTGGAGTCCGTATTTTCTGTTCAAGTTTGCGGTTTGTTCAAGGAAACGAATCGTGCGTTGGTGGAGTCGCTAAACGATAATTCGCTCTTACGACAGTTGACGTACTTGTATTGCGGGCTGCAGCGGTCGCCGCCCCTAACAACGGACAGACGTAAATACGTCTATAAGGAAGGTTCATTCGGCAAAAAAGTGTAACAAGTGTACCTAGGGAACGTCGTGTTTACTCGGCATTGTTGTTACCTATAAAACATTACATTCAGCTACCACAGAGTCATCTTAAGCGTAACTAATTCAAGTTAAATAAGCAATGTCTTAATCAAACTTTACTCAATTTTAAAGCATGTATAAAGGAAATATTTAGAATAAAGCCAATATATAAACTTCCTTTCCGTAAAGACGTATTTACGTCAGATTCTCTGGAACCGTGGTTCCACTGACAACTTTTTTTGGGGATTCATTTTAAGCCTCGTTTACGGGTTTACTAGACGCAGGGGCCGGGACATTTCGTTGACCTTATGTGAACACTTTGCCTTCACAGCGAGCGTCGTCGTATATGCCTTTGAAATCTCGTTCTGCGTTTAACGACTGTTCTGAAATATATATACAGGGCTAGTCTAAATGATGTTCCCGATTTCAAAGACTCGTTACTCACGTTTAATGAAATTCAGATGCACAAAATTGGTACCGATATATGTAAACACTCACAGAGTTTGTATTCTGTGACTTTGGTTTCTGAGCCACGACATTCACATCCTCTAAGACGAAACAATCGGTGGTTTTCTTTTTTTTTGTAAAATCGACGATGAACTGAAGGGTTCCATAACCTCAGTGAAACTTCTGATTTGATTTATTTCTTATATCTGAGGCTACGCGCTCTGTGAAAACAGCTGTGGGCCATCTTGATGCTGAAGAATGTAATTTGCTGGAAGTATTTTTTTCCTCGCTAAAGAACACGTTCTTTCAGATCTGTTCGAGCCCCCTCCCCTCCCCCGAGCCCCGCGCACCGACCATTTATCAAATGAGACTGTGGCTCCTTCTCAGCTGCTAACCGTTCGCCGGCAACTTCCCCCGTCCCACCCGGTAGATTATTTCGTACGCATCACACACACCCGGTAGGCTCCGAGGGGCACGTCAGAGTTATTACGTTGTTCATTTTAAAAACTTTTTTATACCGAAGTTGACTGTCTTCTGCGATGTTGCGCCGTGTACTGTTGGCGTTTCGAAGGTGCTTACTGCCTCCATCATCATGGTGATCGTTTGCTGTATCACGCTGGTCGATCTGCTCTCTAGGTGATGGAGATAGCAGGATATCTGAAACGTCGGTAAGTTGCTATAACACGACTCAACATCCCCTCAGAAGACTGCCATCTTCAAGGAGGATGTTGTTTAGATAACCGTGTTTACCAGGAGTGCCAACTTTATCTTTGGGGTAGAGTTAAATTTTCCTTGCTGCTTAACTTTCCCTCCAATCGAGTTAAAGCTCTTTCTAGTTCTTAAGTAATGAACTTTGACTTTTCTAATCGAGTTTTTCAGAACAAATGTCAAAGGTGGGAATACGTTCTCTTCATCCGAGGTCCACATTGTCAATTCCTGTTTGTTGTTGTCTTTTGAACTGAATTCCGTTGCTGGGAACGTTTAAGAAAGGTTTCTGGAACATAATTTTTTTTTCCCTGATGCCAGGAGGACAAGCGACTCATTTGTTTCTCCTCGTATGTTGACCTTCTGTTAAACGTTTTCCTCTGTATCCGGCAGGGATTAAAAAGGAGGCGAGCCATAAATACGCCCGAAGAAACCCTGACACTTCGCATCCATTCATATTTTCCGAGGATAATCAAAGCAACGGTTTTAAGGGTGGCTTCGGCTGTAGGGCGTGTGGATGCTGTGTAATTAATAATTGAGGATTCTCTGCTTGGAAATTGAGACTTTGTGAAAGGAGGCTTAGGCCCAAGGCGGGTCGATCTCAGGAGCCTTTCGGGAGCTGCGCGTGATTGGTTATAAAGAGTTTAAGGCAGAATGATTTTATGGGCACCCGAATTATTGTTTGAAGCTAATTAATACACGGCTTAATTAATTTTAATTTTCGCTAATGTTATTAAGGATTATGAATGGAGGAGTTTGGTTATGGGCGGGGAATTGTAGGTATCAGAACCACGCTCATAATTTTAGTCGGGAAACTTCAAGGAAGGAGACCCACCTCCTTGAGAGATCTAGGCATGGATTGGAGGATAATATTAAAGGGGATTTAAAGGAATGCGGTGCAAAGTAGTAGACTGCATCGAGTTTCCTTAGATGTTCATTGGTGGGAAGAATTGATCATGCACGATAGGCCGGTGGAAATTGTACAGTCACTGAACCGTATCTGTTCGTGATTTGCGCTTCTCAGTCACAGTCACAGCCAACTGCAAAGTTTCGCACCGTCGCCATGTTGTTGTTTTTTCAATGTAAAAATTTTCATTATCAAAATGTTTTTGTTTCTCGAGGTTTCGTTTAAACATCAAATCGTAGGATCGTACTTACATTGTGACGCCCGTTTCAGACGTTAGCACAACCTCCATGTTGCTATTATACGAGGTGAAAACCGGTCACTTGTTTGAACGTGCGTGCGTGCGTGTGTCTCGTTTTAAAATAACGAGCCTGTTTTTTTGATGGCGGATTTTCATTAAATTATTTACACGTGTCGGATGCTTAAAGCCGAGTTCGTGTCGACGCGAAATTGATTAAATGAACGAAGAACGCGCGTGCCAAAGAGCGGGTGTTGAGTCTGCCTATTAAAGCCGGCTCTGCTACAGATTTAATATTCATGTGTCAAACCGGGGTTTGTATTTCGTTTTGGGTATGCAGACTTCAATTAGTCAGACCGCTAATTGAATTAGCCGTCTTCTGCGCACAAAGGCTCGTCCGCGCCCGGGATGTGCGCGCACACACGTCAGACAAGATATTTCTCTTGGTACTGTTTCTTTGCTTATCTAACGACACTTTCTCAACTGAACAGGTTACCCAATGTTCAGCGATTTTACCGGTGCTCCATATCCACACGCGGATCGTCCGGGGGGCGGGGGAGCTCTCTCCGCAGACACGTGGTCTCACCCCTTGCACCAGCTAAAAGTTTAATTAAACGCATTCCTTCCGCTTGTCGGGGAGTTGCTCGTTAAATGCGCCCGTGAGAGTGACAGTTGAACAACGCATCGCGCTGTGTAGAGCAGATCAGCCAGCTGTCACGAAGAGTCAGACAGACAGCAGACGGAAACGACCATCATCAATACGACCTGGCAGGTACTTAACGGTTTCTTTGCCGTGTTCCTGTAACGGGAAAGCGCTTGATGAGGGGTTGACGTGACGTTTCTTAAAAATTTTGTAGCCTCGACGGACCTAGACGAGCCGTGGGTCAGCGCGCTCTTCGACGGAGCTCTCTCCGTGGCCGTTCTGTCCATCGACTCCAGTTCACATCAGCCGTCGCGACGTCCACCCACCTGCTTATACGCTTAGTAACTCGACTCGTCTTGTCTGCCTTCGAAAGTGTGTTGATGCGTCCCGTTCGATTCTCAACGAGAACACTGTTTTAGGAACCAGGCTACAATCCCTAATGTCTCAGTGATGCGTCTTACGAACTGCTTATGCAAATTCACTTGTCTTCGTGGAACGTGTGGGTTGGCACACAGAAGCCGCGCTGTTTCTAGTGAGGTTTCAGGCTCTCACGGCTACCAGTAAGAATATGACTGTCTTACGGGCTGTTGCGCCGTGTGATCTCATAGAAGTTTGCTGACGTTTAACTGGTGCTTGCTACCTCCATCTTCAGGGCAGTAAGTAAACTGCGCGCTAGAATAAATCAGTTTCAAAGATGTGAATATAAATGTCTCGTAGTTACCACGAAACGTATGTTGAGGATCGTCGCCTGAGTAGTAAGACGCCCGGCAGCCGTCGAAGTGACCCCTCGCCTGGGGCTCAGAAGTGTTGAAACCTCGCGCCTGGCACGCGTTCTGAATCCGACACTGGATCCGCGGTGGTTATTCACTTGTCTGTGTCTCTGGCTGCTCAGGAATGAAACGTGACACTTGAACACTGCCTTTCAGCAGCGCGGCAAGCCATCTTGACGATCCCTCCCCTGAGACTGACTCCAGCAGGAACCCCCGTGGAATCATTGTTCCGTTTCTTCGAGCGCCGTCGCTGTTGTTCAGAAGGCAACGAGACTGAAACTAATCTTCAGACCATTTTGATGCACTCGTTGGAAAAGGGGAGTGATACGCCCCGCAGTACGAGCCGCTTTTCCTTTGTGCGGGGTTTCGTGATGTCTGCAGCGGACAATGGAACAGCTCGTTTCTGTTCCCCTGTTGTTGTTTCAGGCTTCAGCGTGCCGCAACACGCAGTACGTCCTTAAGTCTGATATTGCAAGACGAACACATTCAACCCTGACACCTGTCCAGCAGAAGACATTGGAATATTTTAGACTGTGGTCTTTTGGGGGGCCGTGATGTTTTGCAGTCGTGTACTTAGTTACCAACGTTTCGGAGGTTCTTATAGCTTCCTTCTTCAGGGTAGAATTGAGTAGGGCTGGGATATAAGAAGCTCGTACATAAAGAAAAGAATTAAAGCTGACGTGTGTTCGTCAGGAATGACTGAGGAAAACGTGCCAGCGTGGCTTGTCGTCGGGTCCTCCCGGTGACGAAGCTATTTCCGCTGACTGTGGAGACACGAGGCAGGTTCCAGTTGACGTGTCGTGTTGACTTACTTCGTGCCAATTAGCTTCCGGGATGGAAGGAAAACAGCTTCCCCGCATCGTGACGGAAAAGACGAGACAGACGTCCGGCACATTAATTGAATTTCAGGGTTCTGACCGCAGAGCTCTCTGGCACTTCCCTCGGGAACATCGGCCGGAAGGTCTGACGTCACGGCGTCGCAGAGGCTGAGGAATACCGGCCCGCCTGTCGGCACGCACAAAAACTGCGAGAGAGAGAGATACGTTGTTGCTGAAAACGCGATCTGTTGTTGCCAAGTGTCGTAATTTGTCGGCGTGTGGGTGATTACCGACGTTTCGGGGGGCAGCGTTTTTCTACGTGTTTCTGCTCAAACTTCTGATTCGCTTTGTCTAAATTTGACAAGGGACGCATTTCACGTAGAGGCGAAACGTTTAAACACTCAGGTATTTCATGGTAAAAGTTGTAGGTTTTTCTTAACGAGTTATTTCGTCCGTGGCGTGGAAAGCGTCAATGACATTGTTTCATCTACAGATGTCATTAGAGGCGGGAAGTGATCATTGGTTGTCAGTAAGTAAGATAAACTAACCCGTTTTAAGTCGTGATTCACATCGGTCCGTGGTGATACTTTTCGAAACGTCGGAGCGCTTTCCCTGTTGACATGGTTGGTAGACCGCAAGACTGAATTTCGTTCTAAAGTAACTGTAGCTCAGTTTCCGTGGCTGTGATGACGTCATAAGTTAATGTAATCTCATTGGCTTCCCTGTGTAACTAACTAACTAACTAACAAGTGCGTAGCGGTCGCTGGGTCTCCAACCATTTTCAGTCGCTCTGACGGAGGGGACAAAGGACGCCCCCCCCCCCCTGCATGAAGCTCCTTCGTGGTTTTTCTTTGATCACGTCGAAGCGAGAGGCAATGAAAGCGCAGGGCCGCCGGAAAGTGTTTGAAGCAAGTGATGCTGGGATAAAACGCGGCCCTTCTTCCTCTCGAAGTGAGTAGGGTTTATTGGTCAAACAACATTTATCATTCTTCCCACGGGAGAAGGATATGGTTCCCTAGGGAACTACTTTATGTTGCACGCATAACGGTTATACTTCGCCCGTTTCGCAAAACGATCCCTGTTTTGGTTATAGGGACGCCGCGCCTCTAAATTTCCCCGATGGTGCATGAAAACAGTCATTATTTACCGCAACGGTCGGAGCTTATCTTCTCTGACACGGCGGCGCGCAAGTCGATGCACCACTGAGAGAATTGCCAATTAATCTTTTATCGTTTTGTGTGAGTTCGAAGGTCGGGCGACTGGCCGTTTCGATTAGAATATGTGTGGATGCATCGACCGATTACCCCCCCACCACCCCCCCACCCACCCACCGTAGAAAGTCCATTCGCACTTCGCGTTTTTGGAGGTATCGGTTCGAATCTCTACGGGGACACCGCGGCCTTCCCGGGAAAAAAATCCCGGAAATTTGCACTTAAATAGGCCACTTTCTTCTCAGTTCGTCTGTGACTAACCGTACGACCCAGCGCTGCGTGCAGATGTGGAAGTTGTGTCAAATGAACTCTGAAAGAAGTTTTCTTGGTCTGTCGAGTGATGGGCGTGTTAGACCCACGCAGCGGTCAAAAGACTGGGCGGAAGGGACTTTGTCGCTGCGATCATCCGGGCCTCGACGTCGTGTGGACTCGCGGGTAGATTCCGACGTTTCGGGGGGTGGGCGGCAAAAAAAAAACTCTGCCTGCATATTTGCAATTTCCGGAACAAATGCCTCGCTGATGAGTCCCAGCTCCAGTGGAACCTCCGCGGTCTTGATTGATGATGGGCGGCCGACGCGGGTGCCGTGTTATTTAGAACGTTCTCTCTTTGTGCATTTCAGGTTGGGAGCCGTGGTCTGACTGGTCCGCCTGCAGCGCCTCTTGCGGTGAAGGTACGCAGGAGCGGAGGAGATTTTGTCGCCAGAGTGATAGTTGCCATGGTTACAACAAAGAGAGAAGGCGATGCAATATGTTTTCCTGTCAAGGTACTGGAATTTATTATGCAAATTGGATCATTAATTTTGTCTTAGTAATGGGACCTTTGTTTGCTAACAGAGACCCAGGGAATCGTGAGTCAGGGGTGATTAGCCTGCGTTACGTGTGCCACATCTGGCCAGACGTTGAGTAATTAAGAATGTAGAGAGATCGCTGATGGCTTCAGTGACTTAGTGATTGGTGACTTACTCACTCATTGGCTGTGACCCAGGTCAGTTCAAAACTGAGAACTGACGATAATAACAAAGCCCGTTTCCGGCCGATGACAGCTTCCTCGGCGCAGGCATGGGAACACGGTAAGCGCGGCAGTCTGACGAGATGAGCAACCGTCACGTTTGCAGGTGCCGCGTACCCGCTGGACATCGAGGACCGCCGATACTTCCACCCATCCTCCCGGGCTCAGTGGGAGCGCGTGCCTGGGAGGCCAACCGCCTGGAGGCTGCACCCCTACTCCTACATGTGGGTTCCGTCGTCAGAACTCTTCCCTGCCGTGGGTAACAGCCACACCGGGAACTTCCCCAGGGAGTTCACCCTTCTCGTCACCCTCAGGCTTCACCCACAGGTAAGGTCTGACGGAAACCAAGCCGTCCTGTGAGGCGGAGTGTGTTTCTCGACGACGTCGTCGTCAGCTGACTGAACTCTGTAGCGGAGTCTGAGTGATTTCTTTGAGGTCTGTCAATGGGACCTCCGTTTCAGGAGATTTTAAATGTCGCAGGTTCACTCAGTCGCAAGGTCGTCGTCACAACACGGGCGTTGCAAGCTGATTTAACCTCGCGAGGTCGGGCTTTACCAGGAACTGTCGCGCCATTTAAATCCAATCAGTCTGCACCTCATCAAGCTTTCCAGTATATTAGCAGGCGTGGCGACAGCAGAGACTCCTGGTGCCGGAGTAAGAACTCCCTCGTCTCTTACACGCAAACGACGCGAGTGCGTAATTAAATTTTACCTCCGCTTATTTGTAAGTACAAGACTTTAATATTTCTTTCTGTGGTTTTTACGCGTTGTCAAATATATTTCACTTCTCTCATTTGCTGTTCGTTGCAATTTCTTCGTCTCTCTCTCTCTTTCTCTGCCTCTAAGAACAAAGTTCCCCAAAAAGTTTCCCTCCCTCCCTCCCTCGCAAAAGAGACTTTGGAATAATTACCGTAGTACAAGTGTCACGTGACGCGTGAAATGTGTTCCATTCGCTCCGTCTGATTAGTTTGTGAGGAGAAGCGGTCGGTCCGACGTTTTCAGAAACTTGCCTGCGTCCACCCCCACCCACACACACCCGGATTTTCTGTTTCTGCGCTGTTCCCTGTTCGTCTGAGGGCCCGGAATTCTGCCCTCGTGATTTACAAATACGGGACGTTCTATCCAGTGTCAGGAGGAGAATATTTTTGAACATTTTATCTGAGAAGTTATGTGAACATTCTTTAAGCCCGTAGAAATAAGTTTAAATTTCCCGTTACAGAAATTACCTCGCAAGCCATTAAACGTTAATGGCCCAGAAATGAAAGCAGGCGGTGGAATCAGAAAAGGACATTTCTGCGTGCGCTGATTTTCCAAATGAGGTCATTGCGTTTTTCCCCCTGCTTGTGTGACCTTAATGTGAATTAATCGCTTCACAGATATCGCAGTTGCTCGTTCGGCGCGCTTCGTAAAATCACTTCAAATAAGCACTTGTATTGAACAAGTGGATACTTTGTTTACCCCCACTATGAGCCATCTTTGGATAATATCTAAGTTCAGTTGTACCCAAAATTAAATTCGGCAGTAACGCTCATATGCGAAATGTCTATACCGAGTTTTGTCGATATCTGTTTCGAGTGTGTCTGGGACAACATTCGAACTTTTCCCCACGTAACGCTTCGTTTTGCACAGGGACCCAGTTAAATGAAGGCGTCTTGAGTGTCGCTAGTACCAAGGTGCAAGGTCGTTTTTGAAACGCTGATGGTCGCTCAGCCGCTCATCACCGTCCCCACGAGAGTCCGTCGCTCGGTTCATCCTGTGAAATCGACGAGGCGACGTCTTCCTCCCGCCCGAGCTTAGGGGATCAGACGTCTCCTTTGGGTCTTCATAATCCGCCTCTGTCGGCCCTGGACGTTTCGTGCTCACTGCCCGCAGCGTGGGACAGATGTCAGCGGAGTAAGGTGTGGTGACAGCGGGTTTAAGGCCTACGCCCCCCCCCCCCCAAATTGCCATGACGCGTCTTTGCTGTATTTTTTACCAGAGGAATCTTATTAGCCGGACACGGAGATTTGCTGTCTTAATTTATTTCAGCTAACTGTGCGGTACGTAGGCGCACACGTTGCTAACGTCCGCTTTAAACGATATCATTTGATATCAGATCCCAAAATTTCTGTCTGTCCGGTAGAGGAATCCGAAGATCAACACCGCTAGTAATTCTGAGCCAGTTAAATCCATTCCGCCTTATTTCTCCGAGACCCATTTTAATATTATCATCCCATATTGCTTTTACCCCGTCTTCCAAGGCGTGAGTCAAAAATGTTGTGTATATATTCCTTAGCATTGCGAAACGAGCTACATGACCAGCCCATCAGAGCTTCGTACATTTTATTATCCCAGTGGCGTGCGGAACTTTTCGTCGCGTGGCGTTGTGAATTGGCCACTGCCCTCGTCCTACTCAGTAGAGGTTGAATCGGGTGGTACGTATAGTTACCACTGTGCCACACAGCTTCCGCATGAACGTTATTTCTCTGCTGGTCCCCTCTGCACCGCCACGGACTCGAACTGGACACCCTTCGAATAAAAACCCGTGATCACTGAACGTGTGTCCCTAGCAGTGAGTCATGTCAGTGCTTGATACACCGTCGTAAAATAACCAAACTAGCAACAATTTCTTTAAACTTGTTACGTCGCTAGGGTTTTGATCGTGATGCAGAGCCACGTGATCGATAAGGATCATCCGCTAATCCAGGATATCGATCAGCACATATCGATACGCCGCTCGACATGTGAATTTGTATCCCGCGAAACGATCACGGAAGAGGGGAGGTTGGGGGAGGGGGTCATGATTACGCACGCATTGAGGGCGGGCGTCTGGTTGTCGGCTCGAATTTGTTTCCAGGCCGTGTCGCTTTTGCGACGTTATGGGCCCCAATGGAACCAAGACGGGGGTGTTTTTAAGATGCGGGTCAGCCCAGTGGTGGGTCTCTGCACCGGAGGCAGACCTTATGCTGTAGCCTTGGAGTTGCCCTGTTGCGTGGCAACCAGTCACTTGAAGAAGGCAGCAGGATCAACTGTCGAAACGTCGTTGTTAACTAAGATACGTCATGTCACGGTGTGTATTTGAAGAGTTTCGCGAATGGAAAGAGGCCGGCGATCCCACTCGGTAAGTTCTGACGGCGTAGAGTCGTTTTTTATTCCCGTTAAACTTAATGAATGGCACGCCCGGGGGTAGGACATATCAAATCGCGGCTCGTATGACGTTTTGCCCGGCCGTCCGTGCGTGAAACAAATGTTACTAGAACATAAAAAGGCGAAGTAATGATTCAGCGTGATTATGTTTTATGTAAATCCATTCGTCAAACAGAGGAGCTTTTCTAGAAGGATTTACTTTTCTCCCCTGCAAGCTTTGAGTGGGGGGGGGGGTTCCCCCCCCCCGCACCAGGTCCCAGCGGAGCCGTGGGTTTACACAAGCAGCCCTAGTCTGAATAAGAGAATCAGCTCAGTTTCAGTTGGTACACCTGTATTCTCGCCGTCTGCTTGCACAAATGCTAAAGGGCGAATCCGCTTGTAACGTAGTCGAAACTAATTAAGGCCTGACAATACAGCAGCTTCCAGGTACAGAAGGCAGGCCGAAATCCAAACTTGCGAGGGAAAGGTGTATTTAATGATATTCTTGGCCTCTGTGTCTTGTATCTGGCACCCAACGAATGACTCTCCTCGCATATAAGCGGCTTCATTCGTCGATGAGGTGATCGGCCCCTGTGACTAAGCACCACGCAACTTAGTCCCCTGCATATTCGGTCTGAACCCGTTAGACGAGACAGAAATTTCTGTTACCGCCGGGAGTCGAACACGAGTCATTTGCCCCCACAGGTAGTCATTTTAGTGACTGACCTCTCCTAAGTTGGTCACTTCTTCGGGATGAAAGAAAATTTCGAGTCCTAAAGGAAAGAGCAATGTGGGTAGAACAGCAGAACGATGGAGTGCCCAAGGGATTGTTTGCTAATACTTGGAACTGTCACTATCGTGCGAACGCTAACACGTGGACCCTAGTAGATGCAATCCTTCGGAGCCCTAAGAACGAGCGTTGGCAGGCCTGTATTTGTTTCATTTGCGTAAGTGAATCGGACAGAGGACCTAATCTGCGGTGCGAACAGCGTACAGGTTCGTCCATTTAATATTTGAAATTGCTGCCGATCCGTGAAAACGCAATTGATAAAGCTGAAGTCAGCGACGGCGTGTGGACATGACGGGAATTACTGCTCGTTCCGTGAGGTCATTTGTCGTCAAATTCAGCGAAGCAGCGAGATTCTGAACAATTTCCAGCCTTCAGATGGTGAGCGCGGCTTCGAACTAACAATAGTTTAAATGTGCAGGCCCTGTCACAAATCTGTGAATCTGTTGTATGAACCAATGGGAATGGGTCCTGAGACGACGCTGTTGCAACTGTGTGGTGTAGGGTATATATATATGGATGATGTGTGATGAGTAAGGATTTGGAAGGAGGCGTCTGCGACCTGTGTGGAGGTTCTGTCCCGAAGCTTGTATGGAGAGACTGAGAAGATTCGTGATAGCGCAGCTCCTGCAAGCAGTCTGGGATAGATCAATTGCCGAGTCAACACGTACGACGTTATGTGAGACACCCTCGACTATCTAAACCCTTCAAAAATTGGGGCCCGGACTAATTCTCGCTATAATTCAATTAATTAATTATTTTTCCTTCTGTGGATTACAAGTCTGTGTCGAAGCGCGTCCCGCAAGACTGTTCCCATCGGAACGTACGTTACGTTCTGTGAGCGTTCGGCTCAACAGATACTCTTTGGCGGCGATTGAGATTAGGCAGTTCCGGGTACTTAAGTCCGGCCCTGAATCAGTAATGGCCCGTGTCTCCTTCGGACAAAAGTGTCTGGCATTTGACCCCCCAGGGTGCTGGATCAGCGTCCGATGGTGAAAGGTGACGTCCCCTTAGGGACAAGGGACATTTGGTTCGCTAGTTCGTTTCAGACGGAGCCTGTAGTCCTCTCTCTCTCTCTCTCTCTCTCTCTCTCTCTCTCTCTCTCTCTATCTCTCTCTCTGCATATGGCCAACATCGGCGTCATCGGGACTCGGTGGACGTCAGGATCAGGGCCCTTTGGAACTCTCGCTTCTTTACTGGGCAGATACTCGGTTTGAATAAACTGCGTTGTACTGATGTTCTGTCCGAGGTTTGTCATAGATTCCCTTCTGTAGATGTTTTTTTTTCTTTGCAGCTGAAATGACGTCGTTAAATTGTAAGGGTCTATCACTGTATTCACGTGGATTGATATTCATGCATCATTGCTCGTAACGAAATCATATTTTTTAAAATAAAACTCATATAAATCGGCTACTGAATGTAAGGATATGAATGGACTCTAGTGCGTTTATCTAAAAAGAATAATTTGTTCCGTATTTTTATATTATTTAAAAAAAATACGTAATGGAATTGATGTAGGTCCGCGCCCATTTTCGAAACTTTGCATAGAGAACAGCGTCTGTGAGCGAGATTACAAACGGCTTATCTCACAGAAACAAACGCTGGAATGCACAAAATGTACAGTAGATCTCATTAAGATCTGCAACTTTTATTTGAAACGTGTTCGGTGTTTCGCGTATCCATGGAAACACGTGAACTGTCGCTATTAGCCGTGTTTGCGCAGTGGATGGACGTGAAGTACAGCGGAGTGCGCGGAATAGCGAGAAAGCGTCTGGTGAGTACGTGGACAGACAGATAATGCGTTGTGACGTGGCAGAACATGAGCCGAGCGTCGAGGAAAATTGTTCCGTCAGCCGGAACTCCGGGGGCTGATATTCCTTAAGTTGCCTTATTTACATGTTGATGCAAATCTGCTTACGGCCTGAGATGCGAGGGTGAATGTTTAATTAGAAAGCGTTCCCCGTGGGTCAGAAAACAGTTTCATGTTGTCATGTCAGATTAACCTTTAAATTTTAGGGGTGCGGTGTGTCTTTATGACGGTCAATTAAGGTTGTTTCGGCAGGATTCAAATCGGAGCTCATATTCTGCATCGCGGCGTCGTAAAAATATTAACCAAAGTAAAATCATTTAACCTGTGTTTATGTCGACCTTGATTTGTAAAATGTTGCATTCGAAGATTATCATGAATTAAGCCACAATACAGAATCTTATAAAACACACAAATAATTAAATATTCTAGTTTATTTTTATTTTTGCAAAGTTTTTCCCCGACTTCGTTTTCATGGGAACAGCAAATCTTAACGTCGACTCGCTGCTAGATCGATGAACCTGCTGTGACTGCCTTCAGTTTTCGTAATTGTGTTAAGAATCCTGTATCATCCATTTCGGGAGGGGGGGGGGGACTGCCGGCCCGCGGGACCGATAATCGTATTAACGGCGCGATGATCAGGTGCCGGCCCTGTCAACAGATTGCACGCTGAACGTCGTTGCTAGGGTCCACGACGATTGATCAGCTCCTGGTCCGCGCTCATTACGCCAATTAATTAGGCGTGTCTCGAACGAACTCTACCAGCGTGTCGAATGATAAACACTGCCGACGTTTCAGAGTAACTACTGCAGAACTGGCAAAAATGCGAGGAATACGTGCAGTTATTCTGTAACGCCTGATAGACGTGCTCAGACTTCCTGCACGACTCCGGAGCCGGAGAAGTGTTCTATACAGCACGACGATTCTCGTGTATTTCCTTTGGTGCTGTTAGGTTATGTCGTGTGGCGTCGGGAAGAGACGTCGCGACGCGTCGTATCGAATGACGTTCCGAGCCCCGTTATTCGCCTTATTCGGCGTGAGGACGCGCTGTGGATGAAATTTGCTGTTATGTGACAGTCATCTATGTCTTTCCGTCCGAATGTTTCAACTCGAAAAACTACGGACGGATTTTTATAAAATTTGGTATGGAAGTTACACCAATGGGATATATCCTACACTCGTACTATACAATTTTCTTCTGCAGTAGGTAATACCAACATGGACGACGAAGGAATTTTTGAGGTGGTATTGACACTGGCGCCACTTGAATTACATCCTTACGATGATGTATGGTCATGGATTTTCTGTTTTTGTTTATTAATTTTTGCTGTTATTGATTTATTTATTATTTTTTAAGTATTTCAGCAACGAGCCTTGAGATTACAGGGTTCGAAAAGGACGCGCGTGTACATTGTGGTAGGGACTGGGCTTCGAAGTGTTGGCAGCACTGCAGTCCGACAACAAACAAGGCTGAGGGTAGGCAGTTAATGTAGAAAGAGAGATTGATGAACGTTGGGATATCCCGAGTGCAATAACCGCTCTAACGAAGCGGAGAGCGAGGAGGCGTGACGTAGTGACCCCAGGAGAACGCGCAGAATATGGAGAGCAGTGAGTCAAGGAAGGGACGGATAAAGAAAAGTCAAGAACGTGAGGTACAGTAGGAGGTAACGAGAATTTATGTGACAGAGAGAGCGGGCGAAGTTAATAAGCGAGTGGATGAAGACGGAGGGCGAATGAATGGGTTTCGCTAAAGCAAGATGCATCATCGTTATCATTTGTGCAGTAATGATATCAACAAACACGGCCACGATTAATTAACGTCGTCCGTTCGGTCATTTATTGCTCGTGGTTAATGAAGCCCGTCTCTGTCGTTTCGACCTGACGGAACTTTGTTCGAGTACCTGGCCGTAACCACTGACTAACTAATAATTCAGCGTCCTGCTGAGGGAACATGAAACGTTGTCATTGGTATGGGCTTAAATGCGGGCCTGAACCGTGTTTTGTTTTCTGTTGTCCCTTGTAGTAAAATTCTTGTCACGTGTACGTACGTGATGGTAGTAGCATTGAAGTTACCAGTTGTGAGCACAAGAAGACATCAGTTGTAGACGTAGGGCCTCCGCCATGTTGTAATTTCATGGCATTGCAGGAGCGTAGCTTTAGAGGCTTGTACGTGAAAATAAACGTGACACTTGTTTAAGAATAATAGGCGGATTACGTTTCGATCGCTTTTTGTTCTGTGTTTCGAAATGCGAATGCAGATTAACTGCCGTGGTTGCAGCCACAGTCCGGCCGATGCCAGCGCCACGGGGACGTGGGTTTCCGCGCTCCACTGCACACTGTAATATACGTGGACGCCAGAGTCACAAACAAAACGGTGCCTGCTGTTCGACGCCAGTTTAACGCTTCGCATTCCTTCGCCTCGAAATTAAGCGACGAAACAGAACGAACGCGATGCAGAAATAAAGAATGCAAGACAGATACAAGTAGATGTTGTGTATTGCTCGTACTCCGCGCCTTCTCGGCTGATTACGGTCGGACGCCGACCCTAGGCCTGCAATTAACCACGAGGAATCGTTTGTTGTGTTCTCGCTAGAATGTGGAGAGCCTCGGGTTTCGTCCCTTAAATACCGCGCCCTACGCCCTGTGCGATTAAAATGTACCGGGACAGACATTTCATCCAAAGGACGTCAGTGGGTATTCGCCCTGATCGTGCAGTGGTCGATGTGTTTGTGTTCCGAAGGATCTGTAGTCAAGATCGTGTACTGGGCGTCTGTTGATACGCGTCCTTCAGATATGAACTAACTACGTTTGTTTATACTGAGATAATTTAATCCAGACCTGGCGCACGTCCATTTATAATGTTAGGAGGATACCCTAACTCTGTCTTTGGTCCACCGACGTGCGTCTCTCGTGAGTTTCATCTTTCCTGCCTTCAAATGTCCCTTTGTGTCAGTGTCCTGATTCCTCAACCGCGTGGGAGTAATGGGACGTCTAAAATATTTACGTAATCGGGGTTTTGAACCTTTTAGTCGCACCTGAAGGGGGCGGATAAGTTAATTGAGACGCTGGGTCCGTGGCAGCGGCGAGCGCTCTTGTATCTGGAGCTGACAGCTCAGCCCTCAGCCGGGAACACAGCAGGGGGGAGATTAACATTGAAAATTTGTTGAGTGGCCTCGTTCTGTTGACTTTCTGTAATATCCGGTTCCTTCTAAACTTGTTGCTTACGAAGGAACTGACGTGAAAACGCTTCTCGGAGGCTGTCACGTTTCTGTGCCCCCTTTCCTCCCCATGCACAGGGGAGCTTTTCATGTCCTGATAACGGCCATCTTCTGGGACGTTGCTGGGCGTAGTCCCGTACAATTTTACCGACGTTTCTGAGATGTTTAGTGCCTCCATCTTCAGGGCGCCTCCGTGACAACGTGGAATCTCCCTCATCCTATCCGCGTTTGTCTGTGTGTTCGTTTGTCGAATTCGTTACGACATTGTTGTGTCGCAGAAGATGGCACCCGACTATCGTAAGAGGTCCATTCCAGCTTCAGGCTCGGTAACAAAGATGTCTGCGGACTGTAAGACCGGGCTTCGAGTCCCGAAAAGCGTCACGTACAGATCGACTGTGGGGCTTCTCGTCAACATCGTGCGAGAAACTGTCGGATTTGTAACTGAGAGCCAGGCCTCCGGGCAAGTGTTCGACGGTAAGCCTAGCTCAGTGGTTGCAGGCGCCAGTTGCTCCCTTATTATAAAAAAGCGACTACATGAGTCAGGAATAGAATTTCAGATCGGAGCATTTTACTTGGTTTGCGTGCAAGCAGGAGCGACATTGTTTATGAATCGGTAAATGTTCTCTGAATTATTTTTTTTAAGGACAGTAGAAGCTTCAGCACTCGTACTCACTGCCAGTGAGATAAAATGGAGGAGGTTGCTATGGACACGGAATGTAACGCGCACGGGATCGTATGAAATTGAAACATATCCCAGCGGTACATACTTCAACTCTTGCAGTGGAGGGCTATTTAGCGGCTGAGTAGTCTGCTCACATATGAAGTATGTCGTCGTTATTTAAGTAAATGTATAATACGAACATGGCGACCGTGCGATTGGTCAGTTGACCATATCAGATGAACTATTTCCTCGTGGTGTGTTTAATTTGTATGGTGACGTGGAGTTGTAATTATAGCGCTGTCAGAGTATAAAGTTTGACCTCCGTAACCCTCAGGGTCACTCCTCCAGCAGCGAGTGTTTTAAACTGTTCCCATCCTGGCCATGCGTAACCATGGCAACCTACGTTTCTTTTGTGGCTTAGAAATACGCAGGAAGAGACGTGTAATTTTATGGGCGACATTAAAATTCGCTTAGTTACGGAGGACGCGCTGTGTTCGCGGGTGAGACGGCTTTCTCGGAGCATGGGAAGGGTTAATAATGTGAATCTGCATTTCACAAACACGAGTTGCTTTCGAGATTTCGCAGAGACGAAGTGGAGGCCGTACGTGGCTAAGAGCCTCGCGTTTTGCGTCTCTCTCTTACCAGCGTCGAGGAAATAAACGTAGTTTACGGTGCGTTAGAGATCGCTGGCCGGAGGTCGATTAAAGTGCGTGGTACAAAATGGCGCTGATTCGAGCCGTGTGCTGGTTCTTTGTACAGCCCTAGGTGCAGTAAGTGCGTGAACATTACGTGAAGTTTCGCCCTTACACGCAGCTAACATTTCCTAACAGAAGCAGCGTCCTTTGTTTGTATTAGATGTGGCGTTGCAATGAAGTTGTCTACTCGGCTAACAAGTTAATTGGGGCTCGCGTTGTTACAGTCTCAACCTCTGACCTGCTGCTGTTCGTCGCGAAGATGGAACTGCGACTTCGCTCAGGGTGGGGCAAAGTGCCTTGATTAAAGGGCCAAATTAGTAAAATAAAACTGGTAGTTCAGAGCCTCTTATATCACCACGCTGTAATGTTTTATAATGCGCGTTATCTTGTTGGATTTGAAGGTTGAGACCTTGGGTTGAGAAATTTACTTTAATGTAATTTGCACGTAACAAAAGACTGCATTCTCGTAGGCAGTCGTTGCTAATACATACATTTTTATTCCTTGCTCGCGTGTTCGTTGATCTAAACAATTAACATAAATGCAGGAGACAGTAACTCTGCTGTATTCTCTCAGTGGGTGCAAGCTGACAGTCGTTGCAGTGGTCACAGGACTGGGCCGACGAGTCGAAGTCTGCCAGTGGGGCGAAACCGCGCGGCTCGCGACGTAACGAGACTGGTATTTTCATGCAGGAGGAGTTGAGCCCTGTGCAAAGGAGGGTTCGTCCTCGTCGTCCCGAATAGGATAAAGTAGAGAGAGAATAGGACGCGGCGACCGGGAAATAGAAACGGCAGAAACTTTGATACGAGACAAGATACCATAAGCCAGATCACACGACAGACGAACTGGATGCGGATAAAAGTAGCTAACAGGTTTTTCTGCAATACGTATTTCTGAGAGACTCTTTTTTATCAGTTCTCTAGCAAAGAGATTTTCCGGAGACACAAGGAAATTCTGTTTTCATAGGACTCAGGCCCCCAGCTTCTGTCCCGCATGTTGTGGAGTGGGGATTCTCGCAAGTTTCCCATAGTTCAGTGTGTGTGACCTCACACAAATCATTGTTTTCTGTTCGATTTGTTACATGTAGACGTAACGATGAAAAATACGTGAAATAGTTTTATAAGTTGGCGAGATCTTCATTTTGTGTCCCTTGGCGATGTCAATATTCTACTACGCACATTTGAGAAAATTTGCAAAGACCAATCTGAACTTCGTGTAGAGTATGGATTATAGTCGACCGGAACGAAGCGAGATAAATTCATCCGACATAAACTAGTGCAGACTCCCGACGCCCAACTTAATCAAATAAATTAAGTCTGTGATATTCCAGCCGTTCCACGAACGTCGTGTAATGTGCAGACAGTTCGAATAAAACCCTTGAAACTCGAGTGGTAATTGTGTGTCGCGTCTGCTTCAAGAACCAGCATTTTACTTTTCTTACGATAAACAGCGATTATTTCCTTAATCAACGTTAATCAGCTGATCCTTGTGACGGTGAAGTGCAGTGTTTTCTTCGCGGTACGGACTGGATTCTTAAGTTTCATTTGAAAGAGCTTCGGCTCCAAAGGTTAATTAGCGTTTTAGTCGTATTATTTCCTTAAACAAGGTTAACCAGTTGATCTTTGTAATGGTGAAGCTTTGTGTTTTCTTCGCGGTACGGACTGAATTCGTGAATAATCTTTGGACGAGCTTGTGGCTTCGAAGGATGTCAGGTAAATTACGTCATAGAACATTCTGAGGCGCCTCGTTCCTAATGACGAGTGATTATAAACCTTTTCCACGCTGATTAGTGTATTTCCTTGGTAAAATATTTTTTACTGCTCACAAGCCACAAATGGTAAACTGTTGAGAGGTGGGATCCTCCCAAATATGAAAGACGTCCAGTTTAAGGTTATTGCTTATAAGCGGCATATCTCGTGAGTGCTACTGAAACTGTTGAAGAGTCCGTCGTAGGACGTGAAGCACTGGACAGCGCAGATGAATAGTTTCTTTTATTGCAACCCTCGGTAAAATGTGTGGATGAATGCACAGAAATGGCGTGGCGTCCCAGAAAGTAACGTGATATGGGAATAAGGCAAGACAGTCCTGAAATAACAAGCTGGTGGTCTCTGGGACCCCTGAAGCTGAAGAGAGAGGAGTTCCTCCTCGCAGACCCCATTATAACGCATTGGGAAGGAGTCGGTGGGGGGGGGAGGCGATGTATCCGTCGCGCCAGTAGCTTCCCCAGGTAGATTTACCGCGCTTTCCGCAACGAACTGGAGAGGAATAATATGCACGGAGTGTTGCCGGCGAAGGCTCTCCTAAGACTTCCAAAAAAACCTCTTTTAAGCCACCCGCAGACTGCATTAGGGCCACTTGCAACATCGTTCAGCGCCGCGAAATGAACGAGGAAACTCGAGAGCTTATTGCTAGCTTCGTGGAAGTCAATTTTGGCCTTTCGTTGGAGTAGCAAGGATTTGTAATTCGAGAGCATCGGGAGATTCCCCCCCCCCCAAGTTGATGGTGTAAGCGAGGGGAACAACAGTTGGTCTCTTCAAGAATCTTAATTTTCCTTACGACTTCCGCCACAGAGGGGAACTGGGGGCAAGGCTCCACCTATTAGTGACTTGACTTTATATTCAAGTCACTGCACAGCTTCACGCTGTGGCATCTTTACCCCCGGCGGAAGACTTTGCAGCCAGCAGAGACTGTACTGTATGCTATATACTGTGTACACACGTTGTAGGGCGTCCACGAGCTCGTCTGCTGTCGGCCTTGACGAACTCCGTTCTCCAAGAAGGCCTTGCAGTTTGATCATTCCTGTACAAACCCAGCGCCACGCGTCGCGCCGCCGAGGACAAGAATATGTCGAGCTATGCCTCCACTCCCCCATACGTCTTGGTTAATTCAGTCCTTCGCAGTTGGCGCCCTGAGCAGACGCTGTGCAAGTGCTCTTGGAGCGGCTTGTACCCGCTGTTCCGTGGCACGAGACGAAGATCAGGCAGCGGCCTCGAATGAGGAAGGAGCTGAGTAACGTAATCTGCTTAGCATTAAGAGCCTAAGCTGTTGAAGTATGAATTTCCGGTGTGCGGGGCGGCTGTTGTCTGCGAGACGGACGGAAGGCGAAAAGCAGTTCGGGACAACTGCGAGGTTGTGTCGGCGGCCACAAATATTGTTTTATTATTTGTCTCACGCCAATCTGTATAATATTAAAATGTTTCTGTTATACATCAAGTATGTTGTACGAACTTGATTGTCTCCTTTTCGTGTTTTTCCCCGTTAAAGCAACCAGCAAAAAGACAAAAACATTTAAAATGCAAATCATCCCGAAATCCACTCACAGAAGCCGCCGGTTGGTTCGTGCAGTCGCGTGGGACGACTGAAGCGCGGATCCATTAAGCTGTTCATCTCTGGTTTCAGGGGCTGGCTCAAGGGACGGTGTTCAGCCTCCGATCCCGACGCCAGCAGGACACGTACCTGTCCCTGGAGCTCGCCGGCCCTGACCGCGTCAAATTGGTGCACGCGGGCCACAATGGCACGCAGACCGTGGACATTCCCGCGCCTCTGGGGGACGGCGATTGGCATCAGCTGGCTGTAGGGTGAGTTGTCTGTGTGGCGAGGGCGTTACTCGTCGCGACCCAATTCAGCTCGCCTTGCATTTGTGTAATGATTAGACTGAGGCACATAATATAGCCTTTGTCGTGATGATGGAGGCAGCAGGCACCTCTAAAATGTCCTTCACGATCCAGCAGGCTGCACGACGCAACGACCCAGCATCTTGAGAACGTGGCGTCTAATTTAAAACGCGTCGTGTTACAGAAGACGCCGTTGAAAGCGTGCGAAACGTTTGCCCCCGATGAGGAGCAGAGCGCAGATTGACGATGTGTTTCTTGCAATTTAGAAGTACATTCTGCAGAACGCGAGTGTATCAGTTGAAAGGGAGACCGAAATCTGCGCCATTTCTCACCAGAGCGCGTGCAGAAAATGTTCTTCACGGAATAAAAGAGGAATAATTTGTCTGTGTCCGGTCGAAGGTCTCTTCCCCCCCTCCCCCTCCTCTGTTTTCGGTTTAAGGCTTCCGCCTATCGTCCAGGTCGCCCCTGAAGTAACCGCAGTTCGATCTCCCGATGGGTGTGTTCGCTTGCGTGTTCCGCGGGGGGCTTGGTAACGGTTGAGCGGAGGAAACAAACAAACAAACAAACAAACAAGAAGTAATGGTCACTGAGCTGAAAGAACAGTGAGAGGGAAGTATTTGCTACCATCAGCCACCATCTTCGCTGTAAAGGCTCCATGCAGAGGAATATGTATTCAGAAGCTGATAGTTGCTAAGTTAACCAAGATACCCCCGAGATTTGATGAAGACAAGCGAATAGTCCCCATGTTGAGCCAGCTGAGTCCAGTCCGCATCCTCACAGAGTGGGACAGTTGTATCAAAAGGGACCTGAAACGTCCGTCTCCCTCGTCCTCTGAGTTAGATATTCGCTGTGTAGCTCAGGCGTTTTGCCTCGCGTCACGCTGTATGGATTTTTCCTCCCGCGCCCAACAGAATCATTTTTCACTCTCATCGGAGAGGCTCAGGTCGCTGTCGTGGCATGCGGGGGGTTGGAAATAGGAATTCAAAAGCAAAAGATTTTCAGCTCTGTCGACAGCTGAAACCAATTTCTACTCCTCTCTCTGCCTCATGTCGTCACAACGTGGCCGAGGACAGACGAACGGCGCACGCTCAGAACACGTAGGCGTGCTTGGCGGGGCAGTATTGACATGGATCGCAGGGAAATACGGTCGGAAGGTGCTGATTGGATTCATCTGGCTGTTGCGAATGGGTACCAGACCTCCCAGTCTGCGTCATCTCGCGTTCGGCAAAACACAAAGGATGCGTACGGACGGACGGACACTGGGTTGGGTAGCGGCCGGCGTTGTTCCGCTGTCTCCCGCCGTTGCCATAGCAACGCTACGCCGTTCTGAATTTTAAACTACGTTCAGATGTTTTGTTTTTACTTGCAGAGTCTGTGAGTATGACAGGAGCCAACAGTTCTTTGCAAACTCCGTTAGCACTTCTGAAAAGAAAGAAAGAAAGAAAGAAATGGCTCTAGGGTGCACGAGAGACTTGGAATACGCATTGGTCTTTGAATTCTGAAATGCAGAATTTGGGTAGGGAGATGTCAAGGAAGGAGGCAACTTGTGAGACGCAGACGTAGATCTGAAGGTCATTTTAAAATGCCTTGGTGGGCGACGACTGGATTCAGCTGGCTGCCGACAGAGTAAGGTGCGCTTTTGCGAACTCGGCATTTACTTAAAGGCAATAAATCTCTTGACTATCTGAACAAACTATCAGCTTCTCAGAATTCCAGGACCGTACTGTTAATTAACAGCAGTGGAAAAAAAAACTCCACAGTGGAAGTGTAGCCGGCTGTTACACCGACGTCGTTTCGAGTGAGACTCCACCGCTTCATCCCTTGTCACAAGGGTTGCTTCTTGACAAGAACTCCGGAGCTGTCCTCTGAGCCAGATCACTGCAACCGGGAGCCGAACCTGAGACCCGCCACGGGACAGAAGGCCTGTAATTGTATAACAGGACACGGAATTAATGAAGTCGACTAAAGCAGGGAAATGACAAAGCCACGCGCTTTTCCGTGTAGACGGAACAGCTCGAAGCTGTTCTGAATCACCGCCGTTGATTACGCACATCGCTGTGCGAAAAACAAAAAAAAAAAAAAAAAAAAAAAAAGAATTCGTAGTTTATATTCCAATCCATGGCCAACCGCGTAATCAAATCGATAAACCAATTTCAACACATGCAGTGCATTAGTCTTCCTCTAGAACCACAAACTCATTCGAAACTGTAGTAGGGCCAATGCAACGCGCTGACCGTTAGAACCGATCAAATCCGGCTTTAACACTTTGCGTGTTACAAAAGAGCGACATCTCGTTAACACCGGTCACTTCCGGTCAGAATAACTTCTCCGCCTGGCTTCGTTCTCTTTAAGATTCGGGCCAATAAACGATAGATTTCGAAGAACGGAGAGTCCCGTTGCCATAGATACAGAGCGCTTGAAATGAAGGCGTAATGAAGAGGTAGTGTCTGTGCACTAATCCAAGTTTTTCATCTGCAAAGTTAGTATTCTCCTGAAGGCAGTTGAGTGAAGTTCTCTGTTGGACGTTTTTATTAAACGCGAGTGGATTTAATTTTCGTCTAGATCAATACGTTATTGCAAACCCTCCTTCGCGCTGACGAGGAATCTGACTGCACCTGTTTCTTTGGACGGAGCTCGTCTTATCGAAATACGCACAGCCTCGTTACGTCATAGCCCACAGGTTTCTTATCAAAAACTTTCTTCTGCGTTGTCAGCGTCTAACGAGGCAGAGCAAAAGCGACTTATGGCTCAGTCAACCTAAAGACCTTTTTTTGTCTTCATTCTTGTTTGGATGGACCGGTAGTTCATATTGATCATTGTAATTATTGTGTGTTTTCGTTGTTATTACGTGCAAGTTTGAATACTGTGTGTACTCTGTGTACTCCACCTTCCGTCGATCCTTTACGCTGGCCACGGGAATTTGCTTTCTGGTGTTGAAAACGGAGTACTCCTCAGATCAAAAGTTGCTAGGTGTTGCCGAGGGTTAAGATTTCTGTATCATTCGGTAGCATAAGCCGATTGGTCACAAAACTTTTTCTTGGGCAATGTTCCAGGCTTCATGGCGACAGCTCGGTAAGCAGCTTCCTGGATTGCGGGTGGGTGGGCACTGACATCCTCAGGAGGAACTCCCTGGACACACCGGCGGACGCAGACATCGTCATCGGCTACCTGTTCATGGTAAGTGACGCCGGCGGCCGCGGGTACAGCAAGTGGCAGGTCCGTTCTCCCCCTCTACTGGTATATCTCATCATCTGCCACACCTCTGTGTCTCTCCGTCTCTCTCAGGGCGACCTGGAACAGCTGACGATCGTTCCCAACCCGAGCGCCGTCAGTCAGCAGTGCTCTGCAACCCGCATCCCACTGCTGGACCCTTCGCTGCTGCAGGGCGGCGGCGAGGCGAGGGAGCGTCGTGGGCGTCGGACCAAGAGCCGCAAGGGGGTCGTCTACGACCACAAGGAGCCGGCGCCTCTGTGGAAACTCACGAACGAGCTCAGTGACGCGGTCGGCTCGGCACCGCCGAGGCACGATGCCAGGACTTTTGAGCAGAAGGACCTCGACAGCGGCAGCAGCGACGAGGATTTGTACGAGGGGAGCGGCGCCCTGGGGGAGGGGCAATACGGTGAGGGTTCCGGGTGTCAGCGACGTCTGACATCCGGCACTGCCTGCTTTCGGTTCGTGTAGCGCAGTTTTTAATTCTTGGCTTCACGCAGCGAACAGAACGTCCGACACAGCCACGCTGTGCGTCGGAGTGACTGTCTTCGTCGTTTTTAATTCCGAGTTTCCATGGCAACGAACATTTTCGTTGCTTGAACACGATTTATCTCGTTCGCAGCGTGCAGCTTGTCGTCCTTGTGTTCCAGAGGTGGAGTGGTCTGATTGGAGCGACTGCTCTGTGACGTGTGGCACCGGGTCTCAATCCCGGTACTCGCGATGTGTGGACGACGGTAGTCGCCTGGAACTATGCATGGAGGCGGGCGGGGAGCGCACGGAGACACGGACCTGCAGCCGGGGGCAGTGCACCGCCCCCGAGAGGTTCTACCCTCCCGTCACAAACCGCTCCGCTCCCGGAAGCAAGCAGCCGGAACAACACAAACACCGGAAGTTGCATCACAGCAGCGCGACGAACGGGTCGGATTGGGTGCTGAGTGGTGAGTGGCCTCAGGGATCGATCATAATTCGATTCTCGTTCTGGATCACGCGTGTTCGATCCCCCGCTAGGGCAACAAATGTATGTAATTGACGTATAATGCTTCGCCGATACTTCTAAACGGATTTAGACGAAACTTGGCATCGGCTTCCCCCCCAGTTAAAGTTGTCCGGGTTGTCGAATTCAAGGAGTTCAGCGCGGAAATCGTCAGTACATCCTGGCCTACTGTTTCTTTGTTATCGATGTTACATTTAGGTAACATGAACTTGCAATTAAACCCTACCTCCATGCCCGCTATACACCGTAGTCGCCCAGTACTTGTGCACTGAGACGTTACAGTAAATTACATCTTCGCCTTTGCCTGTCACGTTTTCTTCCAATTAAACAGCGATTATTTCCTTAAACAGCGTCAACCATTTGATCTATGTAATGGTGGAGTGCTGTGTTTTCTTCGCGGTACGGCCTGGATTCGTAAGTTTCATTTGAAAGAGCTTTGGCTCCAAAGGTTAATTAGCGTTTTAGTCGTATTATTTCTTTAACAAGGTTAACCAGTTGATCTTTGCAATGGTGAAGTGTAGTGTTTTCTTCGCGGTACGGCCTGGATTCGTAAGTTTCATTTGAAAGAGCTTTGGCTCCAAAGGTTAATTAGCGTTTTAGTCGTATTATTTCTTTAACAAGGTTAACCAGTTGATCTTTGCAATGGTGAAGTGTAGTGTTTTCTTCGCGGTACGGCCTGGATTCGTAAGTTTCATTTGAAAGAGCTTCGGCTCCAAAGGTTAATTAGCGTTTTAGTCGTATTATTTCCTTAAACAAGGTTAACCAGTTGATCGTTGCAATGGTGAAGTGTAGTGTTTTCTTCGCGGTACGGCCCGAATTCTTAAGTTTCATTTGAAAGAGCTTCGGCTCCAAAGGTTAATTAGCGTTTTAGTCGTATTATTTCCTTAAACAAGGTTAACCAGTGGTTCTGTGTTTTCTTCGTCTTCAAACGGTTAATTTCCTGTTCACGTCGCTCAATCCCTCCTCCTCCTCCTTCTCCATCTCATCTCGTCTCGTCTCTTCTGATCCCGCTCCATTCTTCCCAAACATTCCGATAGCTCCCGTATCGATCTGTGGCTGCAAGACTTTTATAATGAATTCTGTCGTTCGCCGTTCGGACTTGTCCCCTGAGGAAACGTTTCCTTCCCAGTCTCACCTCTCCCTGAGACCCCGCGTGTAGACTGTACGTTCTGTTTTCAATATTTTCTCGAGGTTCATAACACAGTTTTGGTGAAACGTGGTTGGTATGTCCTTTTTAATATTATCCTCCGATCCATGCGAGTGTCTTTCGTGTGGTTCCTTCCCCCCAGACTTTCCATCCAAAACTTTACCACACACAAACGAAGTTTTAGATATGACGCATGAACTGAGCGCACAATGCGGAGGTTGCGTTCGTCTGCCCAAGCGCGTCTTTGAGATTGCTCAACGAATTTAGATGAAATTCGGTGTTGCGAGTCCATACTGAAAGTTGTTGATCAAACGTTATTGAGGGTCGCTTCATTCCAGTGTAATTTACCATTTCGTTGCTTGAAAAGTAAATTCTTTCGTCCCTCAGAATTCTCCGTCGTGCGCAGTTCCTCGATGTCGGGTTTAAGTATTTTTCGATTGGTCTCTTCTGTGGGTCAAGAGGAGTGCATTGGGAGAAGCGCGAAGAAACGTGACCTCTGCCTATTACAGGATCGGCGTTTGAGTGAGGTCAGCCTTGTTACCGCATTTTGTGGCCTGTCTGTAATTTAATTTTCTAGGAATTCTGTACCGCCCCCACGCAGTATCGAGGTACGGAATCCGTGGAGTTTACCTCCACGACCTCCTCACCAGCAAGTCGTCTTGAGCTCTTCCCCTGTTCACTACCCCGTCGAATATTCACGGTTCATTTCGAAAGTTCTGGAAATTCAAAGCGATAGTTTATTCTGCTTTATAAAGCGCGACATGATTTAAAACTTGAGAGCGAAATCATTCCTTATCTGCCGTAGCCCGAAGTTCTCTGCTTCTAGAAAGTTTTGCAATCAATTTGTAGAAACTTCCATACCCAAGACATCAGGTCGCATTGCAACGCGAAAGTGCCCCCTCGCTCCGTCGTAGCAAACAACTTCATTCCCCTGCTGAAGTTTTAATGCATATGGGATCATTAATCTCGTGATGTTGGCGGCTCGGGGGCCACTGACGTCTATCCCCTAGGCTGCACTTCATTCAAGTGCAGGTCGGTGGATTTCCTGAGCCAACAAACAGCTGCCAGGCAAGAAGCGATCCCACGTCATCGTCGGCTCGCTGTGATGGATAGCGATTCTGAAGAACGTGGTGACTGCCCCTCGCACTGGCTGACTGGCTACCTGCCCATCCGCGATCCACTACACGTGCGAGTGCAAGATACGCCGATTAAATTCCATCTTCGCTAGTAAATTGCCCGTCAAGGATGACGGGAAAATATACACGTTCATGAATATAATGATGACCAAGGAAGGTACCAACACCTGGAACAGAGAGGGGGCTTCTTCTGTGAGCAGTTCATTAGTCGCTTCGTGGCAAGGCAGCGCCCACGACAGACGAGTTTAGTTTTTATCACTTCAGAGGGGAGCCGCTATTCCTGTGGCAGGATATGAGCTTGCCAGCAGGACTCTGTTCGCGCGTCTCCTGTAAATAACTCCAGAACTGCGAGTAAAATTTCCCGTCGCTTTTCTAGGATACTGACTCTATATTCTGCCCTGAAGACAGAGGCACTACATTTCACCGAAACTTTGGTAACCACTGGGTCGGAACCCAGACGATGAACCAAAATCTCAGCAAGCTTGGAAGAAGTTGTTCTTTCCCCTGAGGCCGATGCCACCAAATGTTTGCGACGTCTGTGGGTCGAAGTTTAAAAGTGGATTAAAAATCTTAAGAGCGCCCGAGAACAGAAACATTAGACCGACGTACGCGGCGGTCAGCGCCTCAGCCGATCTGTTGCAGGGTGAGTCGAGACTAGGTTCCTGGGTCGTTCAAACGAGAGCTTTAAATTAAGAGGTGAAGTAATTCGTTCGTTACTTTGCGACTAAGAGATCACTTAACAGCGGATTAGGATTCCTAACCCTCGTTAGTCCCGACTGCGACGCAGTTACGTATCTCCGTCAGTCGAGACCAACCCCTGACATGTCTGCCTCTCGGTCAGCGTTGTCCATGTTGCTGTCCAGGGTCCCGGAAGCCCTGCTCCTGTCTGCACGGGGGACTCTGCCACCTGAAGCGACGCGCGTGCCACTGCCTGCCCGGCTTCTCCGGTCGCCGATGCGAGCGCGTGTCCTGCAAGCCGGGCTGCGAGAACGGGGGCTACTGCCGCGACCCCGACCGGTGCGTCTGCCCCCCTCACTACAGCGGCCCCCGCTGCCAGAACCGTAAGTCAGAAGTGAGAAGTGCTTACGGAAATGTTGGTCGGAAACCGGGCCGCAGGCGAACCGCCTTCATCAAGGTGGGTTTTGTGTGCTAAAAGGCGATGAGCCAGGTGAGTGACTGCCAGCTTTTTCAGCAAGTGCGTGTTTGATGTTCGAACCCGCTGCATTAACCTGCTTGTGTTGGGACAGAGATCGCCCTCAACTCGTTGTGTTGTCTCCCCACAGCGGTGTGCGAGCCGCCATGCCTGAGTGGCGGCGTCTGTGCGCGTCCCGGGGTGTGCACTTGCCGGTCCGGTTTTCTGAAGCCGCGATGTTCTCGTAAGTACCTCTGTACTTGTTTCTGTCTGTACGCGCGCGTGCGTGCGTTGTGTGTCTAGCTGCGCCCGTTACATGGGACGGGTCTACTGCTCTGATGATCGTTGTCATAGGCTGGTAAGTCTACTTCTTATCTCAGTTCAGTCGCAATTTAAATTAAACTTGGCATTACGAAAGTACTTTAATGATTATTTTGTAGATGAAACGGGTGTTCTCATAAGCGGCTTACCCCACATGATACAGGCGGGATGCTGGGCTCATTACGAGATCGAGTCCTTCCTCATCTTCCGATTTAGGACAAATCAGAACGTGAGAAAACGAGCGAAAAAGAGCGAAGGAACTTTCCGTTCGCAATGCGGAGAAGACAAGACGGTGAAAATTTGAATTGCTGTATTCCGTGTCGTGACACCTGAAGATGGAGGCGATATGTTCGTCCGAAAGGTCTGTAGCCGCTTACGAGACCACGGTTTGTGGCTGTGCCGTGCTCCAGCGGACCGCCCTCGAGGACTGTTCCAGTGTACGTCCGGCTCCTCACACGGGGCTGGGAGAAACACCTTGGGCTCGCTGGGGCGGAAGACGCGTGTAATTTGCATTTAACCTTTTCGCCTTCTTGTTCTTAGCGCACTGATTACATTAATAGGTTAATTCTGACTGTGTTTCGTCCTTTTAATTAGCGTTAATGCAAAAGTCGCTTCTCAGGCCGGTACTTACGTTAATTAACTTTCTTTAATCTTGGCGCCCGGAGAGAAACAATGGAACTGCAGAGACGCCGTTCTTTAGGACTGTCAGTGTTTGTACGGCAGTGGGGAGCCTTGCTCGAATATTTCGGGCGATCGCCCCGTCGGGGGGGGGGGGGGGGCAGCTACTTCGCGCTCCAGTGGATCTCGTATCTGTCAGACCTCTAATTGTGACGTATGGGCCGCGTCTCCTTTGTCTTGTTCTAACACGTCTTCGGAGCTGTAACTTTTTCGTTGTGTGATTTGTCCAGACAATTCCATATCAGACGGACAGAAAATGTACTTCTCGTTGGATCAAGAGCGGCCTAACTTCTTTTCCTAGGAAAACCGCACGTGAGAGACGACGCAGTTGTGTTTTTGTACGAGGAAGATTCTTTTATGGCTCAAAATCAAATTTCGAGTTATTCTCGGGTTGGTTTAGGAGGGTCCATGTCGAACTGTCTAGGGGACGGCGTAACAGGTGTTCCTGAGAATTCAGAAATGCGGACACTCGGTGTCGTCCGAGGCAAAACGCCTCTGTGTGTGTGTGTGTGTGTGTGTGTGCGTACGTGCGCTTGCCACGTGTTTCCCAATGGACAGATCGCCTTGTTCTGGTTTCAGCCGTCTGCTATCCGCCTTGCAGGTACGGGGGCCACTGCGTGAAGCCCCGCGCCTGCAACTGCCCTCCTGCGACCAGCGGCTCCTTCTGCCAGAACTGTGAGTCTCTCAGTAAAGTCGCTGTTAAACCTCGCGGTAAGGTACATGAGGAGACGTCATGACCCTCCATCCGTATCTCATTTCTGAAACTAATTAAATTATTTCCGTGATATTTAACCCTTTGAAGCGTACTGGTAACTATATGTACCAGCTGCTTTAACAGTTTCGTATGATTCTGACTGTAAACAGCGTTAACCAGTCGATCTTTGTAATGGTGTAGTGTAGTGTTTTCTTCGCGGTACGGACTGAATTCTTAAGTTTCATTTGAAAGAGCTTCGGCTCCAAAGGTTAATTAGCGTTTTAGTCGTATTATTTCCTTAAACAAGGTTAACCAGTTGATCTTAGTAATGGTGAAGTGTAGTGTTTTCTTCGCGGTACGGACTGAATTCTTAAGTTTCATTTGAAAGAGCTTCGGCTCCAAAGGTTAATTAGCGTTTTAGTCGTATTATTTCCTTAAACAAGGTTAACCAGTTGATCTTAGTAATGGTTAGGTGTAGTGTTTTCTTCGCGGTACGGACTGAATTCTTAAGTTTCATTTGAAAGAGCTTCGGCTCCAAAGGTTAATTAGCGTTTTAGTCGTATTATTTCCTTAAACAAGGTTAACCAGTTGATCTTAGTAATGGTTAGGTGTAGTGTTTTCTTTTCGGTACGGACCGAATTCTTAAATGTCATTGAGACGAGATGGCGTTTGCCGCGTGTGTCCGCAGTTTCCTGCCGGTCCGCGTGCCTGAACGGTGGGACGTGCGTGGGTCCCGACCAGTGCGAGTGTCCACGCAACGCAACCGGCCCCACTTGCGCCGATCCAGTGTGCGACCCGCCGTGTGAAAACGGCGCGACTTGCAGTTCCGGCAACAGATGTCTCTGCGAACCGGGCACCTCTGGAACCAGATGTGAAAAGAGGTGCGTCGATTAACCTTCTCGTCTCTTTCTTAATTAAAGAGTCGGTTTTCGTAATTGGGTTAGGGTTATTCAAAAAATGTTACATGAAGTCCTGATTCGTTCCACCTTGCTGCCTAATCGCGATCAAAGAGGAAGGCTTCCGGTTAACTTGCGGCAGATTCTTGCTGAAAGTTTCCGGGGTAATGAAATCGAATCGAATCGAATGAATTACAATCGGAGCAGCTTTTCCAGGTTCAGCGCCGCCTTGCCTTCCACCCTAGAGCCCTCCACTTCGACCAGACCGCAGAAGAACAGGAAACGCGAGAGTCTTTTGTCTTCGTTCACAGGAAGTGCGAGTATCGGCCGTACCAGGAGCCGTACACGAGGGGCTTCAGGCGACTGATCAACAGGCGCGCCGACACCAACTGCGAGCCCCGGGGCTGGAAGGCCTGTGTTCGCAACCAGCCCGAGTACCAGACGGTCTACAAGACGTTCTACCGAACCGTGTACAAGTGTGCGGACAGCAAACACTGTAAGTAGCGCGCTCTGCCGTCGGGAACATTTAACGACGCTGTTTCAGCTGCAGACTTTAGTAGTGAGGCAGGAAGACGCCGCTTTGAGGCTTTGGTAACTGAGGAAGACTACGAAGATGCATCGGTAATACAGTCGTAGTGCATTACCGACGGCAGTAGCTCCAAGAACGCCTCAGTGTTCCGGTTAATGACGTAATTTGTTTTGACGAAAGACTTGTTGAGAATTTGCGTCTTACGCCTGTTCTCGTAGTTTCAGGGCAGAACTTGAAATAATTTCTGCGTCCTGTGGGAGAGGAGGTTCAAACCGTTTCTGTCCATATCTGGCGCTGAAGACGAGGTCCTTACAAACATTTCACAGCTGTGGATGACTGCCCTCGCAGAGACATCAGCGATGGTCTGCGGTACCATCGTACCTATGTTCTAGGACACGTGACCCTTTTAATATTGTACCAGTCACTGTCGTGTGTAGGGAGTTGAATTTCACTTCGCATAATGTCACTTGGTGGTTCTTAATTCTGCGCTGGCATTTACAGTCAACGAATATTATCGCATTTTACAAATGACCACGTCGTGAAAACTTCCCGAAGTTTTTCACGAAGCGAAGATTCGCTTATGTAATCGTTCGCGATCGGCGTGGACATTTCAGCGCATTTATCGGTAGTGATTGATTACTACAGAAATTCATTTGATATTTTATTTATTTATTCCCGTCTCGCACGCAGCTCTGAAATGTTACGGAGACGATGAAGCGCTCTTAAGCTTAAGTTCGGCCTCCATTCGTTCTTTCTAATAAACCTCGAGAACGGACAGACGGAATTATGAGTTACATTTCTCGTTGACATAAAGAAACCTTCAATTAAAAAAAAGTGACAGCGAGGCCAACTCCCGAAACGTCGTGAATGTGTCGTAGGCAGTTTCAAACATGATTTCCGTGTATTTAATCGACGTCTGGCATAAAGATGTTCAGCCCGAGGTACGCGGTGGCGTTGCATTTCTTGGAACTGCGATGAGTAGACATTTTCCGGTATCCTGCAGTCGTCGGATTCTTTCGACTCGCGTCGACGTTTCTTCCGATCCATGTGTATTCGTTCTTCCGAGGGTTTTTAACGCGTACTTCGCCGTAGACCTCGTCTGACGTCAGTTGATGTTCAGTAATTTCGTATTTATCCTCTGAGGGTCAGTCGGGAAGGAGACGTTTCTGAACGTCGTCGTTCTTAGATATGTTTTGTGTGATGCTGTTTCAGTTACAAATACTCGGAAAGCAGGAACTCACTGTACTTCAATAATCGTAGGGATGTCCGTATTTAAGTGTTAATTCACTCGTAGCTCCCGAGTAGACTTCCAGGATTTTCCCTCGTCACTTTAAAACCCTTTTGTATCTGATAAAATGGTTATTCGTGTATTACTTGCCAGTCTGTTAGGTTTACATTGTACTTAAGATAAAACCACGTGATCCTGCAGATTTAGCTGTTATTCGTGTTGACGACCCGCCCAATACTTCGCGTTCTTCTTCTTCTTCTTCTGTCAGTCTTTCCTTAGACCACACTCGTGAGTGTACGTGAGTGTTTTGTCAAAATAATGTCTGGAGCTGGAGGTGGCAGAAGATATTATTTTTTGTCGACTGTACAGAAATTTGTACAATTCTGAAACATATCCACTGTCGTGTTATCTTTAATATTGTAATTTATTTGTTACCATAAATAAAAGTTGTTTGGTTCTTCGTCAACGCACTCGCTCCATTAATGCAGTCTCCTTAAACCTTAATGAGTACGACGTCGCTCTCGTGTGAGCGGCGGGAATTACAATTTTCGCATTTGTTTAATCAGGACACAGCGACAACGAATGCATAATAAATTAATCTTACTGGCGTATAAAATTCATACAACGTTTCTTCCTTGAATTTTGCGCTTGTTTGTATAATTGTCGTAAAAACATAGTCACGGCGCAGAAAAGCACGTAATTTTTAATAGTCAAATGCATGACAAATAAAAAAATTGCTTCTCAGTCAGGGGTGGCAAATGACAGTCGTTTTAAAAGTTAACGTGAAATTAGTTCTTGTAACCCTATAGTTAAAAATTGTTGCAAAGCGTACAGCAGAGTTCAAAGATTACGCGGGTTCATTATAATTAATTTAAAAGTATTATACCGGGTGTTCAGATTAATAGGGTTTTTTATTTACTGATAAACTTTTTTTATTACGCGGTATTAAGAACTTAATATATTTATTTTATGAACTTTGGTAATAAAATTGTCACTGAACCAAGATTACGTGTTGTGATGCCCCGGTATTTGCGATGAGAAATTGCCGTGTAAGAGGTGCGCTTTTTTTCCAACTAGAGAACACGAATTGTCGGTTCGAATCCAGACGAAGCTACAAATTTACGTCGTGCTGCTCTGCGTGTGACATGTGATTGAAAATAGTCACGTGATAGGAATTTCTAACTCGGCTGTCGGTATTTTGCAAAGTTTAAGCCCAGTTTTGTAGTAAAAGCAAAAGTTTTGCGTTTGTAGTTTAAATCCATTTAGACAGAAAAATTCGTGAACTAGTCGGAATATTTATGAATGAGAGGATTAAGGGTTTAAACGTGACAGAGAATTGTTTGAAATTGTGATATCGCATCTGACGCTTTAATCCACGCTAAGGCCGCAGTTTTAATGGAATCGAACGAATTTTTACGTGTCAAAACGTCGTTTCTAGATGTTGCGCGCTTTGCGTTAACAGCTGTGTTACGTTCAGGCATTAATGGTGCCCAGACAGAGCGAGCAAATTTTAATTTCGTTAAACCAAATACTAACGTCAGTTTCGAGTAACGTTTGTTAGCCGGTTAGTTCTCTGACGATGTGCTGCACGTACGAAGCTTCCAGATTTTACGGAGTTAACTGACAGGCAAGCGATTTTCTTATGGCATTGCACGTAGAATATGCAAATAAAATCTGCTGTTGTTAAGACGCCCAGCCCTTCCTTTAGCGCACATAATTATTGGTGTTTTGTAATTTTTTGTGTGCGTCCAGAAATTTCGATGTCATTTTAGGTTTCATTTAAATGCAAAACATCTTCACCCTTCCTGAACCCTCCTTCTCTAGCTCCGTCTTTTGCGGGGTCGTGTGTCGTTCTGGTTCGTTTTTAATATTGTAGTGAACACACTGCTCTGTTTTTCGAAGACAGCTTTTTATACCAGCAACCACCAGAGACAAATATCGTTCAAAAGAACATTTGACTTTTGAGAGTAGCCGTCTTAAGAGAACAGCCACGCTGTTTACTCCTTGCAGGTAAGAATATCGAGCGCCAAGCTCTCCTGATACCTTTATATATCGCGTCTCCTCTGCTGCTCCGCGCTCCTCATCTGTCATTAAGATAACCCCATCCATCAGTCTCCTTCCTTATCCCGGCATCTGAAGAATGAACTCTGTTACAGGCGGCTTTCTCGGTAGACGGACGGACACTTTGAGTACACGTGTCCCCACAATGCTGTCAGAACCCCGAGGATGTTGGACGGCAGAAACTGGAAGACGATATCAATTCAAGACTTAGTGGCGGTTAATTCCACGTTCAGGATGACGATAAAGTCAGGTGTAAGCTTCCTGTGAACCTGGGGTTATCTTGCAGCAATGCGAACTGAAGTTAACCCTTTCAAGGCCGACTTGGTTTAGTCAAGAACTGTACGTTCTGAGATTACGTGTTTGATGTGAGTCTTATTATAAACTGCGATTATTTCCTTAAACAGCGTTAACCAGTTGATCTACGTAATGGTGAAGTGTGGTGTTTTCTTCGCGGTACGGACTGAATTCTTAAGATTCATTTGAAAGAGCTTCGGCTCCAAAGGTTAATTAGCGTTTTAGTTGTATTATTTCCTTAAACAAGGTTAACCAGTTGATCTTTGCAATGGTAAAGTGCGGTGTTTTCTTCGCGGTACGTACTGGATTCTTAAATGTTATTTAGACGAGCTGAGTAGAACAGACAAACGTCTGTCTGCTTATCTCTCTCTAGCCTTTGGCGTGTTTTCGTCTTGTACTACAGAAGCCCTTGCAATGGACACTTTACCGTGCAAAAACCTCAGCCAGATGTCTAAAGGATTTATTTTTGCACGATTTTGAAATTCGGTCAGGCCTCATCCCCGAAAGCTGAGCAGTTCTGCGTTAGTTATTGTCTGCAAAAGTTAACTTAATATCTTGGAGTCAGAGGTGTCGTAGTCGCATATTAAACTTCAGCTGTTGAAACAAGAATGTGAGTCGTAAAGAACGCCTGTGTTCTGGAACACGCCACCTTCCCTGCTGACTTTTTACCTATAGCACGTGCACGAGTTCGTTGGTCGTGAAGAGAATTTTGGAACGGAGTGTTCCGTCATGATTAATTTTGCTTCACCGATGGCCCGGAGCTGCAGTAAGTTTTGTTTTGGCAGTTCGCTTTGTTTACCCGCAGAAACTTTGCTTGTGCAAGTGGTGGAACTACCCGCCTGGTTGTGTGTACTTTGCAAGACGAGCATAAAATGGACAGACTGCGGGGAAATCATGTCCGTCCGTCCGTCTGTATCATCTGCAAAACCGCTGAAACAGATTTCAGTTAAATTTTACACTGAACATCTACGCCAACAGTTGTCATGAGAGTTTAATTTCTGTTCGTAACAACCCTGACTGCACGAAGCTCAAATTAAACTGTATCGATTTTCTATTAGCGCCCTGAAACCGAAGCTCGTCCAAATATCATCCAATAACTCAGTCCCTACCTCAAAGAAAACAGAGGACTCCACGATTACAAATATCAACTGATCACATCTAAAAGTAGTCGAGAACTCAGACCGTACCGCGAAGAAAACACAGCACTTCACCATTACGAAGATCAAATGGTTGACGCTGTTTAAGGAAATGATCGCTACTTGCGGTGATGATCGTACGAAGATTACGAATTCAAATTAACAGTCGCTGATTGCTGAAGCAGGTGACGAGGTCACCGACAGAAATGGCCGTCTAGTTTGGTAGATGCTGTCTCCATCCTCGAGGTGAACTGGTAGGGATGGTGGAAATTAGGACAGTTAAACCGGAAATATTTTATGGACTTGTTGGTCAGCTGTGATGACGAAATTACGGGCAGAGCTCAGATGTGAAAATGAAAAAAGGAATTTAAATGTGTTTGCGCCGAAGTTGTTAAAATTTCTGTCTAGTGACTGGGGCTTCACGTCACCTGCTCTGTATTAATAATAGTCGGATGATTGAACCTGGGAGTGGATCTGTGGTTGGGTTTGGTTTCTTAAACACGCAGGTAGTTTGTTACCTAGCTTATTCGTTTGTTGCGGTGTTAGTCACACAGTTAGTTCGTTAGGCACTGCAACCGGAAATATGAAAATTTGCCGTTCTTAACGGGATAGTACTCGAGTCCGGATCAACGCTGCTGTCCTCGGCTATCCTTCGGGAGCGTGGGAGAAGGTTTTAATTGTCCCGCCTCCACGAGTTTACACAAGCGAAAATTGCGAGCCGCCGTTTTCGCTGTCCTGGAGTGAATATCGTTTGCATAGTTTAGGGGCAAGGAACGAACTCGACCGCAGGCCTCAGAATTCCAGCAGATAAATGAAATAAGAGAGAAATTCCAGCCGGATTAGTGAAGCTGGGCAACAAATGATAACAACTGACCTCTGCAGGTAGCTGTGTGTTCTATCGCATCAAAATTACGTGAGATGAGATAAAGGCAGTGGAAAATGAGCAAGTCCCCGAAACGTCGTAACTGCCATAATTTTAAAATGCACCCAAATAAAATTCCCTGGCAATGATAAGACGCTACAAATCGAAACTGATCCTGTAATGACAGGCAACTTTAGAAATGTGAAGGCCCACGTCAGGATACTTACTGCAGGTGTTAAGCTACGAAGTGCAATGACCACTGTGATAGCCGCGCTTTTGCATCGGATTGTGCGGAGGGCAGAGTATGTCAGTGAACTTAAACTTTGTGGCACAGACGTCGAATGCCATTTGCAAAACACGTAACGCGGAGACAGACTAAATTTAAACCGTGGAAAGTCTGTACAGGTCAGGGCAAAACTTGAGACTGCCGCCAGCCTTAAAGGCATCCAACAGAAGCGAACAGCTACGTTTGGAATTCAGGCAATGAAATTCCGCGCCCTCTTGATTTTCGGTGTTCCGAGAAGGCTGGTCAGGACAGGAGGAACAAATGCCAGGGTTTTAGAAAGAATTCGCCCCGAAGTCTGCTGTGGCCGTATTCTGGAGTTATCCGGGTTGTTCCTCGCTCTGGTTAGCTTTTCTCTAGCCGCACGAGTGCTGGGATAGTACCTTAAAATAGGCCACACCTCGTCCTTATATTGTGTTTCCATCCTATTACACAGAGTAACATCTGCAGTTGGAATAGCGTCGTTAACGTAAGAGTGAATTGTCCCGATGTTTAATATTAGGTATTATAGCTCAGTGTTTCCCAAATCTCCGTTCACAATCATTTAATTTTTATAAAGCGTTATTCTACCTACGCAACTAAGAAAATCGGCGTCTTTCAAATTAAAAATGTAGATTTTAATAGCATCCAAATTTTATGTGACGTTCGGATTTTGGGGTTGAATTATTAAACACCCCCTCCCCCAATTGTATTTTAGACTCCCAGTTTCAGACTTAATGAAATCCGTTCAGTTCCTTCGAAGATGAAACACGCGGACGCTGCGAATACAAGTTCGTGGTAAGTGATGTGTGTCACTTAAAAATACGAATGTCCCTCGACTTTCCTCCATCCTGTGGGGCGAAGCTGCTGCTGCTGTAGGCGGCATTACACAGCTGATCCGACACTGCTGTTTTATAAAAAGCCACGAGACGCGGTCCCAGGCCCTTAGTTCCACACGGCCCGGCGCTGCAGTCGGTAGTTCCATGGATTGTTCTCGCAACCACAAGTGACTCTCCGTCTCTTTACCCCCTCAAATTATGGGGTTGAAAATTAAGTAACGGTTTGTGTGAACCCAAATTATTCGACCGACGCGTGAGAAGCAGCGAAAGCCGATTTATCCACGTCGATGAATTCGATTAAATATTTCATGTAACAATCACTCGACTCGATCAAAGTGTCGGACCCTTCGCCCGAGTCCAGCAGACGACGGGTCTTCCTGAAGAAGGTGAGTTTGCTCGTTGTTGGTGTTTTTTTAAGTAATTTACTTAGTAACTACCAACTACTAGTTCATCGCCAAACAATTTCTGGGACAAAATAATACGCAGTGAAGTGGAAAGGATTTTCAAGGAGACGCATCATTCGAGAGGAAGGACTGAGTAAAACCACATCCAGGACGGCTGGTTCTCTGTCTGCTCTTCGTGCTCTCCACTCTGAGGAGGAAGACTGAACGTTCCTCCAAGACCACACCCCACGTACTTCGGTAGATTCCGCGCGTTCGTTGATAGAAGTTTGTAACATGAACGCATAAGCGGGAGGCTCTGCCGGCCGGACCTTAACAAACAAGTTGCTTCGTGTAACTTTCGCTCCATCTCGACGACCTATCCGTTTCGTATTGTCTTTTTCCGTAGAGGGGCGAGGGTTATTGCCTCGTGTAATTCCTATAAAAGTCGGACCAGTTCTGTGATTCATAACAGGAACTAGTCGGCTGAACTGTAATTGAATTCAGTTCATTTATTTGAGTTCCTGACAACAGCGAAAAATAATAAGATCTGGACCAAATAAACGTAAAGTTGGAGGCCTCACGGGTAAAAATGGAGGAACGTTGAAGCCGAAGCTCGTCTAAAAATAAGATGTATAAAGAAAACAGTTTTCGCCATTGCAGAGATCAACTGGTTGAGGCTGTTTAAGGATATAATCTCTGTTAATTGCGAGAATAATCAAATTGCTAAAACAAGATGGATTTTTAGTCACGACCTGGCTCTGAAGACGAGCAAATATTAAGCGAAATAGCGACATTAATTTGTGTGACAGTCGATCGAAAAATGTTCATCTGCAATTGGACCAAAGCGACGTCTCGTGTAACGCGAAGTAAAATCTATGTTTGATTGGTTGACAGCGCTGCAGCTTAGAATGCGAAATTTAATACTGATTTAGGCGTAAACTCCACCACAGATTTTATGCATCCTGTGGTGGAGTACAGACACAAACGTGGCCCCTCGAGATCCCGAAACATGACGCGTGAAGCTGCTAGATCGACTGTGTTCGAATGTCGCACGCGTGTGATGCCAAGAATATGAAGAAATCTGACGTCATCAGTTGAGCCAAATTGTCCTGGACCCACGGCCCCTTAAGTAAAGGTCGATTTACGTTCACAGAAAAATAAATGATCGCCAATTTATCGAGCGGGGATCGATCCTGCGTTCAAGCAGTTCGTTCCTATGGCGACCGTGGATAATGTACGCTATGGAATTCAATGCCTTAGAGCCTGACTGAATACGTAATTAATGTAACCATAGAAACCACACATCTGTGCCACGACGTCAATTATACGTTAATTGTTACATTAGCTCAGCATTACGTAAGCCTGTACTCTAATTAAGCATTGCTAATCGATGCCGTCTTCTTTGTTACAAATCAACTGCGTTTTAAATCCAGATGATTTCTGGTAAACAGCATCTGGAATGTGCCATTCACTCTCAAATTGCTGTAACTAACTCCACGGAGAATAGTCCTTCATCAGAAGCTGATGGCAACTCAGCTAATTAAGAAAATTCCTGATTTTTTTATGAAACCACTGAACCCTAACCTGAGCAAGATAAATATATTCCACATTTTCGCTTCCTGAGTCCTTAACAACCATTTTAATATTATCTTTCCAATCTACGCCCTATGTTTCGTCCCTTCAGGATTACTGGACTCATGTTCCAACTTATCTTCTTCAGTAATATTTGGAAACTATTTTATGGGGTGGACGACCGGGGATTGGATTCCGTTCACCACCGGCTCTGGGGTTCATCCGGTGTCTTCCCTCAGAAATGAAGCGATTGGGCTGTGAAACTGATTGCTCATCTGCACCAGGTGTCGAGGCTAAGAATGCGTGGAGCCATACCTCCACGCCCTCATACGGATTCATTGCGGGGTGCTTTCACTTATATCTAGCACCATTTGCGCAATGAAGCTCTTTTGTTTCGTCATCGTATTACGGAACTTCAATATTTATTCTGTGAGATTCAAAATAAATGTTAAAATACGTAATTGAACACAATTTACGTCTGAACTACCTTTTATTATTGTCGTTGGTCTGGCGTGTGTCCACACGCGCTTTGATTTTGTAGCAAAAAATAATAAATAGAAAAAGATAATCATGCTTCTTACCGGGCACCGAAGTCGCGTAACAGAAGAGCATCGCTGGCCGGCCCTGTAACGAGCATAAGTTCCAGAATGGTCTAGAATTCTCACGATTCGAGCGGAACCGGAAGTAGTCATTCAACTTCCGATCCGTGCGTGTAAGTGTGTTTGTTGCAGGCAAGATGCTCGTAATTGTACGTTTGTTGATGAAAGTGGTGTAGTTTTGGTGCTACAAAGTGTTAAATGATAACAATTGGAGTGATGGAGTGTGATAATAAACTTAGTCAACACAGTGGCAAGGCAAAAACCAGCGGCTGCAGGTGAACTGAGTGGTTCAAGGTAAGAAGCTAAAAATGCAATGACGTGGCGGGTTATGCTGTTAATGTGTCCAAGTGAAAAATGCAGCAATTTCTAGGGGACTCTTGTAGAAATCAGCAAGTGTATTATTTTGGCTGTACCAGAAATTATTTTATTATGTTTCAACGAGACGTGGGTTGTAATACGCGGGATTCTTTTCATTCCCATGACCCTCTGTCTACTTTCCCCCCCCCCCCCCCCCCGTTGGAATCAGAAACCAAGTTTTATACCCATACAAAAACTAAAAGCAAAATTATTCTTTTGCATATTTTAATATTTACGTTTTACCAAATATAGTTAGATTTATCAAGTTCAGGTGGACAAGATGGGCAGGGAAAGTAGCATGCATGGAAGGGAATTTGAATGCATGCAGTCTTTTGGTGTGGAAGCCAGAAGGAAATAGATCACTAGGAAGACCTAGACGTAGGTGGGAGGATAATATTAAAACGGATCTCAGAGAAATTGGATAGGGTGGCGTGGACTGGATTAATCTGGCTCAGGATAGGGACCAGTGGAAGGCTGTTGTGAACACGGTGATGAACCTTCGGCTTCCGTAAAATGTTGGGAATTTGTTGAGTAGATGAGTGACTGTTGGCTTCTCCATGGAGTAAGTAAGTAAGTAACAAATTTTCCGTGCCTGCCTGAGTCATCCATAGGCCGTGATATACCTCAGGTGGTTAGTCGCCGGATTCTTACTGTATAGGTCCGGGTTTGCACCCGGATCGGCACGCGTTGGATTTTTGGTGGACAAAATTGCACTTGGAGTTCCTCGGTTTTACCCTGTCACTCCATATTAACTCGTGGACCTTCAGAGGCCACAGTCATGCGTGGATTCGTGGTCTGGCTCCTGGCATCAGTTGGATCATTCGAGATTCACTGATGGTAAAATTCTGTAGGGTCGCAGATTTAGGTTGTTTTAAAACTTCGTCGCGTCACGTCGCTGTCGAGTGGGCAACACTGCTGCTTCGTATTCTTGGTTTTCCGCAGTCCCTCCAGGCAACTGCCGGTATAGTAATTTCACTTTGGCCACGACCGCTTCCATCCACATCCTTTCTAATTCGTTTACAGCTCCGCTTTATTCCTGTGTTGTGTGTCGGGGTTTTGTATGAAGTTGCAGTTTCGAAACTTTTCTCCAAACATTGAAGTGTATTTATTGTGCGCCCTGACTTGACATAGCTGGGTGCATTTGTAGGTCGATGCAACTTTCCTGAAGATGGAGGTCTTTCGAAACGTCGGTATCTGCAACCCAGCAGACCATCGCGTTCGCTGCCAACATTTACATCTGTCCGTTTGTCAACTTGTAGCAACTCGAGACCGGCTGAACGGATTCTCGTGAAATTTCGCCGTGTGTCTGTTCACTAAAAATCGTCTTCGCCCTCCGGTTTTGGCGTAATACTTCGCGGCCCACGCCCCTTCTTCCTCTGTCAGATCGCAGTGCGCAATTTTGGCTACCCTCGTGAAAGCGTCTGGGCTTACACACGCCCCACGACTGTCATTTGCAACATCTTTCTTTCTGTGTGCTATCCTTTCTTTGCATTCCGCTCTAATTCTGCCCGTTTCTTTATTTTCCTTATTTCCTCTTTTCTGTTATAATTTCTTCGTCTCCTTTCCTGTATTTTATTATTTCTAACCTTCTTTCTCTCTCTCTCTTTACTCTTATTTGTTTGTTTGTTCCTCGAACTGTGTGCCAGCAAGGCTGACACACGGGTCAAAGCACCAGTTTCGCTTGCCAAAGTACACTGCTTCTTCAGGCTGTGTACTTTGAAAACATTTTCCAGGAACACTTTTCGAACCGGCAGTCTCTCGCACGCAGGTCTGCTGGTCTGTGTTCCTCTTAGAATAATGGAGCGCTTGTGCAGGTACGCGAACAATAGCCACGCTGAACGCGCGTGGATCTAAAAATAGGTGCTCGGGGCGAATCTTTTAGCACCTCGTGAATACCCACCACCACCCTTCATCAGCAGCCCAACACGCCCCTCCCCCTGTGCTTGATGGCTTCGTAAGGGCCCTCGGGAGAGGACGTCGTGCAAGTGGGAGAGAAGTGCTAACGGCTCCCTCGGGCGAAAAATGCCCCTTTTGGGGCTCATTTTCAGTGTAGAGCAATTCCACTGACCACGTCGTAATTACAAAGATAACATTTTGTTGACTGAGTGTTTCTATCGATCTCTTTCCGACAGATCATCATCACCTTTTAAAGCGGATTTGCTTACGTGGGGAGACAGCAGACTAGAGCCCCATGGAGCACAGTCGTTTTCGGAAAGCTGATGGTTCCTCAGCTAGTCAAGAAATTCATTTCCTTTTATGGAACCCTCCGCATGTCCCTTTCCTGAGCCAGATTAATCCTTATCTCCGCAAAGCCCATTTCAGTATAATCCCCCATCTACGTCTAGGTCTTGTGAGTGGTCTCTTACCTTTCATGCACCGCGTACTGTACCAGAGAGAATGTGAGCTGACAAATGGCCGATGATGATCCGGAAGGCCGGTCGACTGCTCCCAGAATAGCACGGAGACCCATGAGTCAAGGGTACTCAACTGCAGACTAGGTCCACGCGGAGATGACGAAGCAGAATCCGGCGGTCAATGTACGGCGACTTAACGACGTTATATCAAGTACTCAGACTCTAATCGTGACGTATTGGATGCAGGCCTTGGCCTTTCGTGGGTTCAAGCGCGGAGTGGAGAGCAATATTTTGACGAATCTTTGTGTTTGAATCAGGAGACGGGGCACCAATAGTCGGGCTTTTGAGCCACGTAAATTTATGGTTTGTTTCCACGTCTCCCACTTTCGAATCTCAGGTTTTTCGTGGTTTTCCCTCATCCCACGTGGCCGGTACATTAAAATAGGCTTTTCGCTATTCATAATCGTCTCTCGACTTGTTCCGCGGAAAACACCGCCGAAGCGACCTCTCACCCCTTCACGGGATTTATTTCCGCCTGTGAACTCCCACACGTACCTTGGTCTTGCGCCAGGAGATCTTGGCAGGATGTGACGTCACGTCAGCTGCTCCCTGGCACGTGGGACCGAGAGACAGGACGTCAGCAATTTTGTGATCACTCTCTGCGGCGCGCTCCTCCCGAATCGTCTGGGTATTATCTGGCCAGCAAGACAGAAACAGACTTTCATCTTCGTGTTGGCAGATGTGGGAGTGCGACCTGCATCTTTTCACTCATTCCTCCGTCTTTATGTCTTAGTATTTCTGTCTCTGGCCTGTTTCGTGTTGTTCTACACAGTCTTTTGTTTGTCAGGCATTTCGTTGAAAAGTCCGGAGCAGTTGGCTTCGATTCGTGAGAGACGACGGTGAAGTTTCTCTCCGTGATTTTCTCCGGTGCTCCGTGTACGTAATAGAAAATGTGAGCAAGATGTCTCGTGCGTCGCATGGAAAGGGTTTATCTCGCAAACTGACAATCTCACGAGGTTTCCCGAACGTTGCATCACTTCAGAAGTGACTTGTGCCGGGCACAGCCTCGCGTATTCGATCAGATATTTATGTGAATATTTCTTTTAGCTATTTTGGGTGTTTCTTTAACGGCGCTTCAATCGAACCGTGGCTTGGGCACATAAATTCTCCCGACAGCACAAAAGGAATTCAAACTAACAAGGCGTCGAGTGTGAAACGAGCGCCGCCTGCGTACCATCAGACATGTCGGTATTGCAGCTCCCTACTACCGCTGCTTGCCCACACGTTCTTCCCCAGGATCCGTCATCGTGTCCACGCCGCCCATTTGCGTAAACGTCATCCCATATGTTCCTAGGTCCCCCAAGCTTCTCTTTCCTTCGAGTTTTCTGATCAAAATTTTGTACGCATTTCTCACCTCACCCCGTAACTGTGTGACAACGGATTGAACGCAACAAAGTAGAGTAGACTACACCGTTTACAGGGTTCTTGAAGGACTGCCAACACTAATAACAATCCGGGCCAGTTCCGACATCTTTTACTGCACAGAGACGTTTTAGTGTGTTTCTGGCTTGAAAATTCTTGAGATTTTATTCTCGAAGGTGGAAAGGCAAGAACACGCAGTTTCCTTGTGACACGCCTTATGAGCGTTGCTGTACCGCGCAGTCAGTTCGATGAACGTTAAGATGTTACAGATGATTGATTATGTACGATGGCGTTTCATACTTTCATGAAGTTCGGTTCTGTGCGCTTCAGAGCTCAGTGTTTCAAAACGATGCTAAGAAACGTAAAGTGTATTCATGATCAGAGAAGGGGCAGAGCTGTTTATAAATGTTTTCCTCGCAATTTTTATCATTGCCTTTAAAGTTTATTTGGTGATGTTGAAAATCTATGACCGGAAGAAATTGTACATCTCGATCGTAAAACCAAATGAGCAACAACACTGATTTTAATCTTATATAAGACTTTCAAGTCTTATCTGTGTAACATGTTGAACTATTTTCGTGTTAATTACTTCTTCAACAGTTTAGGAGTTTTGAACCAGCCTGTATTCGTTCTCCACACTCCCTGGAGCCCATCAGACCCCCTGCGGCTTATATTTAGTTGTCGGCCAGACTGAGTGCGATCTCCGTCTGTGCTTCACGGCGTTACATCGTAAATGTGTCATAACGTCTCGAAAATTAAAAGAAGAACGCTTTGAAATTTACTGTAGCGAGAATTTGAACAGGAAGTGTCATCGAACACCTGTCATCTGGAGTATTTCTGCTCTAATTTCGAATGATTACATCATCACCTTTACCATTAGACTTAACATGATTTGGCAACAGAATACGCCTGACATCTTTTGTAAGTGAAAATAAATTTCTCTCGTCGTCCACCGACTGAAGTTAAGAACCCGCTTAAGAAGGCCTGGAAATTTTCCTTCCTCGTCTCACATATTTCATCGCTGAAAAGCCTCTAAATTATTCAAAGGCCAGTAGTCAAATTGATAGCCGATGTTCAAATTCGTCCGTCCGATAAGATTTAGTTCGGAAGGACGGACAGTCTGCAGGTAGCTGCTTTGCTTCTCAACATCTTCTTCAGTGGATGTGGTGTGCAGGTTACCGGGATGAATCTCCATAGCAACGGCAGTCTGATGGCATAAATAGAATCCCACATATGTACGAAACCTGAGCGTACACGCGGCTTCAGAAGCACTGAAACGTTCCATTCGCTCTAACGCCAGAGAGAGCTTTCGTATGATTCTCGGTGTAAACAGCGATCATTTCCTTAAACAGCGTTAACCAGTTGATCTTCATAATGGTGAAGTGTAGTGTTTTCTTCGCGGTACGGACTGAATTCTTAAGTTTCATTTGAAAGAGCTTCGGCTCCAAAGGTTAATTAGCGTTTTAGTCGTATTATTTCCTTAAACAAGGTTAACCAGTTGATCTTTGTAATGGTGAGGTGTAGTGTTTTCTTCGCGGTACGGACTGAATTCTTCAGTTTCATTTGAAAGAGCTTCGGCTCCAAAGGTTCATTAGCGTTTTAGTCGTATTATTTCCTTAAACAAGGTTAACCAGTTGATCTTTGTAATGGTGAAGTGTTGTGTTTTCTTCGCGGTACGGACTGAATTCTTAAGTTTCATTTGAAAGAGCTTCGGCTCCAAAGGTTAATTAGCGTTTTAGTCGTATTATTTCCTTAAACAGCGTTAACCAGTTGATCGTTGTAATGGTGAAGTGTAGTGTTTTCTTCGCGGTACGGGCCGAATTCTTAAATATTATTTAGGCGAATTTCAGCTTTAAAGGATTAAGCGATCTCGAAATAAGACGAATAGTTGTGCTAGTCACGAGTGGTTAGCATCCCGCTTCTTATTCATGATTCACAAATCATCGCATCATTGGACGGTCTTTGATCTGAGCTAGTGACACGGTTTGTTACGGAGAAAGACGAGACTTAAAGGAGGATAAGGTGAAGTCGATAAAAAATTATTTTTGTGTTACTTTCGCGTTTATGTTCAGGAAAAAAAAACACTGCTTTACAGATGGCGTTCTCGGGTAACTTCAGTCAACGAACGTTCAGTAAAGGAATTTTCGCGTTCACATTATAACGCCTCTTTGTTATGCGTAATAAATTTTTGTTAGAGCGAAAATACGTCGAATTGCGCGGATGTTACCGGCCGCCTACCTCGACTTCCAATCGAGCGTTCGTTATTATTGATTTACCTTTTTTATCCATGGCACGAGTTTTATCTAAAAATGTAGCAGTTGAAACAGAATCCTTAAATGACCTGGGGATGAGGAACAAATGTTTTCTGAGTATCATTGCCATCGTTTGCACCTCAGAATGTAAATCAGTCCGCCTTTTCTAATTATTTATTTAAATTAATTACAAATCATTTTCCCTTCACGATTTTTCAGAAATGTATAAACGTAAACGGCTCGGATTAGGAACAGACTTATTTCAGTTATTTAAAAAGTTGAATTCTTCGTCGTGTAAAGCCTCAACCCCCGACAACATTCCGTCCGTCTTGTTGCCTAGCAACAGCAGGATGACTCGCAAATATCTGTTGTTGGTTTGGGCGTGGTGGTTGATCGCTTCTTACCTTTGTACTTTGGTTGCACGGTGACCAGCCGCTGGACAATTTGACCACACGTGGGGAGAATGAGGAGTGTGTCCACGAGAAAACTGGTAACGGGATGGGAAGATGAATATCACGGAAGAAAACTGTGGCGGGGGGGGGGGGGGGGGGGCTCAGCTGTTCAGTTGATGCAGTGTCCTTAAATGAGGTAAGAAGCTGACGCTGTCGTCTTTCGTTGCACCTTTTTACTAAACGGATCGACCTTTTCCACGCGCTCCATGAACTTTCTGAGTTTCCTCGATGTTGCTACGTAGATAGACCAGTGTTTGGTGCCTAAAAGCGTGCCCAATCCGGCGCAGACTCCGTATTTTTCCTTTAACAACAGACTGCAAAGCTTTTCCTCAGCGTAATAAAAGTTTATCGCGTCCACCGGCGGTGGAAGACAATTTTCTACACACGACAGAACAGTTTCCTACTGAATTTGTCACGTGTGGATCTGCGTTGTTCTTCTCCGTCTGCCGTTTATAAATTTGGTCACGAAAAAGGGTAACACGGATGAAGTTTGGAAAACATCGGCCTTCGGTTTCATTCTCTCTGCCCGAGGAGCAGTTTTGCGACGGGTTTATTAGTCACCTGCACTGAGACTGGTTTTGCATAAAATCTTCGTCGGTCAGCCTCACGTTCTGCCCTCGTAACGCAGTGGCGTTGCTGCAGCTCTGACAAGCCCGGAAGTTCACGCCTTCGTTTAAACTATAAAAAAGTGGAAGTTCGTTTGAAGTTGATGATATGACTTTTTTCTAAAGTAGTCCTCCGTGCAGGGCTGAATCGAAATATAAAAATAGCTAACACATCACTTGAGACCTAGATGTGGATGGGAGGATAATACTAAAATGGATCTTAAAGAAATGTTTGTCACGACGTGGACTGCGTTCACCTGCCTCGGATAGGAACCAAGATCCAGACTGAGAGAAAGTTAAGCGGACTGCGTAGGCACTGACAGTCTTAATAAACTCCAAGCGAAGTTCATGATCACCGTTTCTGTTGTCTTCCGAAGCAGAGTGACCAGAGCCCAGGGCGTTTTCCCGGTATTCGGAGCAGCTCTAGTGCAGTTAAGCCTTCGGTAGGTTAGCTTGGTCGATTAGACAGCGGAACAGCTGGATTGTTGTTCCCTCGTGTAACAGAGCATGTCGCTTCTAATACCGACACGTGCCCCTGTTCTCACGTAGATATGCTGCAAGCATTACACGTCCTGAACGCATGAAGGCGGCTGTGTCGTCCGTCCGAATGACTCACTTCAGGCACAATGCCTACTAAACGGATTTAGATTAAATTTGGTATTAGGAACAGACACGAAGTCATCAGATGATATCAAATTTTGCTGTTTTCGGTTTGTAACTGCATGAAAGCCAAATGCAACGTTATGAATTGTTTCGATAATCTTTTAAATAGGAATCCGTTCCATTACATAACATGCAGGTGTCTTAAATGTCTACAGAATTCCTGTAGAAAACGTAATAACATAAAAGCATAATAGAGAGTTCGTGTTAGGGCGTCCACACAGAGAATTGCCGCAGGAATTTTATTCTCGATCGGCCGAATAAAGCCGCAGGTTACCAAGGAGACCGACTGCATTTCAACAACAAACAGTCGGCACCATTGCTCGTAGCATCGCCTGATCGTGTTTCATCAACAGGGCACAGCCGTCGTCCATTAACGACGTACAGTGCAGGTACTCGATTCTGAAGTAAACAGAGTTTTCACTTGCAGTGGAATGTAGCGTTGGCTGCCGGCCCCGCTAAAGCCTGTTTACGGAGATTAACTCGAGCGGATTACATTGGGAAAGCAAACATGTACAATGCTTAAATCAAATTCATTTTTCAAATCATTAATCTCTTTACAGAGGGAACGCGATTACAGAATGTCCAAATCTCAGAGAGCCTGCAGCACGAGGTCGTGGAAAAACGGAGAATCGGCACGAACCGCAACCCCGGAGGACCACGCCCCTTATCTGCGGATTACAGATGTGTGGACATTTTGCCTTCAGTTAATATTTTCGAAAAATTTTCTCCCGCGTTTCACTCGCGACCCTTGGACAGGCGTTGAGTAGCCCAGGTCGGTCAGTGATCCGGACTCCCACGTGATAGGGCCTATCTGCTGCATCACTCGGCCTCCGCTACCAAATTATTCCAGCGATGTGTCCGTCGGCAAATGAACTCTGCCCTCTGTGAATCGAGGATGTGACGTCACTGGATTATACGCCTATCAGCGATGGGAAGGGACATTTAAATTAATTGAGTAGTTTTGGAAATGAGTGGACTCGGCGTTTGACGTGTCAGCTTAATCCCAAGGATTCTGTCCGCACGCAAGTTGCGTCCGTTTCATTAATCGATGTTGAAGTCGCAAATCCCTCGGCGGTTGATCAACTGTCACGTAAAGGGATGTCAGGTTTCGGGGCAGTTTATTGATTGACCTTCGGGGGGGGGGGGGGCTCCATATGACGGCATCTCAACGTTACAGAATGGTTTTTGCTTTGTGTAAGATTTCAGACTTCAGATCGTCTTGTACTGCGCGTGTGAAATTGTTTTGGCTGGCGATTTGTAAGAGTTGTAAGGGTCTGAGGAAAACCATGACATTCTTTCGTAACAAGTGCTCCATGGTTTCTTCGAGGGTTCTGAGAACATGGGGCTACCTCTCTGGCGGTGGAAACTGTAATTTCGCCGAGAAACTCCGTGGGTGTAGGCTCAAATTGTCTTGCGGCGTTACAGAATTCTTGGTGATTTAGTTTTCTTGCACAGTGACGAAATATGTTCCAACTTCGCGTTACTTCTGTTCAAATTATCGTTAATTAAGTTTCATTCACGGCAGCGGATCGCATAGGAAAGGCGAGACGCACACCACAAGCGACGCAGCGGCCCGGAAAAGTTACGTTAGCGCGAGGAATTAATTAATCGCGCGGATTTTCCCTTGCGAGAGAACGGGCACAATTTGTCACATCTCTCTCTCGTATAACAAAGGTAAGCACGTGATGATAATAAAGCCGTATAGGCTCAGTGAAGGTGAAGTTCCGTGTATTCTGAACCTCGGCCACGGCTGGTGTCAGGGCCGAGATCTGAAGCCGAGCTTTCCGTATACGAAGCAGGAGTGCCAACCTTTCAACCACGACGGTGTTTCTTTTAATGTGTAAGAGATCTGGATGTCTGCGTGGTAAAAAATCTCTGAGAGTCTGCAGCATCCGGTATGGTCTCTGTTGTATCGTAAAGTGTAAAACGGTGTTGGGACCGCGCTAAACCTAATCCACATGACGGGCCTCGTGATTAGATCTTAATATTACAAAAAATCGTGGCGTCGTGACGCTTTTGATTTGTTGATAACAATTTCAGAAGTTTTTATCAGCGAAATTCTACACGGAAATGTAAAATCTCTTGTTGAATGTTGGCCTGTAAGTTTCTTCTGTTATATTTTCTTACGGTGCTGGTGCTACGAGCTGTTGATGATAAAGTTGTGGTGATACGTCGGTGGAATGATGACTGGCAAGCGAAAACCTTAAGCACAGAGGAATAACTTTTCCTTTGCCACTTGTTCTCCACGTGGATCAAACCCGGGCCTAAAAAAGTCGCAGTTCAATGGTTGGCATGTCATGATTGTGGTTGTTCGTGATTTTTCTCAGTCCACTGAGTTAGTGACACCCATCGCCACTCGCCTGTCCGGCGTCCTTGTTTCGTGCCCTGGCTCCGCGGTTGAGGTACCCGGCTCAACCCTGGGAGCTGCGACCACGGATTCGGACGCCTCTGCCGCCGGTGACTTTTAACACACGAAGATCAGCTGGTAAGTGGGCGGGGGGGAGGGGGCACATTTTTGGCTCAGAGCCCACCCTGTTATGTCCCGATATATTCTTGGCCCAGACTTCCAGTGCCGGATTCTCAGACAACACAAATTTGCCGCCCGACGCTGCGGTAGTGACGAGCGTCGCTGGCATTTCCTCGTATCCGTTTCAGGTTTTGTTGAGGTCGTTTCTGACAAAGTCCCTTATTCACGCAAAGTCTCCTGAATTTATCTTCAAATGTTGCATTATTTTCATGGTAGCTTCTCTCTCTCTCTTACATTTGTGACTGTCGAGAGAAGAAGCTAAAAGGCCTGTTCATTCTGAAGTGGCAGTGTTTCTAAACGAGACATATCGTGCGTAGCGTGTAAAGGGTTAGCATTCATAAGAATATGTGCAGAGTGGTTTTGAAAAGAGAAGCGAGCTTTGTCTTCTGTATGACTTCTCTCAGCCGTCGCTTGTGTCTGCCTTAAGGTAGATCGTGACGGATGGACGGACGTGAAGGTACAGAGGTCATCTCAGTGTTTGATTGGCAGGAGGAGAAAGGGGCTCCATTAGTATCGTTAATTGCCACTGACATAAACGAACGGACGGACAGGCGGAGTCGTCAAAACTCTGTCGCCGACGTTATGTGGGCCTGCGAGGGCTGTCCAGGTATGCGGACCACATTGTGCACAACATTCGTGATGGTGACTGTCGTGGTCATTTCAAGACGATGCGCTACTAGGTTATCAGGGTATGTAACTCTTTCAGTGTTACGCACGACTTGTGTTTCGATAAGATCAGTGGAGGAAACGTGACCCGTCGTCTATCAAGAGTTAAAGTTAACCGGTCATGGTTATTGAACACAGAAATTAGCCGATACGTTACCATGGAAACATATTAAGACGATGTTTCTGGTCTGAATGCAGGAAATGCGTTCGTTCCAGATCTTGTCCCTGAAGTTCTCTCAGAAACAAACGCACTTCTTCATGTAGAATGTTCATTGTACTTGCCATGGAGGTCTTCTGGCTACCGCTGCATTAACCCGCTCCGTGGGCATTGGAAGGACAAGGGACTGAAGTTTCTTCATGTCCGTGGAACACAACTGTACCCGCGATGTAGCATTTTGATGTTTTAATAGAAACTTTCGTTTTTGATTTGTCTTCATTTTTACATGTTACTTCTAGTACTCAGTCGACGCTCATGTTGGTACCTGAGGATGGTAAAAAAAGGCCGAAACATGTAACCTGTAACATGGACATTTTATTATTGACAGGATGATTTCTAAGTTGTTTAAGTTGACTTATCAAAGGATTATAGTGTTCCACAAAAGAGAACCGCTTAGGGATGCTGTTTCGATGTTACTTAGCGACTTTGCACAACTGCCGTCAAAGTTCGTGAGGTCGTACAAGTAATGATCTGCATTGGTAAATACAGAAACTGAGAGACGAGATGACAGCTCCACTCACCTGCCTTGCTTTACTCTCAGCTCGCCATGAAATACAACAGTCAGTGGATTCTGAAGCCTTTCTCGATGCACACAGAAATTAACCTCCCTCCCCCTTCCCCGCCAGGCGCACAAATTAGCACCGGAACAAATTTTACAATCGCTCGCATTAACAAAAAGGGAAAATGTAATGAATCTGTCAGAGCTTCGTCTCTGCCCCATTCAGAAATTGCATTTTCTTGACAGCTCAGAGTAATTCTCTCTCCTTTCCGCCGCTCGGCTCCGCTTTAAAACATCGGGAAACGCCTGAAGTGTATGCTATTCCGCCTCTCGCATCTGCCAAGGAAGTTGCAGTAGAGGCACGGCGATGTAGCGGTAGACGTCGTGATCTTGACAGGTCATTTTCTGCAGGAAGTTGGTTCATTGAAATCTCACGGTAAAGTAGGTCGCGCGTTATTGAAAGCTGTGCTGCCAACTTCCAGGAAACAATTCAGTGTTTTGTGTTGCCGCGTGTCAGAGGCGCCGTTCGCCGATCAACTTACCTGTTACCGTAATGGCCCGTACAATAACTCTGCGCCTTGTTGAAGGAGGGGGGGGGAGAGGAACAGAAGTCATTGAGTGCTGCTGGTTAGCTCACACACGTGTTTCCATAGCAACGTCTTTAAATTGTCTTGTGAAAAAGAGAACGAGATTTTCATCTGTTTCTGCTTAAATGCTTTCGTCTAGACAGGAAGGCCGCCACCATTTGTCCAGTTAATGGTCTCTTTATCTCTGCATTTTCCAGTAGTCGTCCGTTAGCATCCAATGCGCCTGGAAATTATAGGACGTAACTGTAAGTATTCTGACGGCCGACGTATTAGTAGGAACTTGTACCGATTTTCAGTGCCTGCATTTGTAATCTGTCTGCATATCAAATACTCCATTGCTGTTAGCCAGAGCAAGTAACACGGTCGCCGTGCTATCATTTACGATTTTCTAAAGCTCAAAGCTTTTGTGATAGAAACGGATCCACCGATTATGGCCGCTGACCTTGTAGGAAGTGCCCAGTATGCGGACCACTCAATGAAGGAAGGAAGGAGTTTCCGCCGGTCAGTACAGTCTGTGGCAGTGTGGAAGCCTGATAATTGTCTTGTGACTGTGCTGTGTTAACAACATGCCACCTGTTCGTTGGGTTAGTTAGGTTAAGTTTAATTTGGGTAGGTTAGTTTGTTAGATTAGGCAATGTCTTGAAAATATTCGTCACATCTCGTCACGCCGTTACAGTATGTCACGGGTAGTCACGCTTTTAAAATCTTGGTGATGTTTTAACACTTAAGGTGTCCTCTCGTCACGCTTTCAAAGGAGGTCACGCCTAGTCACGCTTTGTCACTAATATATATAATTGAATATAATGGAGTAGACAGGAGCAGAGGTAGTGATGAATCGAGTGATGTCAGAAAGCAAGAATTGGAAGAGGACCGAAGAATTGCGAAGAAGATGAAATTATCTGATGCTGTCTGTAGTGTAAATTTTCTAGTGACGTGTAGTGCAGTGAAATCGTCTTTCCTGTGTTGCATACCGTTGTGATATTTTATTTGGAGCGTACTGTACGCGGCCTGCTGCCATCTCTTCCAGCAAAGTTCTGGTAAGTGACTCGCTCCGAGGTTCCGATTCACAAAGTTCAGCGGCCAAGAACGCTGGAACGCGGTATAGTTGCAACATTAGTGATTGTCAGAATTTGCAATAAGAAGCCAGGGCACCTTCGTCTCCTTCAACGCGTCCTTCGTAATTCGTATAACGCAAACCACGAACAGAAAAAGTGAAAACTGTTACTTCTTACATTTTCTTGCAGTAATCGCGACCCGGAATAAGAAGAAAGGATTTGGAAATGTGCAGAATTTCGAGAAATCGATTGTGGACCCGTCTGTGTGTTTTCTGCTGATACCGAAGCTCGCTTACCATGTACCATGGAGTAATAGAGAAGAAAGGAAAGGAAGATGAAAGGGAGAAAGGAAAACGAAAATGAATGACTCGTCTTCCGATCAGTGAACGCAGTTAGGTTGATTGCCTTCCGCGCCATTGAGTGCTATCGGTACCAGAGCCTGCGAAAATGAGTTGTGGGCGATGAAGGCTGCAGGAAAGTGTCCCGCTGTTTGCACGGGAAGAGGCTTCAGTTCCCATTCACGCTCAGCCCCCTCGTATCGAGTTGAATTAATGAAAGTAACAACTGTTTCATCGCCCTCTAAATAACTTTATGGATTCTTGTAAGCAGCTACCACATAAAGTTTCAGTTTGTACACTTAAGATTATTGCTTCGGGTGTGGGAAATATTTCGAAGTTCACACAAACCTCAGTCACGTTGGTTCGACTATGTCTTACAAAGTGAGAGTGTTATAAAATATGGCGAGAAGGAAGTTGTCAGAACTTACCGAAATATAGACTTTGGCCTTGCACACACGATTAGAAACTGAATGACCTCGAGGCGCTTGGTCTGATGTGACTGTGGGGGTCAGAATCACATTTTGAACCTTGGAAACATCTCGAAAGCCTTAACTTTGAGGGCCGAAACGTATGTGGAAAGCCAAGATACGATCGTCCCCTACAGAATTCGTTATTCCAGTAGCTTTGACGTGGTTTCGAACTGTGCGGCGAGAATCCCTGGTTCGAAATTGGGAAGTCTGGATTTAGGTCCTTCATATTCTTGTGGTTTGTCCTCAGTTTCTCCCGGAAGATGGTTTCCAGCGCCTGAAAACGCGCCACAATCGAGTCGCTGTAGATGTTTGATATTTCATTGTTAATAATTATCCGACCGAATTCGACCTGTATAATTCAGAAGACGTCGTTAGATAAATCAAGGAATTAAGATGCGCAGACGAAGTCCGAAGAAGGATTCTTAGACACGTGGTTGCCCATTGCGTTCGGGATAACAGCGTGTTACTTAACGTTTGCTGTTTATACTGGTGTTACGTAAAACCAGTCACTCCTTGCGTTGGCTTTCTTAAAATCATCTCTTATAGGTGACGTTTGCCTGTTACTTGCAGTGAAAGGGTTAAATAGAAAACTAATTTCAATTGCGTACACCAACGACACCTGTCAGATTGCGCAAGTTCGTATGAAATATCACGAAACTGCGCACGTGCACAGTGAAATAGTCAATCCATCATCTCATCTCAATTGCCTTCTTCAAGTTACAAGGCCATTCTAATTTATCACGCCGTCCTGACTAGGTTTGGTCTTCGCAGCAAGCGACCTGTTGATGATACGCCTAAGACTTCGTTGCTTGTCCCGAGAACCGCCTTGACATTTCTCTCCGGGCTTCATGTGGAGACGTAAAAGTTTATTACTCTGTCCTGTTTGTATTTATAGTTCCATGCTGTTGACACGTGCTGAGCGCGGAGGTAATCACGGCTGAAATGTATCTCAGAGATGAACTGGATTCAGCTGGCTTCTGTGAACACGGTAACCTCATATTTCCACGTGATCCTGTAACTTTACAATGAAGACAGTTCAGTCTCCTCGGCTTTCCTCGTGAGCTAGCTGTTTCCCAACGCCCGCGGTGGAATTCAGGAAAATATCGACTGGCCGGGTTGAATACTGTCAGCTTTCCGATGAAAACAGTGCCCCAAGGAATCAGGCAGTACAGACCTTGGAGAACGCGTTTGCCGAGACTACTCGCCCCAAAACGACAACAACCTCTTCATCAGACGGTCTTGTCGCCGATTGCAGAAAACTTTGCGTTCCCACACACGCGACCTCATTTCAAGTGGGACTCGGAGAAGGGTAAGGCTGTTCAGTGGAGTACACACTGCAGGTGGAGGGACGTCGTATTTCACACACAGCGCGGAACCGCGTACTGCCGAAAGCCACGCGAAGATCCGAATACAAGGCGTCAGATTCAGTCCCTACAAATTTACAGAATTCCCACGATCCGATTAGGAAGGTAATTTGTCATTCTCACCGAATTGCATACGAGCTAGCGAAATTAGGCTACTGACACGTGGAACTCACGTGTGGCCTACTTGTTTTTCTTTGGGTGTTCCTGTTTTGTGGACTTCCTGTTACGAGGCGAAGAAACTCCTCATTACGCAGTGGGGTATCTGCAGTTGATTGGCTTCTCAAATAATGAACAGTCCTCCCCTGCGCTTTGCGGTGTGGCTTCACAATACCAAATTTCGACCATATTCGTCCAGTGTTTCCGATATGAAACATGCTGACATATTTATCGTCGGACTTGGTCTTTCCCTCATGCTTTAAATCGATGAAACAAGTGAATAATGATTCCCGTTGCTGTGTAGAATGTTCTTTGTTTCAAGACGTAGAATTACCACCGAGTTCAATGCGTTGACCATTATCAAAATCTGCAGCGTCATCTACTGAAATTACAGTAATTTTACACGACGAGATGGCAGCACATTATTAATTACGGTGATATTTCAAATTAATAGCAAAGGCGTGCGTTTTTTCTCTCTCTCGAGACTGTCGTAATCACGCGAGCCGAGTGAGACGGGAATTTCACTTCGTTGACGTTCTAATTGTTTCATGTTATGAAAATACTGCGATGACCTATCTAAGACATAAGTGCTTGCAAATTTATCGGTTGCACCTGAGGTCAGCTGTTCCACTGACAAAGGATCGCGAAAGCTGCGAAGAATTCGAGATGGAGAGCGCTCATGTCAATGACGAAATATTTTGTTACTGAACAACATAACAGCGTGAAAACATTCGCTTTGTGCTATTGATACGTTGGTGTCTACCCGGCAACGTGAACACGAAAAACGCGTTTATTCTGCACAGTTCAGCCGAATACCTGTGTAATATGAGCGAGCCGCATTTACCACGCGCTCAGCAGTCAAAAACAAAGTTACGTTTCCTGGTTTAATCGTCGACGTATGGGCGGAAGGGGTGTAACAAATTCGTGTTCTTCGTCGGATATTATTAAAATGGTCGAATCGAGGAAGATGGGCTGAGCAGGACATGTAGCGCGCATGCCTGAGATGAGAAAAATGCTTTGAACGTCTGAAGTGAAGAGACCATTCGGAAAAGCTGGAGTCGAATTTATTTTCAGTTCGTATCGGGTTCCTTTTTATATGAAGCAGAAATCGAGATATATCGATTTTTCTTAAAAACTGTTTCTCCTAAGACGTTGCCATGCTACCTGCGTTAAAATCCAGAATCAAAATTTTTCTGTATGTGGTAAATATTTAATTTCCGGCACGTGGAGTGTGATTATTTGTTATTAACAATTAATCAAAGAAGTTGGAAAGAAAGTTTTCTTCTTTCGATAATATTTCTTCGCTCCGTCTTCGCCCGCTCTGTGTTTGCTGAGCCCTGGACCGAGTGCGTTCAGAACTACCGCCCGAAGGCACGGACAAACAAATGTTAGCCTCGTACTAATTTACGGTGTTTGCAATCGTAAGAAAGTGATCGGACAGTTTGCCCACGACAAGCTTGCCTTTCTGCTGTCTGCCCCCTCCGAGTCGTTGGCGGTCGGTTCCGATTGGCAGATTAGCGGAGTCTTATGGGAGGACTGTTTGAGGCGTTCGATTATCAGATACGCTTGTACGAGATACGTTTATGTATTTTTTGCCTTCCCAGAGAACGGGGATTTCATCGATACAACTGCGTGGTCTGTGTTTCGACATCACAGACTGGCACTAAATTCTGTTTGCAGATAAGTGGGATGAGATAATAGCCAACGCCCGGATAACATCTTTCCTACGAGATGTGTAATTACATAAATGTTACGTAACACGAGGATATATTAAGGTTATTACAAAATATTGCTATACTCTGTAGGTTCGGTCCACCTCAAATGTCTAAAACCAACATTTTAATAATATCCTCTCGTACATAATTGTTGCTGTTATTAGGATCTCTGTCGCTGCGGGTCGTCAGTTGCAATTCGATAACCTATTAGCAATTTCTGTGGCTTGTGGAGTGGCCGGCTGAGTCGGTGTACCCCAGAGTGGTCCTGGCATCGATGCCGCTCGCAGTCTCAATTTACTCTGCGTTTACAAATACAGTGGCTGAAACCTTTCGATCCTGAATTCCCTCCTTTACTCAGATTGCGCTCAGGTCATAGTTAAGCGGGCTGTGTGTTTATCCACTGCACTGTAATTTGTACTGTAAAATGACTCTGTATCAACTGGTGTTGGTAGTGTACAGTCAGTCTAGGAGAGTCCTTGGGTCGGTCTGGCGCAGAGAGGAGGCGGAATGAATTGTTAAGGGAAGGGAGGGTGACTTTGGGATGGTCAGGGGAAGTGGATTGAGAACACAGGGTTGTGAAATCGTTTTGTACAATAGACGTCGCTAACAAATGCCTCAAATGTTGTAGAAAATAAGTAATTCGTAGCGCCAATAAGCAGTTAACGTTCGAAGCACGTAACAGTCGTTGATTTGCTCAGGAGACAGGACAAGATGTGAAGATAACATTGAGATGCATGCCAGAGGCATTCTTTGTGATGATAGGGCTGGCTCCAGATCGTGCCCTGTGGCTTCCCTTGGTCTTTGCGGTGTTCAGCCTCGGGGTACCTGACTAGTTTGGGCAAAGCAGTTTTAAGCACGTGTTACAGTGTGCGAGGTCGTCACAGACGTTTCGGTGGTCCCAGCTGCAGGTGCAACACAATAAGCGAGATTATTGCAGTAAAACTTTTCCCAGAGACGATCGCACGTGAGTCTGTCGATTAGGTTACGCGCTGTCTCCGTCAGATCGCAAATTGCAAGCATCTGAAAAGTTGATCCGCCGTCAGCGAAGTGAGTGGGCTGGCTGTTGCGAGATCATTTTCGATACTTGTCGATTTAATGAAGTTAACACACACATACACAATTGTAGATGAAGGATAATTCTTATTGCATTAGGCAGGTCTAGTCTTGCGTTGTCAGTACGGGCGTATTATTACCGAACAAGCAGATACTATAAGCTGACTGCAGTGTTCCAGCGGTTACAGGGTAAGGAATAAGGGCTCTCAACCCTGTCGAGACAAGGGGCCACATCTGTCATTGCTTATCGACACGCAGGATTACGTCAATTTGTTGTGTGGAAGCCGTCCTTTGGCCCAGGCTACGTGACGCGCTGTTCAAGTCCGTCCGTCGGTCGGTCTCATTAAACTTGGCGCGCATTTCAAGTTTCCCCTCATGAGGTCTCGCGATCCCCGTCGTTGAATGCCTGATTGAGGCATGATAATGCCCCGCCCAGAAGCCAGTGCTTCTGTAATTTGCGCGTCTGAACCCTCTGGGTCTTGTTTGATTCCGCCGCTCTTCGACTGACACGGGATGAGAACTAAATCTTGGTCGGCAGCACTTGACATCCGCTGGGGCGTGTTTCTCGGGTTTCCTAGCAGATGGCGTAGTGGTCCAGCCAGCATCCTGTTTGACGCTGCCATGGAAACGCGCAGGCGAAGAGAGGGCAGCGTCATCGTCGAATTTGTGCGAAGTTGAGAAGAATCTGCAGGCAAACGTAGATTCATTTAAGATGATAACGGAACAGAGAAACCTGGGCTAATATGTGTGGAAGATGACACGCCGGCTTTCTGAAGCGCCCAAAATGAGCCAGCAGCTTGGGTGAAATTCGGTGTGACTCAGTTCCGTTCGTGGTTCTTCTCAGGATTATTTAAAATAATCTTTAATCCCAACGAAACTCATAACGAAACAGTGTGTCTCGGTCTTGAGCTGGTCTCCGAAACGTCGTCTAGTGCCTCAAGATTAAACTTGAGATGGCTCGTGTTGCTTTGCCTTATCACCAGGCGGCAGTTCAAGTGCGTGCGTGCAAGTCGCTTTATTTATGTTCACAACTCAGGCGATGTTATTAATCTCACCCAAGGGAGTCTGCAGGAACAGATCTCGGACCAGACCATTCTCGTGCCAACACTAAATAAACGCGAATAAGCGAGAAAAGATTCACAACAAATGCGTTCTCTTTGTGTAACAATTTGAAAACTTTGCAAATGTGCTAGAATTTTATTACATGAACAGTACGTCCATTTATTTATGTATTTATTTATTTTTAGGAGGATTGATGAACGTCGGAGAGGCAGCTCAGCTAGAAAGTGCGTCTTCTCCAATCTCACCATGAGGTAAGGTCAAAGTTTAAAGCCTCTCGTTGCACTGTGAGAAGCAAACGCCAGACCATCCATCACTGCAAGCTGAGCGTAATATCGCGAATGCCTAGTCCGTGAGGGTGGTTCCTCTCACGTTTCCGATAAACAAAAACGCAGCTCTCGTTTCGCCGCGGAAAATAGGTGGACGGTTCCTCGAAAGTCGTTCGCTGCTCGCTTCCGTGCTACATGCCCCGCCCACCTCTTCATCGTGATGCGATTTGATCTGTCTCGTGTCTCTTTGTGACGAGCCACCCGCGCCTTGGACGTTGAGACGAACCCACATTGTTTCGACGTTTCGGCGTGGAGTGAATGGTCAGCAGTTAGGAAGGAGCTGACCGTTCGGTCTCCTCCAAGTGCCGCGGTTGAGAATGCGTGGAGCCGTGCCTCCACTCCCAGTTTCAGACACGCGTCCGATCGAAACATAACGCGCGTGTTTGTTACGGACTAACAGACACGTGCAAGTCGGTATGACGATACTTTCAGAACCCTGGGAATTCATCTCTGTCTGTTATTCCGACCAGCAGCGTCGTCCACTCTTGTAATTAGCCCTTTTAAGCGCTGTGGGAGCCACGTACCAGCCAATTTTGCATTCCGTGCAATTTTCACGATGAACTGCGTTAAAGTTAATCTTTGCAATGGTGAAGTTCGGTGTTTTCTTTGAGGTACGGACTGAACTATTTAAGCCTCGGCTTCGAACGCCACAAGATCGGAAAGTAAGGCTGAAACTTGCTTCAAGCTATACAGGTTAGGCAACTTACTCATATTGCACTTTTATTTCTTTGTATGTTGTTGCGTTGCTGAGTTTTTGTACGCTCGGGTCTGCCTGTGTTGACTGTGTTTCTTGTTTCTAGACGTGATTTTATTCTTTTCTGTAACGACAATAAATATAGTTAAAATTAACTTTTAATTCTTAGGGTGTTACTGCCAACTTTCTATTAAGTTACAAAAAAATATTCGAAAAGTCCTCGACTCTCTTGAGCTGCGTGCTCCTGTGGCTGACCTGCTTTGCGAGCTAATCTGCATGTTGTAGCGCTAACACGTGGAGGTGACGCCATGTATTGGCTTTTGATTATCGCTCGTTTGCAGTTTTTGTTGAACTGATGTGACGCGAAACTTCGCGAAAGGGGATAGAATATTTTGTTTGGTAGAAATATCAACTTAAACATTACAATATGATTTCACACAGGTAGAATACACAGGTGATACTTTGTAATTCTTTAACATTTTGTGATGTTAATAATTTAAATTATTTTTAAAAATTATTACAAGTTTCTTAAAACCTCAGCGGAACAACCCGTAGCTTGATATGCGCATGATTTGGTTCGTGTGCAAATAGTCTGATGATGGCTGAGTCGAAACATGTCGCTCGAAGTGCTGCAAAATGTCTGTAAATAATTTTAAAGAGTAAAAGTTTGTGCAGGCCGGTGATATCAGTGGTCACGCGTCGCTATGCTTCAAAAGAATTTGTATTTTGTGTCGCGTCTGCAGCAGATTTCGATTACGCTAATTTGTGTCAGCATTTCCAGTTTGGCTGACACATACTGGCACTTTCGAAGGACGGTGAAAAGTCAGGCGTTCGATGTCGATGCAGTAGTTACCTGCAGCTTTAACTAGGCGTCACATTTGGCTCTGTATTCACGATTTGGTCACCCGCCAGTGGGCCTTCTGTCACTCCAGTATTTCAGAGCCTATGCTAATTTATAGGCTATTATGAAGACAGACGCCCATTTGTTGAATTTTCATTACGCTGGAGGAGAGTGTGGATGTAAGATCAGTTTGCACAAAGGCAGGCAAGTAAGAGCTCATCAAAGCTTTTGTAATGCTAATGGAAAACTATTGATGTGGCAGTTGATTTATGATCACATAATCGCTATTGTGACTGATGATTCAGCATTCAGTGAGCTTTGGTGCCTGCAATTTGTTATCTGGTTCATACGTTAAATTGATGGTTAAAATTTACGTAACTTCTTATCACACAGAAATATTTCTCGTGATAATCACACAGCGTTCTCCGAACAGAATTCCACTTCCCCCCCTGTTTCTCGTTTTGTGTCTCCTGTGCGTGTTCTTTCCTGCATTTATAATTTTACATTTATTTTACATGGGAGCGCGACATTGCGCCTTACAACCGATAAACCCAGACGTGTGTATCGATAAATTTGTTGAAACTCAGGCTTTAGAATGGTGATGTTGATAATGAAGATATGAATTGGAAATGTGTACTCTTCGGAGTACACTGACAGACAGATGTGGGCGTGCCGATGAGGTGTTAATTGCTCAGCCTAGACCGTTTGCAACATGTAAAAATCGATTCATTTTTTGAGCAAAATCGACTCTGATCCAGGATCCCCCTTGTCTGCCGCTGGAATGCTCATGAAGGTAGTTTGGGAACAACTGGGTCTATGTGGAAGTGTCCCCAGAAAAAAAAAATACGTCAGGACGTGTGAAGGCGGTAGCTACACGTTCCGGAATCGCATTGTTCGTGTGATGAATTTGCGCTCACCTGCGATTTCTAGCGTCAAATGAAGATGGCGCAAACACGCGACAGCGCTGATAAGGAAGCGCTTCTTGTGATTGGTTAAGAGGAATGTTCAAAGGTTAACGGCGCTGCAGATAAGAGTCTGGAAGGATTTGTAACGATAACATTGGCAGCAGTTGCACAGTTTCGTTAAATCTGACATAGGCCGTGTGCTCGCAAGCGAATTTGATATCTGCACATTTTTTTTTACAAACCTTCCACTGTACAAAAGCGAGGTAAGTGGAATATAAAAATCGAATCTCGACGCGTTCCGTAAATCTGATTTGAAAAACTTGTCTCCAACTGCATCAGCCTTCATAGTAGTGCTCGTTTTAGTGTTCGGCGCCACAGCTCAGCGCCAAGTGCATAAGACAGAAAGGCATTTGGAGCATTTTGTGTTGAGGAATCTGAGTTTTGAGGCGGAGGTTAGGAGCCACTCGCAAATCCTAGGCTCTGCTGCTCGCCTCGCGTGTAATAACTGTCGTCATGACAGAAGGCGAAGTTCAGCAACTCCAGAACGAGTTCCCATCACTTGCTGCAGGGCGAGTGTTAGCAGTCTCTTGCCCCCGAGTAAAAGCGCTCATGGTCTTTTGGCTCGGTGAGGCGCTACGGCAGGTCCGAGGCTCGGTGTCCGTCCCTCAAGGAACTCGAGACTTGTCGAATTTTGCCTACGTTTTCAAATTCTTCTGCCAGTTTCGGAATGCAAGGCTTATGGGACGAGTCTGTAATCTGTCTCGCGTCAATTGTGACGTTTCTGATGCCCCATTCGAAGCCGAAGCTCGTCTAAATATTATTTCAAAATTCAGTCCGCACCTCAAAGAAAACACAACACTTCGCCGTTGCGAAGATCAACTGGTTAACGCAGTTTGAGGAAATAATCGCCGATTACGTAGAGATGGAAGGGTGTGATTGCTGAAGCCTGTGGTGTATATACTTACCATTAACCTTTAAAGTATCGACAACGAACGCTCCTGCTTCGAGGTCGGGACGTCCCAGGCTCTGACATCTGTCCAAGGTTGTTTGCTTAGTTCCTTCAGGAAAACGTTTCGATAGGCCACGGCTGCTTTCTTTCCGATCCACCACTTGCAGAGCAGTCCTAGGAAACGTCTGAAGTTGTCACTGTTTCAGCTTTTCAGGATGCGAGGGGCAACTGAACTCGTTTCTTGTTCATCCATAGATTTGAAACGAGGTCCTGCACGTATGGCTCCAAATCGTCTTAAGTAAGAGTCCACCAGCCTTGTTTTGTCATCTCGTCGGCCCGCGCCTCTGTTTGTTTGTTTGTTGGCGCGACATTGTCCCTTGCGTCAGCTGCCTTAGTTTTTAATAATTATTTGTGGCAGAGTTTAAAAATTCCTTAATTGTGTTAATCGTTTCTAATTCGGTAGTCGTGAATGTTTGTCACCTCTGCTGGCTACATTATTTTTTCTGTACGAACGCGTTAAAAATATTACACACGTGAAATGAAAGGTGCGTCGTGGTCTGAATACTAATTCGAGCGTCCTTTATAACTGGGCCTGATTTTGCGTGCCGTAACGTGGAAAGGCGAGATAAGCGCTTAAATGTCTGGCCGCTTTTACCCTCTCGGTGAATCTCATTCATGGAGCGATGTGCAAACATTTCTGTCTTGTTTAACGGCACACTTTGCCTTCGCACTGGCCCCGTGAAAAATCAGCAAACAGCGATTCATGCACTGAGCTTCGAGGCAGACAGACACTGGGGAAAAACTGACCGATCGTGCCCTAGTAAGGCGGTCTTAGTAACAGGTCCATATAAGGCGTTCACATTCCACTGTCACAAGCCACGAAAGGAGCATGAGATGAAAACGCGCTTCTTCGCGACCACTGGGCTTCCTTCCCTTGAAATTGAAGTGGAAAGAACGAAAAATGGAGACTTATTTTAAGGCTCTAGGAATTATACGTAGGTTTGGTCGCACTTCATAATATAAAAAACACTCGCTCCTTGTTCTTCTCCCTTCCAAGAACGACCAATCACAGCGTTTGATGTCAGCTCTCGTTTTTCGGTCAGAACTTTGGATATTTCTCTTTTGAAGACGAGTCATTAAAATGTCAGTGAAAATCGAAGGTAAACAAACAAACAAACAAACCGTTCGAACGTTTCGTATTGCGGTCTTCTGGGTCGTGACTCCGTGCAGGCGGTTGCAGACGTTTCGGAGGAAAAAGTTGCTATCATCTTTGGGGTAGACTTTGACCCTGATCCCCGTAGAAGACTGCACGGAGTCAACCCAGAAGATGAAGACTTGAAGTCCTGCTGTCGCGTAAACCTCGGATCTTGCATTGGGCGCGTCCCTCGTTGTTTCCGAGTGCTGGTAGTTGCTCACCTGTCTAAGAGCCTAAGGTCTTCTTGAAATGGGTGTGGGTCGGACAGAGACTTTGCCGAGACACACGCAGAAGTTGCTCGGACCAGAAATGGATCGGGTTTTTCAACAAATTATCTCGTTGGTATCGTGAAAGGTTTAACAATTGTTCTGGTCAGAGTTAAGCGGACGCATGCGCAGTTATAACGAAGCTAATGGAAGCTTTCGTTCCTCACACAAAACGTGACTAAAAACAAAAGAAATTCCACGAGCGCTCTGAGGAGGTCGTTACAGCAACTCATGGCAACCTTCTCTCGTTCAGACGCTGACATACTAAAATCTTACCTCGAGTCCCTCTCCGAAATTGAAGTCAAGCTTTTGTAACCTTAAGTCGACTCTTTCCCACGCACCTTAACAGCGTTTCGTAATCTCGTAGTCCCACAGAGGGGAGGACGAGATTTGGTCTCAACACAAAGAGAAAACAAATCAAAATGGAATTGATGATGGAACGAGCGAAAGCATTACAAATTAAAATATGGAGGAAGAACGAATTTGGTGAGACGATAAAAAGGAAGGAATCTTGAAGGTGGACCGAACGGTGAAGAAAATGAAGATCGTGATGAAACGGGGAGGGAGAGAAGGCGATGACGAATAGGAGGTAAAGGAGGAAGGTAATGAGATTAAGGCAGTGAAGTACTCGTGGTGATGATTAAAATGATGATTCTTGTAAGTTCGCTAATAATGACGACGAAGACAAATGTTGGTATCATCCAAAATGCGAAATTAAACACGCGACGTCGTGTGACGTCATCGTGATTAACTCTGTTGAAAATGGGCGATGTCTTTAGAAAGACGCCCAGTCGCGGGCTCCATTTTCGGTCGGGAAGGAGACTTCTGGGTGTGGGTGTGTGGGTCTTCCTCCACGTAAATGAGAATAGTATCTTCTACCTTCCCTCCCGTCCCTGTGCGCAGCTCATACAGAACAGACGTTTCTGATTTTCTGACTTTACCGACGTTTCAGAGGCCCTTCCTGCCTCCATCATCAGGGCCTGTTCGCCTGATGTTTTAATCAGTCAGCTGTTGGACTAGTGTGGCTTACCTCAACCTCTTCCTTCCATATCTTTCCTATTCGACGTAATAATTCCACCCTCTCCAGTTGATAAAGCGACGTTAAGTAAGGCGTGGGTCGATTCTCATCTTTGTACGGCCGTCCTTCGCATCTGAATGAACTGCGAATAACTTGCTCTTGAAACAACGTTGTTAAACCAGCAAAGTTAGAGCGGCCGTTAGCACACTCTTGCTTGGAGCCGACCCAGGGTCCTGCCGTGTTCTCTCCCGCGAGGAAGGCGAACGAGCACAGAACGGGTTCATCGGCCCAGAGGCTGGTGACCCACCAGCTAGCCTGCGGCCATCCCACCTTGTGCGCAGTAGCTATTTCTGTGGACATCAAGACGTCACTTACATAACAATCCTCTGATTCCCACAAAGGACTCGCTCCCAAATGGAACCGGTGGTCTGACCTTTAGAGAATAAAGAATAAATAAAATGGCAGGAATCTCGGAGTCGTCCGGGTAAATGAGGAAGTTCGGATGTTTGATGGCGACTGCTGAAGTATAAATTCAAAGCGTAAACGCTGAGTTAATTTATGGGGCGAGCACAAAAATGCCACAAGAACAAGACTGAAGTTATGTAAAGCGACGAGAACTAAGTGTATTTTTATGTCTCGCGGTCCAAGCCGTTAACCTAACTACCGCTGTTGAATTCGACGACGACGACGAGGCTCGGTCTTCCACGTACCGGGCGTTCTGAAGAAGCCTTCCGAGGCCGACGTCAGTTGCTACACGTCTCTGCTGCAACTGGTAATCTGTGTTACCACGAGTCTCAGTACGCAGCATCGTGGTTCTGTCGTTAAAAATCGATTGTTTTTTGTTCTCAGAAAGTCGACTGCTTTCGGATGTGTTCTGTGACGAATACAAACCATGTGTCGTGGCTGGTAGAAGGTTCAATTGAATTTAGGGGCGAGAAGCTCAGTCCTTGAAGATTGACTTCTTTAATTCAGTTTCTCATACCAACTCTTCCAGTCGACGTACTGATTTTCAATAATCGCGTGAATATATTAGGTAGGATAGCTCCGATTGAAAGACGAGGCAAAACTGGCGAGGGATTTTTGAATGCAATGGAACAGGAATTTATTGTTCGAACAAGACGTGTTTTCCATCTTGCATTAACATCCATTAATCATTGTTTAAAGTGAGACAACATTACACGTATGTATGCATTACAGAACAGGTGAATGTTGTGTGGCATTTACCTGCAAATTATTGTTCTCTTTTAATTTGCCCTTCGGCGCTACGGACGATGGAGAATACAGTTTAATCGGCTCTGAATTACGATGCGCGGTGCATCGAGTTAGGTTGTCGGCAGAACAAATTCCGCTGCTGTTCTCCGGAGAAACACAGTCACGTGCCTGCTTGTTACAGAGGACTGTTTTACCGTGTTCTGCCCCGAAGCATTGTGGGTTTAACGTCTGTTTTGTTCGTAAACGCCTCCTCTCGACCCTTCACTTTTTGACGCAAAACAGACTGCGGGGCGCGGCCATCTTCCTTTTTTCTTTTTTTTTCCAATTTTCATTCGTCTTTCTTTCTTTTGATCTCATTTTCTACCTTTCTTTCTTACGCGCTGTCTCCCACCCCTTTCCCCGTTTCCGAGATTTCGTACAAACTCACAGTCCCCTCAGTTCGAACTACACGTCCAGCCCATCATGCAGTCCTCGTCGCGTCTTCTTACTTAGGAGCACGTGTTTGTCCTAGAACGAGAAACCTGTCGGAATTCCCGAGTCGAGAATTGAACACGGGACCTTCGGAATACAAGAGATCCGCGGGGGCGCAAACCCGACGCCCGGTGTGTGATGTGGGGCTTGGACACGGGGTTGAGCCCGTGTCGTGACGTGGACGTGGACCGTTGTTGCGTGAGCCCTTCTCTCTCTCTCTCTCTCTCTGACAGAGTTGTTACTTTCGCATCGCCGTGGTGATAATCACAGCAGATGAAAGGGCATGGTGTGATGATTACCCCATGTACATCGGACTGGGAGGACGGTAACCCCACCCCCCACCCCCGGCCGGGACAGTCAGTTTCGGGAGGCGAGAGGGGAGAAACCAGTTGGAGCTTAATCTCGGATCTGATACATTTGGCTCCTGATTGGCCCCGGGCTGTTTCGGCCTCTCGCGACACCCCTGAGATGACAGGAACAGTGGAACAAGGAACTCTTGCCAGATTGTACCAGGCCGCGAAGCACAGGGCCTTCTTTTTTGAAGGTTTCTTGGTCCATTTGGTAGGACTCCTTGGATCGGACGTCGCAGCCACTGCGACTGGTGTTTCGTTAAATGCTCGTGGTAACGAGAAGCGTCTTGCTTTTAGAAATTAGAGTTTGACTTAGGCTCTGTGGAAATTTGAGCCTGCGACCCCCACCCCCTCCGCCCCCATCATCACCACAACCACTGGGTAGGTCCCTGGGTGGGCCTCAGAAGAAGTTAATCTGTGGGCAATGTTGAAACAGTCGTGTTTGTCTTATTTGATGTAGCCAGCGCCGAAGAAGGTCGCGTACGTCGTTCTTGCTCTTAGGTAGGCTGGTCCAGAGGACAGCACTGTCGCCTGCATTCGCTGGTTAGGAATGGAGAACTGACGACTGAGAAATTACAGGCCACGGTCTCCGTTAAAACGCAATCGCAATTAACGGCCGCGCAGTCTTAGTTCGACGAGTCGCCACGGGTGTCGTTTCTGACACGAATAAATTCTTGAACCCAGCATTTAACACTTCAGCCATGCATATTTAATACGTAAATACAAGAAATACGAGACGCTCTGTTTAAAGTCATTCAACAAAAACCACATCGCATAGAAAAGCTTGTCGTTGCTTGGCTGACCAGGAAGTTCTGGAACACGAAGGTTCGCCAGTTTAATCCTCTCATCAGTCGCCCAGGTCCCTCTTTTGATTCGCTGTTCCTCGAGATATTTTCATAGCAATCACGTCTTGCGGCTTCCTGATCAAACTCTGAATGCATCTCATGTATCCACCATACATTCGTCATTACGCGTTTTTCTCGAGCCTCCTGTCACTTCATCCGTATTCTCCAAAGCACCCTCTTCACAGACGCCATCAATGTAAGAGACCAGTTTTCGCACCGATACAGAACAGCGGGTAAAGATAATATTTAAATCGTGAGGCTTCTGCTGACAGCCTCAATGGGAAATTCCGCTCGCTGCCTGCGCCGTTCGCTGTGCGCAAAGCTTTTGAGGCCGTAATTAAATATCCTGTTCCCTAGTCGTAATAATTGGACTGTCAGGTCGACACAGTAACGGTACAACACTCTGGGTTGGAGGGAGAGGCTTCAGGAACCTGTTGACACAAGTGCAAACGCGTACTCTCTGGAGTACACTGACGTTCCAGAGGTGCTCTGCGTATTTTAAGCCTAAAGCTCTGCTTCTGTTCATTGCATCGCAATGGACGCCGTGTAATTTTAAATTTGCTGCTTTCGTTGTGGAGTTCTTCAGCATTATCAAGTTTTCAAGTGTTTTAAAATCCACTTTGATTGATTTACACTGTACAGAACTCAGCGTCTTCTGAATAAGTAATTTGACGTTGATCGAAACACGCGCTGTTGTAAAGCAGCGAGAAGTTATTGCACCTTTCGTGCGCATGCGCCGCTCACACATGTCACACGTTCAGTACGGAATTCTATGGAAAAGATTATCAGTAAGAATTTGACGTTCCTTCAAGGAAGTGCGAAGTTCTTGGAGTTGATGACAGTTGTTTTCTGCTTTGTTCTGTCTGGGCGACACTGCCTGACTAAGATTCCCGAGGTTCGATTCTTGCCTTAGGTCGTGATGCTTCAAACGTAGCAATAACCTCTGTGGAGGCAGGGTCCTTGAGAAGCTGATAGTCGCTGAGCTAGTCATTGATACCGAATATCCACTGGACTTGTCTTGAGCCAAATGAATTCAGCCCTTGCCATATTACTTAAATTTCATTTTAATATTATCTCAGGTCTGTCACGTGGTCTCTTTCCCTCGGGATTCTCATATAAAAGGTTGTTTGGATATAAATTTGTGCTGAAATTTGTTAAAAACGGTTCATTGGCGAGGAGAAAGATGAGTTAATAGTGGATGAACTGACGATTATGCAAAGGAAGTCTCAGCGACGCTGGAAATAAAATAGTAGCGAGAGGGGTTGAAACGTGAAGGGTGGCCTCCGCTTTGCAACGACGGGCTCGTGTCAGTGAGTAGCGAACACAGAAATGCGAGACGCGTCTCCTGCATCCGAGTTTGTGTCACTCCGATGCGCGGACCTTGAGTTCGAGTGCGTGGTAAAGAACGCCTATGACCACGCATCTTTCGAGTCCTTTTGTCCTTCTGGAAAATGGGTGGAAGTAGGTGTTCAGGACACAAACGTCTCGTCCTTTTTAAGTGCTGGATCATTAAGCAAATGTAGCCTCCAAATATTGACAGAGGCAGTCAGTCGGGCAGGGCTCTGTGCACCTGCCTCTCTCTCTCTCTCTCTGTGTGTACACAAACTCTTTGCCACGTGAAGTTCGTTCCTTACGTAATGCCTGAACCAACACAGCATCCATGGTCCATTCATCAGCCACAGCGAAACGGCACGAAGTCTCCACTGCTCTGTTTCCACATCAGCGTTCTTCAAACTCCGCCTTTTTGTTTTTAGTTGGTTCCATGTTCCCTTATTGCACGCAGCAAAGTCAACTTTTTCTCCTCTTTGTCAGGTACGAAGTAAATTAAACCTGTTCGACAACTGTTGGTTGGTTCAGTGAAATTCCTCCTCTACAGAGACTCGAATCCTGGACTGCAGCAGGGGTGCTAACCTCAGCGTTCGGTTTTGTAGTTGGACCGGCGTCTTTAAATAACTAAAGAGCCGATGGAACCCGAGTAGATACTGACCGACGTTTCAGAGGAGCGTACTGCCTCTATCTTCAGGGCTCGAGTATCGCGCTTCGATTCTAGCCTGGATTACTAACGATACGTGCTGAGGTGTTTTGTGATCTGGACAGTCTCTGCAACACTTGTCTTGACACGCACGAGATAACTCGCTTAGAAGCACTTTTCTGGTCGCATTGAGACGTGCACTAAAAGAAACGTCTTGGCTTTCGAACGACATTGTGTATGCGTCGTAGCAGTCGCACGCACGCACGCAAACTGCTTTCTCCTACGCGTGGGTTAGCCAATGTTTTTGAGTCGTGTTCCATTTTCATATGAAGCTGCTGTACTCCTACGGACGCAAGAAACTGTCTTGGAGGCAGAAATCTGTGTTTAAATTATTGCCTGCGGACAGCCACCTGCGTCAGGCCGCGCTCCTTGCTACAGTGGCACAAGTAACATCGCTTCTGCCTCCTAATATCTTTGCGTGGGGCGGAGGAAAAGCTCCACTGATTCTTGCCTGCAGGCAATTACCCTGCTGAAGTGTGCGTGCTCATCGTCATCGATGGTTTGGCGAGGAATGTTCATTTGACATTGCTACATGAAGGAAGGGGGAAGTGTCTTGAAAAAGTCTTTTTCCCTGTGATTAGTTGGAACTCCTGAAGGGGCTGACCACTCCCACAATGTCTGCGTTGATGGGAGGACAATTTTAAACCGAATCTGAGGGACTTGGGTCGGAGGGTGCGGGTTGGATTAATCTGGCACACGATAGGAACCGGTGGCGGCTTTTGTGAACAAGGTAATGAACTTGGGTGTCCTGTACAGATGTGGGAGTTTCTTTCATAGCTGAGTGCTGCTTTCTCTAGGGCTTTGCTGTATGGTGTCAGTTAGTTAGTTAGTTAGTTAGTTAGTCTGAAGTTTCTGTCACCCGATAATCAGTGTTGTGTGGGCTTGCCTCAGTCCTGTTAGAATTCGGTGTGGGCCTCCTGGCATTGTACGCCGAGCCTTGTATAAACAGGTGTTTTAGACCGCGGATCGTGGTACAAATATCTCCTCCGGTCAATTGCGACCGTGTTTCGTCTCAGCATTGTTAGCTGGCTTTTACAACAGACACGTAACAATGCAGTGTAAGGTTTCCTTTAGACGAGGTGGCCATGAAACCAGAGTCAATATTGTGTTAGAAGTTGCCTTCAAAATACGTGGCAGGCTTCTTCCTGGTACATCGGAATAAGAAGAAGCCTCTTTTGAAACGGTGTTATAAAATATGCAAACAAAGGCACAACAGCTTTTACTCATGAGCTAAAAACGTTTATAGGCTGTGTCTGGTAAACGTAGTGTTTGAAATGGAAGTCGTTTTGAAATTGTTTAACATAAATTCCATGTCGTTGTTTAAATTGGTTGCGTACAATTATTTCCAGAGGTGGTTATGAACTTAAAGCGTTGCCTGTAAAATTCAGGAAAAATTATATCCTCTTTATGTAATTATCTTTGTATTGAAGACTCAGTTAAGTGTATCTTATTCTCATGACAAAATTACCCTATTCAGTTACCTGAAGCTGTTGTTACGAAACACGAGTTTACAGCAGGAACATAATCGAATCACCAATGATCTTCGAGTGTTGTGTCGAACCCCGATACATCCGCTCGCTTCTCCACGGGTCGGGCCGCGCCCCCCCAAAGCCATTAAGCCGTCGCAACGCCACTGCAACACCCTGGAGGTGTTAACGGTATTTTTTTTAAACTTTGTTCTTCTTGGGGATTCCCCGTCCAGCAATTGGAGCGGGACAAAACCGCGCGCAGAGTGCCCGAGCTTCACCACAGTGAAATGCATTCACAGATTTCGGCCAACTTCCTGTCCGTGCGATGAAATCACGCTGTGCACGGTGTGACGTTAAACACTTTTTCGCTCTTGGTCTTATATGGCGAGTAGCGCGGGTTTGTGTGTGTGGGAGGGGGCGGCGATGAGGAAAATCCTACCTACACCCATTCACAATGAGGTTCAATGCTTGTGTACTGAAGAAAACACCAGTGCAGAAACGTGAGGTTTGAGGATTCCGCGAGGTGTAACGAAAAATATTATTTTACTCTTGCAGAGTTACTATGTCCGGATGACGCCTGTTAGCCGCTTACATTTGTGAATGAAATTCGTACGCTTGTGCAAAGTTGTTTTAATAGTTCGTGGGTAGCAAACAACAGTGGATGACCCACACTGCGTTCCTTGAAGCGTTTTTCATCTAACAAGATACTACACTTCATTATACTCGTGCAGAATATTTTTCAGGGCGCTGAAGAGGTCCTGGGAGGAAGGACGGACAGTCGGTGTTCATGCACGTATTAAATTATCGCTTATGCATGGCGCCATTTCATTTGGTTACGAGGCCAGTAACAAATGAATGACGCAGCGACAGCTCAGTCTGAGTGCATCTGCCTTGAGAGCTAATTACGTGGTGCAAAGGCACACACGTAAATTGGCTGTCGATAAACAAATGTGTTTACAAGAGTTGGGTCTCCGTCGCTCTGATGTCTTCGTACGAGGAATCTCTGAAATTAGGAACGCGGTGTTAATACGAGCGGCAAACTCAGGTTTTGCAAAAAAAAAAAACCCAGCTGGATTTGATCGTGTGAATTGTCGATCTCTGTAGATCTGAGAATTGAGTAATGTTTGATCACCGAAATTGGTTTCTGTGGATGTCAAAACGCAGCAATGCCGGTCGAGATAGAAACGTTACTTGCAAGTTTTCGATGACGGAATGATTGATTTATGGCTCGGTTTCATAGGACGATGACTGTGTCCACATTCAATTGTCGTATGTCCGTGGACTGCCTTCATCCTCCCGTATTGTTCGCCGTAATAATATTTGGCGAAGAGTCGCCTGCAAGCATTGAAGGAATCTGTCAACATCTGAAACCGGACTTCGTCTCAGCTGTGGGCGCCTGCATATTAACTGCGTTCCTCCTGAAGAAACGTCCGCGCGTGTCCGGTCGTTTGTCGTCTCGTTGCGTAACTTACTTTTTTATCTTCCGGGGGATTGCACGTTTTGCTTTTATTTCTGGGCTCAGACCCGATAAATAGTCGCCAATTTGCATGCCAATGAAGCTGCAGGTAGTTAAGGGTTGTCCAGTTTGCGTTTTGTGAACAGCAGCAAAACGTGATCGGCAGCGAGGTATAACTCAATGTTCTGTGTTATTTTGGCGCTAGTCTGAGTAACCAGGGTGGGGCATCAGCTGAAGTCATGGATGACGTATTCTCAGTGTTCGGAGCTCTCGTTTTTGGCGGCCGTCCACGTTTGATCACCCCTGATGAGCGTTTTTAAGCAGACGCGAGATTCTTATGAATGAAGTTTGTTCTCCGACTCCGTTCGTGTCCGGACGTGCGCAGTGACTTTTAACTTAATTGGCTGATCACTTTTGATGCGTTGCATAATCGCCGGTGCTGGGCGAGAGTTTCCTTTGCTCGTCGTCCGTCTTGCGGGCTTTTGGTTGCACACCCTTGGGGAAGAGGCCGCTCAGTAGACCTGGACGCAGATGGTAGGATAATCTTAAAATGAATCGTACTGACAAAGGTTTGGATTCATCTGGCTCAGGATAGTGACCGGGGCGGGGTATTTTGATTTGTACACGGTGACGGAACGTCTGGCACTGTAAAAGGCGGGGATTTCTTCACTAGCTGAGCTACTGTCAGCTTCTGAACACGAACCCTGCTACGTGGAGTGAGCGTCGCTGGTTGTACGGGTGGAGATTTGCGTCTGCAGTAAATAAACCTCGTAGGCAACTAGACGTGACAGACTCGTAAAGAACACCCTTGCAAAACACGTGCAGAAGGCTTCCTTCCTGCCATTCTCGCAACAGAGCGCGTGTGTCGTGGCCGATCTGACGGTGATACAACTGAAAAATCGATCACGGTCACCGAATAGCATTTTTAATCTTGTGTAAAGGTATTTTATTTTATTAAAAAAGTGAACACTGCGATGGATTAAAATGGATTAATTGAAGTAATTTCACAGCCGAGTATGACGAACCCCAATTTCCAGCAGGTCACGTGTTTGTTGTAAAATTACCAGCCGCTGATTAAGCTGTTTTTGTGCGTTCAATGAAGTCGCCGGCCGAACAACGAATATTGAAAGGTTCGTAATTTATTTTCAGATTTTCCGCAGACGTTGTCTGATTACGCGAATTAACGACGTAAACAGTAACGAGGGCTTTGTTTCTGGGCAGAAATGGGCCCTTCGTGGTGTTCGCGCTTACTTCCTCTACGGAGCAGTGGAGCTGATAGTTGAGTAGCTGGTTTACAGACCGCATTCTCTTATGCGACTTCAAAGTTTATTACCACGGTGCTCATAGAAATCTGCTTTTGACACGTGTCATGAGCCAGCTGAGTCCACTCGACACTCTCGCTCTGAGCTCTTGAAATGTCCGTTTTAGTAATAAAGGAAATGTGTTTCTGGTGCATTTGCATTAGCGGAAGCCGAACTTCTCTTCGATCGAATCTTGTTCGTGTCAGAAAGACCCCTACTACTCATGCAAACAGCAATTTTCCTTGGATTTTTTTAAAAGTTCAGCATTTCTAAATTTCGATCCGTCTTCAGAACATTCGAAATTAAGACGAGACAGGACATCGCAGGCAAATAAGCACAACTCGAAGTGACATCTGTATTTTGTTACGAATTACCAATTGTATTAAAGTAATATAATGGCGAACCGCTCTAATTAATCGCAGTATGTCTTGTTACTAGACTTAAGACATCAACTTACAGGTGTTTGGACGGCGCATCGTCTCGGCTAACAGCACAAGGAGACTTATAAGGAGTCCGAAGGGCAGTAAACTGAATGCCGAGGACCTCAAACCTTTGCCACGTTCAGCGATTCTTAGGTTAGCTTCCTGTGTTGGCCGGCGTTTACCAAAACGACACAGAATCAACAGTGCGTATTGGAAATTCGAGTTGTTGCGTGAACTATGCGTATAATTGTGCGTGATAAACCATGGAATGACGAGGAAAGGCGTCGTTCAATGATCGCCTTGTGAACTGGATTATTGGATCTTAATGCTAGTTCGTTGAGTTGTTTCACGATGCTTACTTAATTCGTAACTTTGTTAAACTTTACCGTCTGTTCCCCGCGTCTCAGTTGCACTGTGTGCCCTCCCGTAACTTTTTACCTTTGAACTTCTGTTCGTACTGTCGTGATTGCCACACGTAATTAATTTGTGTTTAGTGTTCTTCGTAACCACCAAATTGAACCCTGTGTTGTCACATTCCAAGTTTCCACCTTTCTGGGAAAGTTGGTAGTTGATCAGCTGCTCAAAATGTTTCGTTCTGTCATGGATCGCGACGCCCCCCCCCCCTTCCTACGTGGACATGTCGTCAGGCGTGTGACGGACGTAAGTCACTTCCGCTTTGATCGATGGTTGAGTCACGTGTTCAAGCCCCTGAATTTCCGTGAAAGCGAAGGATAACCGCGTTTAACTCTCTCGAGTGGGGATGAAGAAGGCCGGAGGTTAAAGCTGGCCGCTCGCCTGCAGCCGTATCCACGGTCCCGTGTGTAGGATTCAGCAGGTGTTGTTTCTTGTGGCTTTCAACTGCGGCACCTGTTGAGTTTTCGACCTCTGACCGGCCCTTCAACAGCTCAATTAGCCCGCACGTCACTCGTGATGACACGCGCAAAGTGTTTGCCCCAGGCACCGAATTGAATAGAATTTCGGAAGCCCCAACTTCATCATTTTAAGAGGGGTCTTTGAGCTCTTACTGGACTGACCGTGAGGACCAGGAGACAGGTGGACGTCGCTCTTCGCGATCTGATTCTGATGTGCTTATAACTCGCGTTGCGTCTGTGTGTAGAACATGGTCCGACCTTTGGTTAACCCTGAAGACGGATGCTGTACTGTTCGCCCGAAACTGTGTAACTCCTTGAACACATGACGCGACGAAGCGCCGAAGTTGTGCTTCGACGCAGGCAAAATTAGCCTGCGAAACGTCGGTTGACCAGCCTCGTAGTGCGTTGAGTGGACCACGCTCAAATAAAGGAATCTCGGCAATTAAGACTCCATGAGCGCCCTGGGGCATCGGCCCACTTGTAGCCGTGCGTTTGTGACACGGCCGTCAGTAGCAGAATCTTTTCAGAGGGCGATAAAGTGGCGACGTCCTTCCACCGGGTGACCGAGCTCTTGAATACGTGGGCGAAGAGACGACGCCTCCCTCCAGAGCTCCGAAGTGTCGCATCGTCTGACAAAAGGCAGCTACACCTATGGACAAGATCCGGTTTGTGAGGACAGGGTTATGACGTCAGACAGACGGCAATGTCCCACGCCTCTTCCGTAGAAGCATTTGTCAGTGGAAAATAAATTGTCCGTGGTCTGCTAACAAGAACAGAAACCTCACTTCCGGAAATAATCCGGAAATGTTTTCCGTCGAAGTGTGCGGAAGGGGACACGGGGGGCGGTGTTAATTAAGTGTCGAAACGTCGCATCGACTTGCTTTCGTGACTAAATGTCGAGTTCATTAACAGGGACAGATGAATTAATTAGTGCGGGCTGATGCTGTAACCAATTGGCACACCGAAATGTTTAAATTCAGATTTCATGTAAACTGACTCTGCGCTGTTTTGAATAACGAGACACGTGGGAGGACCATGAAGTTATTTTGGGGACTTTTTGGCTCAGGATAGGACCGGAAACTGGGCCCTGTGGTGCAGGATTCGGTACCATCAGACCGTGTGACCTGTCACGTGACGAAGACACAGTCAGTTTGCTACTAAATTAGACAGATCGCTCGTTTGGGAATTCAAATGAAGAGTGTGGGTGTGTTTGCATGTAGGTGACACACGAGCGTAGGCTGGTGCCTGAACTGCGAACGAAACGTATGAATACGCTTGGTCTACGAACGTAATTCTGCTACTTTCCGGTCCAGTTCGTTTGGACGAATGGTTCAGACGTTTGTCGTGCAACCTCCGTAGTTAAACTGCACGATTAATGTTGGACTAAGCTGGCAGTTGCTGGGACTGTGCCATTCGCTTCAAACTCCTCTGCGAGACGCGCGGACCTAAGAAATCATTTCGGTTTCTTTTATCAATATGGCGTAACGCGTCCTTGTGTTTATTTCGCTAGCTCATGAGAAGGGAGAAAGGGAACTCAGTTCCCCGGAACGCAGTGAAGGAATTTCGTCACGCCATTTTATTAAATTAATAGCGACGCCTCGCAACATCCACCAGACTGTGTTTTGTGTAATTACGTGAACAATAAGAGCTGAAGAAATCGAACTGTGAAGTTGTTCCGTGAGTAATTGTCTCAATTCTAGGAACGTCATATCTCTTTGGTCCATCTGTGTTACTCGCCTGTTCGTTTCGATTGAAAAGTGAGCCCGTAATGGGAAGGTGCCATGACCGAAACTGCTAAATGGACTTTGATTGAATGTGATACTGGGGGGGGGGTAATTTTATAGTCTGTCGCCCCCTCCCCCTTGTGATCGCGAATGTCGCAGGGCGATCATTAACTATTGGGTTTGGGGCAGGCGTCGTGTCTGAAACATGTTTGACGACGTACAAATTATGGTCGTCTCGTTTGTGACGCGAACACCTGCACTGAAGGCGGAGTCGTCGATGCGTCTACAGCCTAAAGACCACGGCGGACGTTTTCTGTGCTGGTGCGCATTTCGTGATCCGACACGAAAAAGAGAGAGGGAGAGAACATTAACAAAGAACCGATTTCTTTCAATAAGCTCCGCGTACGTTTCCACTCTGCTGAATTCTGCGATGCTTGCAAAAATCTGTCAGGTCTGTTCCTTTTCTGGTCGGATGCTGTTCGCGTTCTGATTTCCCACGCTGCTACAAGTCGTGCGTCTGTTCACGATTTCCACGGTTATTTTATTACGCATGAGGAGAGACCAAGATAAATACGAGTAATCTTCTTGCGGCGAGCGGCGAGCGGCGAGCGGCTGGCAGCGAATGAGGCTTACAATTGTTCAGCAGAAAGAACACATGATTCGCTCTCAGACAAAGTTTGCTCTGGGCTCTTCTCTTGGCAGTTCTGCGAGTGAACGCAAGCGACAGCCTAATGCATTCTTCGCGTTCCTCGTATGATCGTCGGGGGTGTTAAAAGATCGAGACATGTAGCTTGCCTCCGAAACGTCGGAAATGAGCTCCTGTCATATGCAAATAGGACGACGCCGATGAGGCTTCGTTTCCCTGGCAACAGAATTCCTCGCCTCGCCGTCCGTTGCGTTAAGCCGTCTTCCGCTGAGTGAAACAATCTCAATAAATGACCTCGTACGACCCCGCGCTGGACAAACTTCTGCCTCGCGCAGGCATGAGTCACCCATCCACGGCTTGTCCAGTAGCCGGAGGGCGCTCCGGGCTCCAGCCGCCAGGTAATTAATCCAGCGCATTGGTTCCCAGCAACAGTGAACTAAGCACAGACAAACCGCGCTCTGTAGTGGAGGGCCTGACTCTTTATAGATCACAGTGGTCTTCGATGACATTCACAAGTCTGCATTCACGATCATTTCTTAAGCAGAACTGACCTCTTGATTGATATTCGTGGTTTTTGTTTGAGGTCTATTATTTCAACGACGGGCGAAAATTCGCGTGTGTGGAAAGTCAAATTTTCCTGTCGAGGAGCTGAGAAAAACCTTGGACAACCCTCAGTCAGGAAATTGGAGATTAGAAATGGATCCCGTTTTCTTTTAAAACGGCTTCGCGGCGGTGTAAATTGTCGTCATTTAACAGCTGGCCGTGCATGATGGATGCATGAGTCTCGCCGACTGACTGACTCTAGTTGTGTTCTTATCTGGCGCAACTTGTCATCACAAGGCTGATGCATTGGCGGCTTCGTATTTTGCAGATAACGACCCTTCCCCCCCCCCTTCCCCACACGTGACACCGCGATTCGGAGAAGTACAGGATGATCGAGAAGTCACGCAACCCATTTGCCAAAGAAAGCCTTTGATGAAGCCCGATTGGAGAGTTCTGTGTCGCCAGACGGGATAGTGCCGATTGGTTCGGCAAAGAATAATCGGGAAATGTATCCTTAAACTCTCTCTGGCAAGTTTCGTAAGAACGAGGCGTGACTTTTCGATAATTCGTAGACGTTGGTGGCGCGCGGTTGAGTTCGCGGATTATCTGAAGGACAGAACAGGGGCCGAATAGTGAGAGGTGATGGATTGGATCTGGAGATGAGATTAGGCAGTGTGACGGCGCTGTTCGCCATAGGTTACGCTGGCATTTAGAATGTCCTGGGGCGTGATGCATATCTGCTCGTGGAAAAGTGTGTCATAACCTGCTCAAGGTAGAAATTTAATGGCTCCTTCAGAACGGGATTGCGGGTTGCCGTTTCTGGTGGGCCGCGAGATCAACCTCGGATTATCTTTTCTTCGCTCTCTTCCTTGTTCTTTGTTTTTCCACGTGAATGCCGAATAGTCACGGGGATAGGACACGGTCGCCTCCTTCCCCAATCGCCATGCATGACGGGTTGCAGTTCGCCTCTTTCTCAGGTGCAGGAGTCACAGTTCCAGTATTTTACTCAGGCCCTCAGGGATGTCTGCTGGGTCGATGTGCCTCTGGTGACAGCTGCCGGAGTATCGTAGCTCTGAAATAAATAAATAAATAAATAGCCCGTTTGTCTCTCCGTCCGTCCGCACTCTTCCAGAGCCGCATCATCATCTTTCAGGGGATTCAAGTCGAAAAACTGCGATATAAACGGTGCTATATTATAATGAACACGACAATTTCTTACAGTTTTAATTGTCATTGGTTTGGTGAGCATGGTCACCCCTGGGCAAGGCTCCACCTGTCAAATCCCTAGCCACGACTTTCACAAAAGACCCTAATTGATTCGCGGCGCGGCGTTGGTGCGCTCAGCGCAATGCGTGGACAGAATCTCTTTGTTTGCGTCTGTAACACAGAATCTCGTCGGCCATTTACTAAGTGACATTGGTTTTACAGTTGCTTTTGTTGATTCCTTCTGAGTTTCGTTAATTCATTAATTACGCTGCAGTCGGTCTGTCTGTTGCCTCGTTCCGGTCTGGAGCCCACCAGTTGCCGAGGCAAGGTTCAGGGGGGCTGTAATAACGGTGACTGCTTAGAGGTGAAAGTTCGTCTGTTCGTCGCACAGGCACTGAAGTCACCGACCCTCAAAATGTGGAACTGATCGCAGAATTTACTGCAGTCGTGGGCATGTGACCCTGAAGGGTGGACGCCAGTGCCTTAAGACACGCCAGGGGTTCTTTTTCTTGTCAATCTGTCACTGCTGAATTTTATTGTCATGAGCCGACGATATTCTCAGCCTTCGTTCTCTTAACTGATACGGAGTAGATAATTTCTGCCGCCGATCTCCAGTCTGATAGCAAAGCCGCGACTTTCTCTCACAGATCGTCGCAAGTGAATCTGCGTGGGCGGCCACTTGGCCACCTCATTGTTTCGCTTATCTGCTCGCCTGTCTCTCTCTCTCTCTCTCTCTCTCTCGTTTCACTTTGGTGCTCAAAACGCGACCAGCGAGCCGCCTGAACTTCGCTGAAATGTTTTCATGGGACAGGAATGTGAAACTCTGGACAAAATAAGTTTCACGCCCTTTTAACAGCGACGTTTCTCATTTCTTTTTAACCAAGACGCTCGTCAGCGCGTTCCGTTTTCGCGGTCGGCACCGAAATCTGTCACCTGTCAGTTCAACGACGTGTCTGATTCGGGTTCATAAAATTAATCACAAATGGCGTGTCGCAGGTAAACGGGGCTGATTGACAACTACGAATTCTGTTTGAAGCGTTTTTCGATATGGGGAATATTTAACGATGAACGACAGGAATGAATAAGCGATGCAGCGCGTTGGATGAATTTGGCCGAAGTCAAATTGCGGTCGTCATCCTCAGTGAACTATGTCTGCTCTGTCTCATGGGATAGGGCCCTTGCTGAGAAGCTCGTGGTTGCTCAGCTGGTTATTTACGATGCGATCACGTGTCTGGATAAGTATCGCAGAGCCAACCCCATGCCCGCGATTCCGAGACGGCCCGCAAGTCGAACGTCAGACGAAAGTGGCTCTCATTTTGATACAAATGTAACATCAAACTGCCTAATCTCGCCCTTCGTGGCAAATCTCCTTCCGTCACGAGGCCGGCTGTTCTGACTTCGCTCTTTCGTGGTATTCCTCAGTCTCTGCACCTGAAGCTTTTGTCAGTCCAGACATCCGTCCCAGGTACATCGACGCGCATGTCTGTGTGGCAGGAATCCGACAGGAGCTGCATGTCACTTCGATAGCCGTGGATTCCGATCCATTCGAATCCACTGTGAAGCTGCGTTGTGTTCCGAGTGCCACTCCCTCGCGAACTCTCTTCGCTTGTCAATTGTGCTGCATAAAGGAATTCTGCATTCGGCGAAAGAGTCTTTTTTTCCGTTTATGACTGGATCTTCGTTTTGAAATCGATTCCAGTGAACATTCAGACGAGAGTCCCTTCCTTTATCTGCTAATTTTCTGTTTACAAGACGTTTTATAAAACGTACCTTCGGCGTGTCCGCCCGGCGCTTTCGGAAGGAACGGGTTCAAGACTTCTCTGCCCGAAAAGAAATTTTCCGCTTGTAATTCTGTGTCGTGTGTGTGTGTTCACTCAGACTGGCGCTAGGTCGTACTTGATATCAGCTGCCCTGTTATCTCGCCCAACCAAGCCACACGCTGTTCAGAATTTCCGTACATCAGACCAGGAACAGAACCAACGAACATCATTCGGCGTGCCGTGAGCGGTGTGAGGTTTGGCGCGGGGGTATCCAAGACTTCGAAGGGTGTCAACTCGTGATTTGTCTCTTGTTAAAACGTGATTAAGATCAGAGGCTTCGCACGGAATTAAACCTGTCTCAAACCCAAAGTAGAATGACAGCTGTAATGTATCGCCGCTGCTGGTCCTCGTGAGACGACGGTAAACGCTTCTCGTGACACAGGTACGACGAAGACTGGCGTCTTCCTGAGGACGGAGTCCGGTCGCTGGTTTTGTGAATTTCGTAATGAGCCGGAGTAGGAGTAATCCGTTTTATGACACGCCGTGTACTGGCGACCTCGATACACTTTTATTGCTGGTAAGGGGTCCCATTACATCGTGTAAGCAATGAGTTAGGTAAGAGTTCTGCACCGTCGTAAAGTGTAGCTATTATTAAGGCTCTCTGGTGCAGGTGAAACTCCCGTCTGACCAGGCCCTGGATCGCATTCCTCGCGCGCTGACATTCAAGCCGGTAAACACCGGTTTCTCGTGAGATTTTCCTGACAATTTTAAGTACGTATTTCCTGTTTCCCCTCGTTCGTGCTACGCGCCTTGGCAAAGCGAAGTGCACAAACGCCGAAGATGGCCGTCGTCTGGTAGAAGTTTACCAACGTTTCAGTCATCGCCCTGATGATGGAGGCAGCAAGGACCTCCGAAACGGTAAACTACTAGGAGGCTACACGGCGCTACAACCCAGAAGACGGCCGTCTTCGGACTCTCCGTCACGTAGACCTCAGAAGTCTGGCTCTGATTGGTCTTCAACCCTTTTCATTCAGCGAACGATGTCTTTCGCGGAGAATAATCGACGTTTCTTCTGTCGTACAAACGATGATGCCATTAGAAAGTGCAGTCAGTTGTGGTTCTCTGCATACCAAGGACTTTAACCTTTTTCTTCGTTGCACAATCCTTCGGTACAGGCGACCGCGGTTTAGTGAATGGCGCGCCCGAAAGCGTCCTTATCTCCATTCCATTTCTCCCAGATTCGTGTAGTTTTGTTGTCTGGTCGGGGGAGGGGGAGGGGGGGAGGCGACGGGGCGGACTGCCGAGACTCTCGGCCTCCTTTCAGTAGCGTCTCGGCTCTTGGCGTGGGTAGGCAGAGTCTTGCAGCCTCGCGGAGTAAAACCACTTGTTATTATGGGGTTGATTCGGACGGGGCGTACCGAGTGAGTGAGTGAGTGCAAGTTGTGTTTTTGAAAGCTGTGTCATCTGCGAGAAGTTTCTTGGAACCTCGCCAGCGAAGTGGCTGTGAAGTTCTTTCAAGCTATTTCTTCCTGTGTTGCAACAAGTCATCTGATACCGCGATTCACAAAGAAGGGATTATTTCTGTTGGTTGCTGATTTATTCTGATGTGAAATGCAGTGTTTTGCCCCAAGGCGCAATGAAACGTGTTCCACATTAAGGTTTCTGTTCATATTTCTCTTAAGGACTGCCCTTTGTGAGTGACGTTTCCAAGAATAGCTGTGTAGGTGGCAGATGATCTGCGCACAGTTAACAGCGCGTGATCCGGAAGGTGAGAGAATTGCAGTGTCGACGTAATGGATCAGAAGGCGGTCCTGTAGTCGACGACCGCGTAGCACGTAGTTTGCATGCGTTCGACTGTTCGTGTATGCAAATGGGTCGCGGCGAACGTGCGATCCTCTCCACTCTCCCTTCACTTGGAGCCGATCTCGCAGAGCGGAATTGTCTCTTGTGCGTTACAATACAAGGCTGAACCTCTCGAGGAGCAATGCCTGGGTCGGCAGCGCCAGTGGTAGAAGCTGGAAGCAGCGGTGATCCCTCGATTGAAACAGGTGAGTCACGAGCAGCGCCAGCCAGTGGACCAGTTCCTGTCAACTGTGCGTCTCAGGCTGCCTAATCACTCGCGATGCCGTTGAGATTGTTCTTCATAATTTCTTTCGTTGTTGGTGCGGTGACGAACAGCTCTGTTGTGCTTCCTGTCCGTCCGTCCGTCAAGGAAAACGCTGTCTTCCTGCCGCCCGTCTGCAGCGACAAAGTGGCGTTAGGTCATTCGTGTTTATAAATGCCTCCGTGACCTGTTGATCCCAGAAAGGACAGTCAAGAGACTTTGGAATCTGAAAGTCAGCGGTTTCGTCTTTACAGACGCAAATCCGACGTATTGTTTATCGTCGATTCTTTCAGGAGATGTACGGCGGCCATCGTATGGTTTGAGCTCGGCCAGCAGATTAGGTGTTCATCTTGACAAGCTCAGTCGATTCTGTGTGTCGTAATAACTTTAAAATTGTTCTCATTGTCGGTCGTCGCAGTTCTGAAATTATCTCAGCGGTTGATGCATCGTCATTACACATGCAACCTCACGTACGTTCTCTGTCTGGCCCTTTATATCATCGAAACAGTGTTTCGTCAGTTCTGTTAAAATAGGTAAGTCGAGACGACGCAAGGTTGCAGGGTCTGGGAAAGACAGATCGAAGGGATAGAGGTCATAAAATTCCCTTCCATAACCCCAAACCCTGCGCAGGGATGTAGGGATTGCAATAAAATAATACGGGTGTAAAACTCGGTCTGTCGTTCTGGTGCAAATGCGAGGTGTTTTAGAACAGCGCGCGGGGTGGGGTGGGGGGTTACGGGCAGTGCAGAGAAATGTACGAAAGAGACATTGATAGGGGCTTGGGAGAAATATCAAATACACACACAATTTTCGTTAATGAAAGTCAAAGGAAGAAACCGTGGTTTTGGGCCCAGCTTCATTAAAAGCGATCAATTTGTTGGCCAGCTGAGCAAGTATCAGTATCCCCCCCCCCCCCGTGTTGAGAATGCAGGCCATGACGAAGGGGTATCAGAGGCAGTGCGAAACATGTCGCTGCGTGTTTTCATGTTCAGGAAGTCACGAACGCAGTTCCCGTTCGTCACGACGCGATACGAAGTGCATGCCAATCAGCGTCGTGTAACATCCGAGGAACATTCAGAACGCGCCGTGGGGCGCACGCTCCCGGATCGAGGCTTCTTAACGCCCCACTTTGGCAGAACTTCGTTCTTTCTTTCTTTGGCTGGCTCAGACGGATGAATAGGAAATCATACAGGCGATCCAGTACCTGCCAGAGACGGAACCTGCCCCGATTCCGTGACATGCAGGTTTCACTGAACAACGCGCGAGGGTCTGGCAGAGCTGCGCATGCGCTGTGTACCGTTGTTAAAGACACGTAGTTTGGCGTGGCTGGCGCCACGATTATGCAACTGACATTGTTTCTGGCTTGTGCATTCTTTGAAAGTTCCTCAGTTAAAACTTGATTAACAGCAGCAGAGGACCATCGGACGTGAGCGGGCCTTACTGCAGGGAGAACGGGTTTGGATGGGCCAGACGCGAAGAACATTTCAGTTTGGTTTTGGGACTCTGTCAAGGTCATCCGTCAGTCATTTTTCCAAACTCCTATTTCTGCCGATCTACATGAAACTGGATGAACATATTTATGTGGGTTTGAGGTCATGGATAGGTCAGCGTCACCTGAAGATCACGACAAGATCAGTCCAAGGTTTTGAGGATAATTGGCTTTTAAAATTTCCAAGCTCACGTATTGAAAATTTATCCTCACGCTTGTGTCTCCCCAACTGCGTTCTTATGTGTGATGATACTCGGGGGCGTTGGCGACGCGGAAATATTAAAGTGGCCCTGTCCTTTGACGGGAAGCTATTGACGAGATCAAATATTTTGATGTTTGATCTACGCGAATCGCTCCAGTTCGCTGCAAGTGAAGGCAGGCGCAGGCTTTTGGAGTATGAAACGTAACAGTTGTCAGAACCGGAATTTTGTGGACAGGGAATGGAGTAAGATCGAAGCAAATGCACGAATAAAAAGTGTGTTCTTCTTAAAAATTTATCTCCAACGTTATTATTCATATTTGTGTGTACAAACTGATTACTTTAGAAATAATAAAATATCACAGTATTCACTGTGCAGTGCTGAAGCTGAATTACGTACGAACCAAACCAGCAAAATTTGTTTCTTGCAAAAACAGTTTTTCTACGTCTCTCTGAGTTAGTAGATTGAGTACACTGACACGTGTCATTGGCTGTCAATTATTTTAACAGCGATAGAAAAGGCAGCTTATTTATTGCGGAATAAATCACGTGGTGTGCATTCAGATGTGAACGAGTGATTAATTCTTGTGTATGTTTGACAACGCTTCGTCAACTGTACGCGTCACGTATACTCGAATGGTAGGGAGGGACGCGAAAGGAGTGGCGTATCCCAGCAGCAAGGCTCGAGGGTGCCCCCCCCCCCCCCTCTTACGTAAGATACTGAGTGTTACGTAGTTGAAAGTCAACCGGGAGTTTGCTGAAGTGTCAATGTTTTTAAGGATATGCACTTTGTGAACTGCATTAATAAGTGTAAAGCCACGGGCCCTCTCAGTTTGTTTCAACGTGGAACTGTTTGCCGGACCGCCCTGCACTGCACTGTCTCAATTTCTCTGGAGACAATTTGAATGCTCGTGTGGGGTCGAACCCTGAACCTTCTGAATATAGGAAACCTGCAGGTGTGCTGTTCGTGAGGTCAGGAGCGATTTCCGGTCGACGTTCTTTTGTTCTCTGGTTGTATCTTTGCAGGATACTCGCTGCTCGTTCGACTTTTGTTTTTTGCTAGTCTAGTCTTCCGCCAACAGAGCGTGACGTGGTCGGTTGTTGCTCGCATTTTTGTTATTGTTTTGCTGGTAATAGTAAGTAAGGGTCTTCCAACTTTTTTACCGCGAGTCAGGCGACGCTACGCCTGCCAGCGTTTTTCTGGCTGAGTGAGTGGCGTCGCGGGAAACAAAGTGCGAGTCTTTGAACCCGTCGTCTGAGGCGTGTCGGCCGAAACGCGTATTTAAGTTGTGAATCGGACGGAACTCGTTATGGGCGCGGTCCGCCATTTTGAGTTCATCTGTGATCATTGAAGATGCTGTTGGGAACGTAAGCCCAAGCGTTTGCGAAGAAGCAGAAATGAGATGGTCGTCTCTGGGGCACTTCCTGCCACCATCTTCAGGGCGCAAGAACCCAGGAGACAGCCATCGTCGCGGTCCATGATGTTGGACGATTGGTTCCAAATTTGTATTGGGGGGGTTGGGGGGGTCACACCGTGTGGTGTGAAACAGGGGCTGTTTGGAGAAGTGAAGATGCAGTGGCTTGATTTTGAAGCGACGCAGTAGGACAGGGGTTGTAGGAGAAAGATGTAAATGATGTGATGGAAGAGGGCGGTCGAGGAGCCATGTGCCACTCTTGTTTTAATTGTTGCCTTAACGCTTCCGAGTTATGTACGTTCTATGAAGGCAGAACAAATTCGGAATCTCGGCTTCATTTGTTCGTCCTGCTGGTATCCATTTGTCCTGAACTTCGGACATAAAATGAAGAAGGAATTTCAGGTAGTTGGAGAAGAAAATAAGTTTTTTTTTATTTCGTGGAGGTTTGTGACCTCCTTGGGCGACCGACTGTCTCATGATCATTTACGAATCTCTCGTGAACGCTGACACGAAGGAATAACAGCAATAATTCCTTCCATTGCTGATATTCGACACTTCGTCGTCATTCATGAATCGAGGTGACGACCCCGTACTCGTCAGCGAGAGGTTAATCAGAAAATGATTGATCCGCGTCTGCCTTCGCTGTCGCTGATTGCGTAGTTCTGGAAACAGCCGACATGTAAAATTGCTTTGACTTTGTGCTGTAAGTACGAAAATGTGCAGGCGTTTATGTTCGGCGTTCAGCTACAGAAACAATTGAGTAGGCTTAAAAGATAACATCTCCAAAAAAAGTATGATTTCCGGAACATTCTGGCCGCGGGGTAAGGCCTTAATTTCCGGGATAATCCCGGAAATTCCAACACAGCTGGTCATCGTGATCAGGAGATGTGGAGGATTACGCCCGCTACTAGACGTGCAGACTGAAAAAGTAGTAGACCGGGCCCGATGAGACACCTTGCCCGTCACACGTGGCTCGACGCCAGAGGAGGACCTTACTCAGAGGGTGCAAGACCGCGTGGCCTCAGAGTGTGGTGGCGTGGAGCCGATAATCCACGCGGCGTTACTCGTGGCATTGACGGCCAATCAGCTTTGCGAGAATCTTTTCCACCAGCTCGTGTCAGACGTGGAATTATCGTTTTCTACAAACGAGATGCACGTGAATGAGAGCGAGTGGGTGTAGCAAGATCCTCGTTCTGCTGGCGGCCGTTGTTAACAAACTGCCTTGCCTTGTTTGTCTGTTGGATGAAAGGAAACGCATTGCCGGCCGGCGGTGTTGAGGAACTGTCTTCGGTTCATCGCGGCGGGGGGCTGAAACGTGAACCCAGTAACTTCGCTTCCAGAGGCAACGTCTTCCCTACGCCTTCATTCGTAGCTCATTTGTTATAATAGCAACAACGATAATACCAGGTCTTTGTTCGCCCCAGCTCCGGGAGTTGGCCGATGACTGCTTCTGATGAGTGGCCGCTTGAGGGCTGCACAAAGTGTGGCGCAGGGCCGTCTGCCTCCCTCTACACACGTCCACAGACAATCACTACCAATCGAACCAGACTTGTTTGTTTATGTGGTATTAAAATACTCCCAATAAAAATTACGCTCGAAGTACGTGGTGAGACATCTGACCTCTTTAAACACTCCAAAACGCGGAGGGAAATCGTTGGTCTGGCGTTTCCATTTGCAGCGTAGACAGGTCGCGGACCGATGTCACCCCTGACTGGCTGGCTGCCTGCCCTTAAGGGCCTGGGGCCAGGCTAGCAATCATGGCCATATATGGTGCAAACTACTTAATCCACTTGGCGGAACCGAACATTCGAACTGGTAGAACAAAGTGAAGTGACAGTGGTTCTAGAAGCCCCTTTTTTGCAGACCACACATACGAAATGAAGCTCCAGCGACGCGGTTTGATGGGCTAGGAGCAGCTTGTTCGAGCTGGAGCAGTTCGCTTCACAGGTATCGCCATATAAGTACCGTGTTTCCCGCGTCCCGTGACGCGCCCGCCGAGACTGCCTAATCCATACTCGGTTTATCGCCGATAAATGTGTCGAACCCGAGGGTTCAGCGTTGATAAATACCTAACCCCATCATCGGACACGGTCATGAATCTCCCATTTTCAGAGCATTGTTCCTCCAAGATAAACGTTAGTGTAGACCCAAGCGAACTTTTTCCAACGAGGATCCCCACGACGTTTCTTGTTCCTGTCATGCCCAACCAATCTTCTGAGTCAACTGAATTTCTCTTATTCTGACGAGTCACGTGACGTCACTGTTAGGGCCAGACATTTTTTAAGCAGTTGTACACGAAAATTCCTCGAGTTGAAAAAGGCGGACAGGCATCGAGCGTTGCCATGACAACGGTTATAACAACACACGCGTTTGTAAATGTTAATCCCGTAAGGTCCAGAATCCATTGACACCAAATGCTCACCAGCGCCCGCTCGTAACTTGTTGTCTATTGTCTGAGGTTATATTTGATCTCCACGAAACTTTCAAAACGAGCCAATAAACACTTTTACCACTGAATTATTTCAGCGTCCGATTCTCGTCTTACCCAATCGATTCTCCACATGAGAATACAAAAGACGGTCATGTTTGTTTGTTTGTTTGTTTGGTCGCACTACGGCAACCGCACACTGCATGCGTTCGTTGTTTGTGTGGTCGGTGCGTAATTGTGCTGTATTTTGTTCGAATGTCAGCTCCGGCGGTAGTTCTGAATTAGTTGACGACGTCTTTCGAAGGCGCGAAGTGGAAATTTGAAATGTGTGATTGGGCTGTTCAGTGTGACTCTGACGTCATCATATACCCCTGCGTGCGACACTCCCACGGATGACATGTTACGTCACGAACACCGCTTGGGCGAGATGGTTTATGGCAGAAGTGGTTGGTATCCATTCATACGCCGCGTTATGACGAAAGTGAGGACGCGTGACGCATACAGAGTAGGACGAGGTCCTGGCTGGAATCTGTGTCCTCGCACCGACTTTCGTATGCGTGCTCCAACCGGCGTGCCTCTGCGTGCGCTCTTGGTTTGGTGTCTCTGCCGCGATTATCTGCAGACGAGGTCGTCGTCTTCATCCTCATGCTTGAAGGGGACTGCACACGCTTGTAGAAAACATTCCCTCGCCGTCACGGCACTGGAGGGGGCCACATTTGATCTCGTGGACCATATTACACGGAAAAAACCAGCCATTGTCTCGAGGCAGGCCAGTGGCGCCTTCCAGTGGCGCAATTTCTGTGCCTTTAGCAGGTAGGAACGAGCGTGCGACTGAATGGCGTAGATTACAGGTGGCAGCTCAGAGAAACTCAGAACGTGAATGCACTGTGGCTCGGGGCAGCAAACAGGGTTGTGGCGTGACATTGAAATTCCTCCAGTCCAAAGGGCTGTTGTTTCTGACCACCCCGAGTTCCACCCGCACCGAGTGCGGTTTGTGTCCTCTGAAATTCTTACCCTCTTTAGGTCGTCGAAAGGAATTCCTGAACTGCCCAATCTCACAACACGAACTGGATTGCAGGGCCGATGCGTTTTCGAAATTCACGGGTCCTGCCTCCGAATCCAAGTGCGATGCTCTTGAGTAACGCGCCACCATTTTGGTCCAGTGCACAACCCCTGAGCACGAGAACCTGTCGGCTGTCCGCGAGTACTTGCTCAGTGACCCTCCGTATCTGGAGTCGGCGACTCCATCTGAAGATAAACGCGCCATGAAGACAAGGCGTAATTGGGAAGGATAATATTAAAACAGGTGACGGAGTGGCTTGGTTTCATCTGGCCGAAGATATACGACTCACGTGGTAATGGACGTTGCTTTTCGACTAACTTCCAGACTTGGCACTGTCTCAGGATGGAATGTGGCGAGTGTGCGTGTGTTGTCTTCAAACCTTCTCCAGCTTTACGTTTGAAAATCCTTTGTCGGGGTTACCCTAGCCGTTGACGAGACGCGGGTCATTTGGTGACATGGTAGAGGAGGAGATTGGACCGGAAGCGCCTCAGATTTCCCGGCGTAGCTTCAAAGTACCAGGTCAGAATCGTCGAGGTTGTCTGTGCAGGTTCTGTCTCGGCAAGCAACCGAAGTTCGAACCCTGGTTCTTGAGGTCTCGTTTCCCCGCGGAACAAAGGAGTTTCGCGTAGGGTAGGAGGTGGGAAGAGACTCAGAGCGCGGTTGAAAGGAGAACGAAGATGAATTTAATAAATAAGCAGGAGTGAGACAAGGGCGCGGAGGAAGGGGGTGATGAAAAGAGAGGAACAAGGGCGGGGGGGGGGGAGACAGTGGGACGACTGGCCTTTGATCTGATTCGGGACTGACGCATGAAAGTCCCCTGAGACCCTTCGCGTTGGGCGTTGTGTCGCTTTTGTCCGCAGCGGCGGCCCGCTGGAATCCGTCGGCCTCGCGGTCAGGTATCAGGTGCAGTCGTTGCTCGCCCCCGGAATGTGCAGCAGAGCCGACGGTTCGCCACAATGCCTTCTCAGACGAGACGCTTGGATAATATTAAAATGGGAAGCGGAGGGGAACGACTGCAAGTTTCTCAACGGCCGCTGAGCTCGGATAAAATGCAGCTCCCTGCAAACGATCGGCTTCCCCGCTTCGTAATAAGACGTCCGCGGCTTTGCTCAGCCCTTCACGGGAACAATCTTAAAATATCCCGTTCGGAATTCGGTTGCCATGGAGACTGCCACACTTTCTTTGGTGCACCAGTGTTCCTGGATTAATTAGAATTCTGTCACGACTCGCCCTGATATCGTGTTTTAAGACGCTCTGTGATCATTGCGAGAGGGCCGAGGTTCGAATGCTGACTAGAACATTGTCCCAGTCTTTGTGTGAAGTTTTTTTGGAACGCCCTGTGGTGACTCATAGTCCCAGTGTCCACTTCGCATTCTTTTGCGCAATGATCGTCACCTTTTTTTTCTTTCTTGGCAGCTTCGCCCCATGCGATGTGAGCTGTTTGCGTAATAGTTTTATGGTTCTATTACGTCAGTTTTGATCGTCCACAAATGCGTCCGTTTCTGTCGGCATTTTGTGAGCTGTGAAGGACGAAGCCGGATTGTCTGAGAGACGTTTCGACTTAAAATGCCTTCGTGTTCGTCCAATGCTGGTTGTAGCAGTGAGATCTCGTTGAACACGCGAACGGCTTTTGTTAAACCGGGTTTGCTTTTCTTTGCAAATGAACCTTTGGGAAACTTATTGTTCCTCTCTACTGCCATCTTTTTGTGAAATGCGATGCGTGATCGACGTTTAGGCTGCACCGCTATTTGTGTCACGTGTGCCGTGAGATAACGAACTGCATTTTAAGGCTCGAGATGCTATATCGATCGATTTCCACGGAGACGAACGGTACTCGATTCCTTTCCGAATGATTACGTCACGCACATTTCAACAACAGCCACTCGTTGACCCTGGCCAACAGACATTTGCATGCAGGTGGCTCGTGTCAATCGGCCCTTCCATTTGCTACTGACCCAACCGCGCGCTCCGTTTGAGCTTTCTCCGAAAATGGCTTTTAGGCAGATACTTATGGAGGAGAGTGAGATGGGCGGGGCATGTAGCAGGATACATTCGTGCAAAAATGTAGCCGAGAAATGAGGAGGAGAAAGAGGATGTCTCTGGTCGGAGGAAAGGGTCCTTCCGAAGAAGGGGAGGGTATTTGATTGATTATGGGTATTGTGTGGATTAATTTCTGTAAAGGATGCGTTAGTAAGCCGCCGCGGACCGTTCCAAGCTAATGTTCCGGCTTTTGCCTCCGGGCAGTCGCCCGACAGCTACGCGTTCGGCGTTCGCCACGAAGTTCCTGTGGTTCTTGTGCCACTGTTGCAGTGAAGCCGCGTTTTGTTCTCTTGATTACCTTTCGAATATTTTTCTCAGGAATCTGTTGGGAGGAGCACATGGTCAGGGCTACCAACTTCACCAGCAAAGACTGTGGCAGGTCCATCTGCTCCTCGTCCTTCCAAGTGGGCGTTTTCCAATCCGTTTCCCCATCATAATTCTGCGAGCATTTCTCATTTTGCGAAGAAATTAGAGCATTGTTTCTTACAGTTGCAGTGTTTCGACACAAAACACGCGGACAATTCAGCGGCTCTTCGGGACCTGCTGCCTCTTATTTCTTCGATTGTAATTGAACTTCTATTTTCATTATTGTTCTGGTGTTTAATGTCGACAGTCGGGATCGAAGACTTGGGACCTTAGGATTCTAACCACGGTTCTGCCGGTGATGGCAACTGCTTCAAACAGGGGCCTGTGTGTGCGGTCTCACTGCGATCTGCGCCCTTTCACCGTCTATTGTTCTTCGGTGTTGATTGGCTGCTCAGAGCTGTCCTTCGGCGCCTTTGAGGGAAATCTGAAAACAAAAGAGTTGCGAGCAGGTAGTCGGTGTTTCGGAGACTAACGACTTGGCGCTTTCTCACCTGAGATAAATTCGTCATAAAACGTGTTCGTATGCAGCTGACGTAAATACACGTTTGATGACATTTTTGCTTTGCAAAGGAACAATTTCGTTCTGATTTCCCCCCCCAACCTTAAAGCTGGGTGGAACAATGCCATAGTGGGGTACGGTTTTGATTTGCCTGCTTCGACACCAAATTTACACTTCTCATGCCACGCGTGACGTATCCTGCTCAGCACCTCTGAAACGTCGGCACGTTTCTACCAGAGTACACCGCCCATCAGTCCAGAGGACAGCCATACGCCACTCCGTTGTCTCGAAACATTTTTCCTCACAAACTGTGAAACTGAAACAGCGTCGTTAAAGGCAGGAGGAGTGCGGAGCTCCGCCCTGTCTTCGTTACCAGGGGGTGAGCAGTGGTGAGAAGACGGAAATCCCCTGTCCGCGCCCGGAATCAAACCCCGGCCGTCCTTCCCGTGCCGACCGGTTGAGGCTCTTTACGACTCTGTAACTTTTCTACCTGGAGGAGTGGAAGGCTGAGATCGGCCTCAACTGCACAGTCGCAGCGAAGACTTTGTGCAGCGAGCGTGGCTGTCGAGTGCACGTAGCGGGCGGAACAGGAACACTGGAAACTGTTAACGGACGTTTCAACAAAGAACTCTGTGGTATTCTGTGTCAGCCAGGCGACGTTTACAGCCGAAAGGCTTGTGGTTTCACTCGCCTGCTTTTCAAACACAACAGCAACTTAAAAACTGATGCGGTTTGCAAGAGAAGACGGTAAATTAGTTGCTTTGTGATCTCAGTTGGGAAATTTGTTTTCGTCTCTCGGTGACGGAAGGAAAATGGAGGGGAAAATGACAGCTTTTGTGTGTCGATGGTGATTGAAGAAGTTCACCATGAATGACGTTTTTTCTCTCTCCATATTTTGATTTTCGAATTAGCAGCTCAGGTGTTTAAGCTACTTCGTGTTGGTTTCGGGATTCGTGAATAACACAAATGAACTGCTTTGGATGTGAACAGAGACTCGGCATTATTTATGGTGCTTTAGTTGGCTCTCTAATTGGATTTTAACGGCCCTGTCATCATCATCATCTCGAGATGACGGTCTACCGGCGTCCTGGAAGCGGTTTAAGCCTCAGTGTTTTGGGTACGTATAAACAAATTCCCTCTTACAGTAAAAACGTACTGATGACGTCACACTCCAGGTCAAGACGAGCGCGGAGTCATCAGGGCTGTCCAAACAGTTCGTCTCACTGTCAGGTATCCGTTAACAGTCACGGACCCCAGATGAGAACGATGGCCCGAAAGAGAGAATGGAGCAGTGGCGGCTCGTGATACCCTGCGTCGTAGGTTTTCAAACTGTGGCTCGCGGAAAAGATTAGTGTTCGCGTTGTGCCCACTCCATGGTTCAGAGATGCGTGGTTCGTTGCTTATTAGTAATGACGATGAAGCAGTGGCGTCTGTAGCATCAGTTCATTTCTTGATCGGATGAATCGACTGCTCGAGGAAGGTTTCTGAACGCCCTGTGTGCCACGCGTACAAATGAACGAACAGCGGTGAGTTTGCGTACTCGATTTCCGACGATGCTGAAAGGATTTTAACGAAATTTAGCCTACACAGAAATTCTCTGTGACCACTAATGGTCGGTGTAGATCTCCTTGTTGGCGAACTCCTGCCGAAATACGTTGTGACTCTGTACGAGTCGCAGGCGTAGGACTTTTACTTTAAAATGTAACCCTGGCCATAAATAACCCAGGTCACCGGTGGGCGACTGTAACAAGTGGTTTATGGCGACAGGCAGCCTGTCTGTACCACGAGCGTCAGTGCTTTGAATTGTCAGGTCTGGACAGGTTACCTGTCATTCACTCGTATGGACTCTTGTTTGCCTGCGCTCCCAGGGTATTGGACATGGCCCTCTCGAGTAAACGGCACCTTTAATTAAAAATATTGCAGGCGATGGAAGTCTAAGAAGGGTGAGGGAGGCTGAGACAAGGAAGAAACTGAAAACGAATGCTTCCATTGCATTGGGTTCAGTGGTAAGGCGGCCGGGGTGTGAAGCTTTATCTCCACCTGAGCGCGAATGACCATCTGGTGGCAGATGATGACCCCATCAGGCAGTTCGTTCTTCGAGAAAAAAAATTTGGTTTGATGGAATGTACCTCGGAAGGCCTCCGTGATTGGAGGTGCGTGGGCGGTGTCCCCTTTTCAGGTATGCCCTGTGGCATTTGTCTTGCAACTGAGGACAAGCTCGGAACATCTCGGTCAGGTTCATAGCTGTAACGTCGCCCCGTTTGGGTGCTCGAGCACCGAACCGTGGAAGGACGTGAGTTAGCCTCACGCTCCGGCCGCAGGCGACGACGATATTGCCTTTTGAAGTCTGAGAACTATGGAATAAGCGCGGAGTTTTGTGGTTCAGGCTTTCGTTTAGATTAGTTGAAGGCTGTGTAACGAGAAACATCGCTGGGTTTTCAAAACTGGTCACGTGGCAGATCAGAGCAGAGACGATAGTTCCTTTTTTTGTTCCCTCGTTTGTTTCAGTTCGTTCGTTTCTCCCAACGAAGTTTTGTTAATTGCCGTCAGTTTGTTGAATGCGTTACGAGGGAGACTGAATGAATGGCTTTAAGCCAAGTCTCCGCGCATGCTCACTGAGGATTCAGTGTGAGTGGCGGTGCCCTGATCCCACACCTTGCTGGCTTGACCTCGACCCACGCCAGCAGAACGGCTTGTTGGCTCATTGATTGTTTAATGATGGTGCATCAAGTGTGTTGTTTACCCGCCAAATGATGTGCGTGGAAGGGCTGGGAAATGCAGACAAAAACTACGAAACACTTGAGGTTCTGCGCTAAACGGCTGAAGAATTTGTTTGTCGCCCCGAAAGTTTCGGATTATACGCATCTGAAGACAGTTCAGCGTCAGTATGATGCGCACACCACATTTCTTGAAAATCCGTCTTTTCATGGCACGAATGTCCAATGTCATGACGTATATTTCCACGTTGGTCAAAATTTGAATGAGTCATGGACGGACGGACGGACGTGCACCTGCTCAGAAGACGCGGAGGCAGTCGCCTTCGGCGCCGTGGACCATGGGAACATAACAAGATGGCCCGTCTCACGGACACTCCACGGGGGCGAACTTGTTCCTCTCTGCTGTAACTTAAAAGGTTGACGGACCCTCAGAGCGGAAGCTGAGGACGTAAGCGCACACTAATCTCAGCAGAGCGAAGAAGTGCGTCGTAGGTTTGTTGAAAGGCTTCATTTCCGTCATTAGCATTCTCGGGATGTATTTACTCTTTGGCGATGGGAGGCTCAACACGCGGTTTGAAGCCGGACACACCTAACGCCGCGTGGGACGCTGGCTGAATTATTGTACTGCAGGCGGAACATCCAGCTCTGTTCAGCGATGTTGAAGAAAGTGACGTTCGTAATCTTTTTCGATGAATCGCGCGGAGTTCAAGCGACCTGCATCGTGTTTCCAGTTTGGTCCCGTTCTGTCTGGCCGCTTCGTGTGTGGAGACACAGGTGTGCGTCGGCGCGGACCGTCAGTGGCGTACGTTGATCTCGTTGATCGAGAATTGTCTTGCTTCGAACGAGGAGTATCTTTCGATGAAGATGGCTTGTCTTCTCGAACGTACCACCGTGCAGTTTCGGAACGATTGATCGACGTTTCAGAGGAGGTCACTGCCTGAAACATCAGGGCGATGATGTAAGCTCCTCTGAAACGTCGGTCAGTTTCTACCACACTACACGGCGCAACATCCGAAACGACTGACGTCACATCTCGTCTTTGCCTAAATGAATTGTGTGTGACGTCGGTATTAGTTGGGCAGCACACACTGGTCAGCCCATCTGAAAAGAAGTTCGTGGTCTCTGGTTATGGGGTAGCCCATGGAGAGGAAGATGATGTTGGCCACGTCGTGTTGTGAGCTGGCTTACAGACTAACGCGGCCGATTCTGGAACCTGTGACCAGTTCCAGCCATCGATTATGGGATGGCCACAGTGTTGGCTGCCACGTGAACGTTGTGTTAGAAACTTATAACCCCCTGGAGCAGAGTCCTTCTTAGCAAGCTGACAGTCGCTCAGCTGCTCAAAAGTTCGGAGTGAACTCACGACGAAAGCTTCAAAGTTTGCAGCGGCAGTCCGTCACTGTAGGACGGTTTGTTCAGGGAGTGGTCCATCGTCCACACAAGGCCAGCCAGCTAGACGACTCGGCCTACGCTTGCCGTGGCTCTCAATGAACCAGCCATCGTGTGGGATTTCAGTTCGACCTTGAAGGGTGCGTGCCTTTTGGTTTTTACCGAGGCCCAGGAAGGCCCCGTCTCGGTACTTCGGGACATCGGATCTTCTTGTAGGACAAGCTGTCACATCACATCAGCCCAGCGATTAGCGACAGGCCACGACCACGTCCTCTTCGCACAGCAGTGCAGTTCCATCGAAGAGGCATACAGAGTCCTTGCTTCGAAGAGGTGTTGGTCAGTGGCTGTGCCGGCTGGACTAGTCAACGCGGGAACCGATTCATTGATCGCGCGCGGGGTCGTACCTAGTCCCACGGTAGTAGCGGCCGCAGGTGATGTCTGCAGCCTCTGGTACTGAAAGTGTGTTGAGCAGCCAAATGCAATGAAGGCGCTGGCTGCCCCAATGGTTGTTGTAATGATGGAGGTAGGAAGCACCTCCGAAACGTCTGTCAGTTTCCACGAGACTGCAGGGCGCAACAACGCAGAAGACCATTTATCTCCGCGCTCTCCGTCGACCGAGGAACTCGTACTGTTGTTTATTTAATGACTTTTGTTACGGAGTGACGTTCCCGTCTCAGAAGTCGCCAGTGGCAGGCCGTGGCGTCCCTGGGATCGGTTCCACTCGCCAGCAAATCAACGCCTCTGCAGGATATGTCAAGGTTAAGTGCTTCTTGGTTGGTGTCTGTCCAGCGTCGATAATTGGACCGCGTAGAAAAACGCCAGGCTGCCTGTTCTGCTGTCTAATTGCCCCGCGCCCTCGGGCGGTTCAGCCACTTTTTTGTAGTGAGGACGGAAGACTTGTTATTACTCGTCTTGGTTACTCAACCGCGCCTGAAGTTCAGATAATAACATATCAGAATATTCGTTTACGGTGACCCACATTTTTCCGAAATCTGCCTCGTCAGATGAAGGAATATGATGGGCGATGCGTCCAGAATGTTGGTCGGGAAACCTGAAGTGAAGAGATTGTTTGGTAGACCTAGGCGTAGAAGGCAGAATTATATTAAAAATGTTTTCCACAGGAATTAAATGTCGTCTTCGTGGGCACAAAAGTCAATTTGAGACAAACTCAATGGGCGAGGCGTCACTTATGACGATTGCTGTACGCCAGCTGCACTGGAGAAGTAATTGTGTGATCCAAACGGAGGATCCCAGAGTTAAGCCGTCCGGAGTCTGAAGCTGGCCAGACACGTTGGTGTACCTTCGCCTTCGTGGCGTGGAGGAATACGGTTTTCAAAGATTGCTCAGGGCCACGCCATGGAAGGGCAGCTTTGTTCGGATTATGCGATTTGTTCATTTAATCAGCCCAGCGCCTACCCGCATCAGGTGCCGTCGTATCTAGTTCGCGTGCACCAGCGTAATCATCGTCTCTGATCCGTCCCTGACTGTCTTATAATTTGGTACAGCATCGTTAAATATGCAGCAGCCCATGATCCAGGAAAAGACATTCGGTCTGAGGAGGCCGGCGATGGCGTGTCTTGGCAACGGAACACGTCAGAGGGCCTGTCTGTCTGTCATCATGCGCGACGGAAACGCGCGCTGGTATGCACACAGAGAGGTGTACAACTAGCAGATGTCCGTGTCGCGTGGGATGCGGACGGAAAGAACTCCGCTCCAGTTTTGTAAAGCTGCCGTGGCAGAGAGGTCGCTTGGACCCCACATTTTTTCAAGTCCGACCTTGCGATCTGCCCTCGACCTTGCTTGAAGCAGCAGACTGTTTATGGCGGATGTGAATGTGATGATGCTGGCAGACAAGCGGCGTCTGTATTTCCTGCCTTCGAGTCATTTGCCCGTAACGGCCCGACAGTTTTCAGTGTTCATCCCAAATACCAAATTTAATCGAAATCAGTTTGTTGTTGTCGTCGAGGACGCGCGTGAAACAGCGGACAACTCCGACAAGACGGATTCTGTCGCTTGTGTGCTCGTCATACGGAAACCTGGACCTCCGCGTCGGGTGGGCGAACGCAGGTTCGGAATAGTTGCACGTATTAACGGATATTGTATCTGTTTTTCTCGTGTTTTAAAATCTGAAGCCACGTAAGGCGTGTTCGTAGTGGAAGCGAGAAGGATTCGTTGGTGGCTGTGTGTTAATAATATCGTAAAGTAGGGAGTTGCTGTAACAGATCTTGAGGATGGAATTAACTTCGCACTTTATTAATTCCAAGGCCAGGCCCTGTAATAACGACAAAAGTAATTGGTCCAATCAGCTGGCCACACGTGGTCGTTGACTGTATCAAAGCCAATCGTTAAACATCCGAAACCTCGTTTATGTTTTGACTTATCTTGGCCTGATGCAAGACCAAGAGCCTTCATTACGTAAGGTTTTTGCTTACGCCTCAAACACCAAATTTGAGTGCAACGAAGTCTTTGGCAAGGCAAGACGATGGATTCGAATGGACGCTGTTGCCTAGGGAACGCGGGCTTCGTGTCAGAGAACACTCCGGTCCTACTTTCACTACTGCCCTAGATTCTGGCCCCACGATTGGGCTCGTCGTATCGCAAGAAAGCCCAGTGCTACTGCACCGGTGCGTGACGGGAGACAAGGCTGGAAAAGGAAGGCCCTCGAGGGGGCGAGGTGTTGGAACGGAGGACTCGTTTTACGGCTCCATGTGAGCAAAATTTGCGTTCTGTCGCATGCCGCAGCGACCGACCGACGATCCTGATTGAGGGGTTCCGTGCGTTTCCTCAGTCCCTTAAATTAGGCCACCACTGGTTCCTTCCGATTCCTCGACGCCCGTCACTCGATTGGAGCCTCTGGACGCCGGTCCTCGACGCTGCCGCGGGAGCAGCACAGCGCAGTGAGTGAACTCCGCTGCTTGGGGGCGTTGCCCTCCTCTTCGCTCGAAACGAGGAGGCTAGGGGGAGGGGCACTGCAGCGTCAGTGTGAACGCTGACGGGGCTTTTGGTGCCTGAGTCCAGGGATCGTGGCCGTTGCTACACGCAACACGATTCGAACTTCGGACTTGCGTCATTACCGTCCACGTTTTGACAAATATTAAGAAAAGAGTGAGGCTTCGGTTTCCTCACGGGAAACAAAATTTCAGGATGGCACTTAAGCCAGTCTTGCACCGTTTCTGCCCGTGACTGATGATTTCTTCAGATGTTTCATCAATGCTGATTTCCCGGTTGTCTTGGATACGCTGATGGATGTGTCCTTTAACCCCAACACATATTGCAGTCGATGACCGCCCTGAATGGATCATACATGCGGAATAACTACGATTCATTATTTGTTTCGTTCGATTCTCACAATAAACAGCGTTAAACAGTTGATCTTCGTAATGGTGAAGTGTAGTGTTTTCTTCGCGGTACGGGCTCATTTCTTAAATATCACGTAGAGGAGTCTTGTTCTGTAAATGCGTCATCTCGTGTTGCAGACCTGGCGGCCATAAGGAGGCTGCTGGACAGTGAGGCGGCTGCAGGCACTTGCCCCAGCTGTAACATGCCGTTCGACAAGGGCAAGAAGAGGAAGCTGATCGACTCTTGCGGCCACGAGCGCTGCTACTCCTGCATGTTCCGCAACGAGGCCTGTCCGCTGTGCGCCGCCAACGGTGAGATCGGTTAAGTAACTGGAAACATCGCGAGTGCAATCATGACCCTCGATGAGCAGTCGGTGTCTAATTTAGCTGAGGACAGCACCCAATTAACCCATTATACGGAGGTTTAGTTTTCCGTCCGTCCTTCTGGATGTCTCTGCAGAGGTTCCTCCTCGTTTGCACCCGGAGGATGAACGGACCCAACCCAATTCGCTATCATATCGCGGGTGTGTATAGAACGTCTTGTCGATGTAAAGACGAATGTAGACAACACGATCCCAGCACTCGTCAACGTTGAGGACCCTTTATGTTTGGTAAAAGTGAAATAAAAATTGGTTTTTGCACACGAATTGACTTGGTCACTGTCTTTGCCCGAACCTACTCAAACTCAAACTCAAGCAGATTTTTGTTGTACAACCGGGAGGTTCATTGCCGTGCTAACACAACTCTTCGTAGTCTTTGTATGCCCTACTCTATCGCGCCATTGTGTTTCATTTCAGCTGCTAGTCAGTAATAAAGTAACCCCTGCCTTCGTATTCGCCAGTTTCGAGCCCCCCCCCCCCCCCCCCGTAATGCAGCTTAAGAAATTTTCGCGGGGAAAGGGTCGAGTTTCAGAGCGATATATCTCGTCGATAACACTGGAAGGGCTTTATTTGTTGCAGCTAACCCCACCAAGAAGGTTCTGGGGTGCCCTCCTGGATTGCAGGGGTCCGAACTGACCCTGTACGGCGAGGTCAAGGGTTCAGCGGGTGTGCAGTCAAGGTCGAAGGTTAAGACTAATGGCCACTTTACATCCTACATGCAGGTGAGTGTGATCTTCCTTCTCTCTGCATCCACCGCCCCTGTTACCGTCGCCTCTGGGGCTGTTATATTTTCCCCGTTAATGCAGTTCTGCGTATTTTATCACCGATGACATCCACGTTCAAAATATTTGTGGTCGTCTGTTTTATGTTCAAATATTAATGTCTCGTTCATTTGTGAAATTGAAAAATGTGCCTGGCTGTTGCAGGCGAGACAGGAGTGGCCGTCGCCCAGCGGACTGCCGAGGACCCGGCCCCCGCTCCGCAGTCCTGCCACCATGACACAGAGTGAGTGAAGGATTTGACAAAGGATTAAGGAATCTGGTCCCGTGATCTTCACTTTGGAGATGAAACTGTTTACTGGAGGATAATACGAAAACAGGGTGTGGTGAGCGCTGAATTGAAGTGCTGTAGGCCCTTCTGAAGGACAAGACACCTTTGTGAGAACTGCCCTTCATTTTATTTTGGCTAATCTCAAAGTAACTGAGCAGATTTCCATTAAATTTGGTACCACGTGTAGTTCTACACCGTATAAATTTTGTTCTGTTTTGCGTCAGGCCGTGGCTGTCTTGGTTGTCAGCTCAACATAACCCGCACTGTGTTGAAATTCATCTCACAAAATAAAGAAGCTGTTTGTACAAAAGTTGGCGTAAGACTTAGAACTCCTCGCAACTGAGGACGTGCCCGTGCATGTGACATCGTGAGCTGTTGACAGCGCGTTGGATGCAAAATAAGGTTGGCAATGCCGCGATTAAGTCCCTTGGTCCTCTGTTTGCAGGTTGCCCAACACCACCGCAGAGCCGACGGAGATTCTTCCTCGGTCCCAAGTCTTTGAGGAGCCCTTGGAATCAGCGCGGAGGCAGCGGACCAAGAGTCCCGGCTGACGGCGTGGACAACCCTTCTGCACTCTCTGGTGAGTTTGGATGATTGCCGTCATTGCCTTTAAAAGCAGGAAGAAGAACTCATGTCATTTGTGTATTAAATAAATAGTTTGTGAACATTTTGTTTAGAAGTGGATTTCTCATTGTATTAAAAGTGCTAATAATTTTACTTTTAGCCTCCAGGGATGAACGTAATTACATCATGTTCCTTTAGTGGCCTAATAAAACTGCTTTGAATTGTAATCAGGGATCTGAGGAAGTTCGTAACTTCAAAAATGCCCATTTAAGTCCGTAATGATTGAAAGTGAAGTTGTCCTGAATGTTTGGCGAAAGCTAAGAGTTCCGATTTAATTAACACCAAATTAAAAAGCTGCCAAAGCACATTTGAATGCAGCAATAGCACACAAAACAAACTCCAGGCCACGACTTACGTAAAATCCAGTTTGTGCAAAATGTCTGCCAATCTAGATTCGACGTATAGAATTGCGGTGCAACCTAAAAATTGTTTGCCATTCCAGTGACCAAGCGTACAGCCGTAACAAAAATTTATAGGCATCTGCGTAAAACTCGGACCGACGGCAGCTGTAGTTTCTTGTGTTTGCTGCAGTAATTTTTCTCGTGCCCCCACGTTTTTTAGAATTCTAACACAGTTCAAAATTTCATGTGAGAAGTTTTAAGGTTCTTCGTCTCGCGTTCCTCGGTGGCAGGAATTAAAAATTAGACTTCGCGTGACGCAACATTTGTTGGAGCTCGATGAAAATTGTTCTGTTGTTTGTGGACAGTTTCAAGCGAAGGAGTAGGTTTCGATTGTGACAAATGTGCCTTCAGATTTTATCAATCTGTGCATAATGTTTTATAATTGTTTTGGGTTCTCTGTCTGTTAGCATCTGTATACGAATTTGTTTGTCTGTAAACTGAACTCTGATGTGTTTGTGTTTCCGTTTCCAATAACCGCCTCCCCTGTAGCTTCCATGACGTCTTCGACAGAGAGCCGATACTGGGCCAGCTACGTCCTCAACAAGATCAAGTCTCTGTGGTTTGTGGGCGGAAGTAATGTGGGGTTGAACCAGCTGGCGGCATCTGCAACAGGCATGCCTCTGCCTGTCATTTGTTTTGTTTGTTTGTTTCTTTGTTTTGTGGTGTGTTTGTTGTGTGAGCCATCTTCAGCGATGCTGTGTGGAGATGTAGAGAAAGTCACTTCTCCGTCTCATGCAGATGATTTTTATGCGAGATGTTGCGTTTTGGCTCAGTGCCTGTGCACCAATTGCTGTAGTAATGCATGTAATAACCTCTTTGCACTTTGAGTGCTCTGACTCTTTTAGTCTGATGTTCTGTCGATGTGAGTAAAAGAAGTTTCAGGTTTCCAACCCATAAATTTTTTTTTAAAATGTGATCAGTAATTGAAAATAATCGAGTACTAATAAACCATAATGCAGCGCTGTTTCTGTTGACCGGTGCGTAGCGGCTTTTTGTTTTATTTAAAAATGTGTTTGAACTGGAAATCAAGCGGAATTTCTGCCTTTAATGAAATTAATAAACCTTTTATTTATTTCGGGGGTGGGGGTGGACTTTAAACTTTGTGGATATTTTATTTTGGCCTACAGCATTTCATTGTATCTGCCTGTGTTATGTGAGGCTCAAAACTGAAGATTCTGAAATGTCACAGATATAGAAAATATGAACACACGATATAAAATACAAATCTCACCGAACCTCGCAACTTTTACTTGATCGTAGCTGTTCGTTGCTTTTGGTTAGATTTGGCTGCTGTCCGTTTGTATCTGAAAATCACTTTGCGAACTGCGTGCAGGAGTACAGCTTTCCACGTCTATTCAATTAAGATTTGTTCTTTTATTTTTGTTTTAATGCATGCCGCACAGTCGTTGATTTGCATTGTTTTTGTTGCATGCCTTGTGGTTTGCTTAGTCGATCGTGCAGAATTATTGGTAGAACGTGTTCTTATGTCTGAACCAGAATGAACGACAAAACAATAAAAGATTGCACACTGTGGAAACACCTTCTTCATGAAATACAAAATAGAATTATTATTAAAATTATGCAAATAACATAAATCAAAAGTAGGATAAACATTTTGTTTGAAGTAAAGTTTTTTGGATTTTCTTTAGTCAAATGCGTAGAAACTGTCACTGCCTCTGTGTTCTGGGGCCCTTCTGTTTGTTACGAAAAGAAAGCATTTTGCACTATGTGGCATGTTAAGAAACATTTTTCCCTCGTTCTGTCAGAACTGTAGAGCGAAGAATTTTTTCATCTTAATTTACTTTAATAAATTATGTGGATGAGCGTATGATATACAGAGACTGACAATATTCAGAAACCCTCTGAGGGGGTAGGGATGTGTTCCTTTCCTCACGTACATTTTAGGACAGCTAATGAAGTTGTAACTGACATTTCAGATGATGAAGGTGGCACAATAAAGCCGGTGTCTCACGGAAAGCAGTCCTCGCAGAATGATCTGTATATGCGCTTGGGTCTCCTGCTGGGGGACGGTGCCCGCCATTCTGCGAGAGCGGCTCGGTCCCCGCCGCGTCGACCCGGGTCTGCGGCCAATCGCAGCTCTCACAGCCATGAGTCGTGCGCTTCATTTTCCTCGTTGGCTAGTCTGGAGGCTCATACGCTTGCTTCCACAAATACTAGCCCTGTGTCCACACTTACAGGTATGGCCATCTGCTAAGGTGCTGAAGATGCATTCTTGAAAATGATAATCTTCTGGGTCCATCACCGGAACCGTCGCATAACTACTCACTTATTTTGACAAAGGACCCCTTGAGTTTTATGTAACACAGACTGTCAGTTAAAGTCGTACGATGCATAAATCATCTGAGGTTGTTGCCTTCTGTTGAGCAAATCTGTTAAAACATTTTACAGAAAATAATAAGGAAAGGCATAACTAAAATGACTGCAGATTCATCTCACGTCCCTGAGCTGTGGTGGTTGTTTCGAGGACGATGCTGTGAAGCGGGCGCGCCCGCTTTGTTCCTCGTATTCTCTCGGGCGATACTAATCAATCCATACGGGTGATAACGTTGTTGAAACATAACTCAATATCCAATGATAACCACAAACATGGCTGTCTTCTGCCATGTCATCTGGTAGATAGGAGGAGTTGTTGCCCCCGTCATCTGGGATGTCACAGCTTCCCAGAAGACGGCCATCCTCTTACTTGTCTCATCTGTAACTAATATACGTGGAGCATTTTCGTCTAAGAAGGTGTCCTGATTGTGTGTGTTGACTGACTGCTTCAGGTTCTTCAGAGGTAGATGTTCACGGTCATACCCGGACGCTGAAGGACCCGTCATCGGACAGCATCACGTCTCTCATGTCCGTGTCTGGCCAGAGTAACTGTTCGTCTAGTCCTGTTAGCAGGAGACACTCTGTCACTAGTAAGTCAGACACTTTCCTTTCACATCCGAGCAGGGAGGGAGAGTCAGAAAAGTTTTAAGAAATTAACAGTTTCCTAAAGGTACCGTCCGTACCTGAATGTGGTGGCATGCCCCAATTCTGAAAGGCTAAACTGACTGACTGCTCAGCACAGGACTCGGGAGCTTTGAACTTCTTTAAATTCACCGACGTTTTCTTTACAGCGTCTCAGCCTGGACAGGTAGAGGAACTGAACGTCTTCAAGAACCGGAGAACCTCAATACGCAGGTCTGCTCGCACTGGCTCAGTTAAGGGGCCGATTGATCCGAAAGGTAAATATTTGGCTTTCTCAAATCTGCATGTCCTTTGATGGTTTCTGAAGTGGTTGTGATGATTGATAAAGTTTCTTGGCGTATTAAAGAAGAAACTTATGTTACAGTAGAAAGCTTAAAATCTTTGTTATAACTTCCAATATTTCCCTACATGCAAAATTTTTTTTGTGGTTGTGAAGAATGGCTTGTCCGCTTACAGTCGCATGCAGGCAAAAGGGGGCCCTTATTGTGGCTGACACTATGATCATTGGAACACCAGTGCACTGCAAGCTGATCTTTGTTCTTTATTCTCATCTACTTCATTCCAGTCCGCTCGTGCTGCAGGCTGCGCGCGCCGCTAATCTGTCAGAATGTTTAATATGACGATGTAAATGTTCTCTGATCTCGTCATTCTATCCAGTCCACTTGGGTTTGAGCAGGGCTCCTGAAACATGTTTTTCGGGTCATCGCAGGTGAATTACTGCGCGTACGTGTGTTGTGTCGGCAGCCGTGAATGTTTTAGCTTCGGTCCGAATGTGTTACAGTGGAGTGTTCCAATCTCGTTTTAAGCCAAGAGAAAGTTAGTCATTTTGTAAATTCATCAGTCCAAATTTTGTCACTCGTTACGGGTGTAAACGTCAGTACGAGCAATGCCTCAGTAGGTCGTTCATTATGTCGATTGATACTTACGGGAAACTTGAGTGTTACCTTCTTGGTGTCGCATGCTTTCTCATGTGAATTCTTCCTTTTCCTTATCATTAGATGCACTTCTTAAAGCTACCTAATGGTATGAGCACTTGTAAAATAACACATTTTAATATCTAGCGTTATTATGCCCGAAGCTGCGGATACTACCTTTAACCCTGTATTCTTTTAGAACTTGATGTAGATTTTAATATCTGACGTGTTCACAGTTCGGTTTGCGCAGTACCGTGTGCCGCAGCTCACTCTGAAGCCCCTGTTCTTTGAGGTGCCCCTGCAGGAACCTGACCCCCTGTTCTTGGGTCGCCACTGGCTTATTCGTGAGATGGAGGAGTCCCTGGGTTCAGCGAGTCCTGGAGTTCTTATTTCCGGCAGCCCTGGCACTGGGAAGTCGGCCCTAATCCTGCAGCTGGTGGATTACAGTTGCTTTGGGAGGAGGAGGGACCCCACGTATCAGCAAGGCAAGTGTACGCTGTTAAGAAGAGTTGGACGGTCTGTCCTCCGCTTCGCGTCGTCGGGTAGCCGACCGATTTCCGCGAAGATTCTAGACCGTTCTCACAAATGTTTGGACGTGTTTTGTGGTTTTCTTCCGATCGTCTGGGATAGCGCCCTGAAATACGCCAATGATAAAATAAGTGCACTGCTTAGTGCTTACATTTCTGGTTCTGCTTATCTTGCAGATCCGTTTGTGTGCAATGGGAAAGACAGGCCTGGTGGGTCTCAGAGCATTTACTGCCAAATCAGTCTAGTCTCGGAGAGGATTCGCCACCTAGCCTCGCACGTTGTTGCATATCATTTCTGTCAGGTAAGCACCACGAATTTTTGTCTCTTTTATTCTGTGACCTGTAGCAGTACTTTTCATCACCGATCTGTTCTTTATATGGCCATTTTTCTGGTGGATTTTGGCGTACTACGCACAACAGTGTGTGTTTGTTTAATATCTGCTGGAATGTGTGCGTATTTCTGTCCATTTTGTGGTGAAATTTAATGGAAAATTTGATTAATTTTGCATTTTTGATGGGTCTTTAGTCCACATCTATTGCATGTTCTAGTATTTTAGTAATTTCTTGATACCTTTTTTTTTTTATAAGGTCTGGATTTGAAAGGGCACCTATGAATATTTTGAAAGTGCTTCTCCTTTCTGATGTTTTGCCTAGCAGTGGAATCTCGTGATGCATCTGATTCACTATCCAAGTGTCTGTCAACATGGGTTGTGGAAACACATTCTTGATTCTTTAGGTTGCAACTGATGTGTGATCCTCACAGAGTGTTTTGTTATAGGCTGATAACAACAACACGTGCCTTGTGCCTGACTTCATCCACTCACTGGCGGCTCAGCTGTGCCAGGCTCCCCAGCTGCTGGCATACAGGGAGTACCTCCTGAGTGAGCCACACCTTCAGGTCAGTTCTTCTTCTGAAGGCAGGCGTGCAAAGAATGAATGTGGCGTGGTTTACATCTTTCTAATGTTGCTATGTTTTTCTAGGGTGCTGTGTCTATCAAGGAGTGCATTGCAGACCCTGACTTAGCATTTGCAAGAGGCGTTCTAGAGCCACTGAGCAATCTGCGACACATAGGCAAGATTCCCAATGAGAATTGCATCATTCTAGTGGATGCCCTCTGTGAGGCGGAGTACCACCGACCTGACCGCGGAGACACGCTTGCCTCGTTCCTTGTACGCCATTCACCGCATTTTCCATCATGGCTGAAAATTGTCGCCACAGTCCGAACGCAGCTGCAAGAAGTAACCAGTGAGCTTCCATACTACAGGATCAGGTAAACGCAAAAAACTAAGGATTTTTTCTTGGAGCATCATCTCGGTGACAGACTCTCACACTCTCTCTGTATGTCTGTGAGCGGGTTTCGTGTGTCCAAGTACCTTTCTCGCTGTGCTGGCATGCCAACGTTTGCCGTACAAATGTACGTTACTCTGCTCTTATGTTATAATTTCAATTTGCAGTCTTGACAAGGTCAGTTCAAATGAGAACCTGCAGAAGGACCTACTGGACTACATTAACTTCCGTCTGAACAACAGCCCCAGCATCCAGAGTAATGTGGCGTCGACTTCAGGGAAGCTGGACGGTGGTTCCAGTTCGCAGTTCCGTTTCTCTCAGCACCTGCTTGGGCTGAGTCGTGGGTCCTTCCTCTTTGCCAAACTGACACTAGATTTGCTGGAGAGAGGACACTTGGTGGCCAAGTCTTCTGGATATAAGGCAAGTGCGAGCAGGCTACCGAGATGTAGAAATTTTGTCGTACTACTTGTTGATCGTGTTGGCGAAATCATTTGACTGTCTGGCCCTGTTAGGTTCAGTGAGAATTGAGCAAATTATAGTCACTTATAGAGTGACCATACTTCAGAATCTTATGATGAATCCCTTTTATAATGCACTAGCAGGGTGCCTGCAGTGAAATCTGACGAACGCCTAAATTTATTATCAATTATTATTGCTTATCACAGGCGTGATCATTTGACTATGTATAATTGAAAACCCACCAGGGTTTGAAACAAGGACAGTTTTTGTGTCTGTGACCTTATTTCCTGTAATCTTACTAAAACGAATTTTACGTTGGCACCATTTTTCTCTTTTGCTTAGTTTCCAAAAGTCTGAAACCATTTTCATTGGGACTGGAACCCAGGACGATTTTTGTGTTTCTAGCCTTCAGTCTACCTGCAAAAACACCTTTAGACTTGATGGCGATCTGTGACATTAATATTCTGAGCAGGAATCACACCCAGGACAGTTCTTCAGGGCTGTGGACTTTGTTTCTGCAATCTCGTCTTCGAGTTAAAGAGTCAAACAACTTTGGTCTTGGCTCTGTTCGTCTGTTGTGACTCGTTTCTGACATTTGCCCTTGCTAGGAATGAAACTCGGGACATCTTTTTTGGAGTTTTGACCCTCCTGTGTTCTCTTGATGATCACAAGGATTGAGTATGCTAGGGGGTGAAAATCTTCTCTGTGCTTATATTTTCATGGAATTTATTGTTCGATCACAACAGACCAGAAGATTTTCACACTGTTTTCAGCCCTGAAGATGGAGAGAGTCTTCTCTTCAGAAACGCTTATATCGACTTATGAGTCCACACAATGTCCCAATCCAGAGGAAGAACCTCGTATGCATGTGATATAAAATATTACACAGATGGTATGAGTGGATGCAGTGTGGTCACTACTGTCCATCATATGTGTGGTATGGGGTAGCTTCATATTGGTGTGGCTAATGCCGACCACCCAGTTGTTAATTAAGAACATGCGCTAACCAATTGAAAATTTCTGCAGGTTCTTCCGGTGTCGTTGGCACAGATCTTCTTACTGCACTTTAACTTACGCTTCCCAACACTGCGATCATTTGAGAAGGTTGCACCCATTTTGAGCGTGTGTTTAGCAGCCCTCTACCCTCTTACATTGCTGGAAATTTATTATTCCATCAACTCTCTGCACACAAACCAGTTCCTGCCATGGAATGAATTTCTCCAGAGGTTCAAGGTGAGCTTTTTCTACGAATGTTTCGCTTCTGATAATGCGAGTTCATCACGCTACATTGTTTTCTTTCATTGTTTTATATTTGCTACTGCATGGATCACTTTACATTTAGATTATTACTGACAGTAAAATCTGTTTAAGAGATTCTAAACGTGCTTTGCAAGGTTGCCATGATGCCAGAAATTGATTGATGAAAACAGACATCGATATTGTGTAAAACTGTGGCCAGTATATGAAGGGACGTGGTTCAGATTGTTTCCAGAACAAGGCGTGTTAACATCACTGCTTCCATTCTTACACATAAAATCAAGTCGTAACGGATAAATCAGTTTTGTTGTTTGAGAACTTGAGCTTATTTCTGAATGTGTTTGTTAAATGTACGCTGTGCACATTTATAATCTTGTTTCAGTTGCTGTCAGGTCTATTGGTGAAGCGACTGGACAACACGTACATGTTCTTCCACCCGTCATTCCGAGAATGGCTCATCCGTCGCGACGAAGGCGAGAGTCGCAAGTTTCTGTGTGACCTACGTTCAGGTCATGCTGGTATTGCGTTGCGGCTCTCTCGCGTTCAAGTTCCTCTTGACGCGGAAAAGACCTTGGAGCTCGGGCATCACATTTTGAAAGCGCACGTGTACAAGAATATGACATTGCACAAATACTCATCACGTGACCTTCAAGCTCACTGGGTGGCCAGCAGTTCTGAGGACGTGTCAGCGGCCCTCTGCATGCTCAGAAATATCTACAGCCCTAACGTTAAGGTACTGTACATTGTGCACTGTTACGTCTGTGAAGGAGCAACTGCATGCATTTTACAAAGTCTGGTAACAACAGTGAGATCTTGATCAGTGATGTTTTATCATCTTACCGGCCTGTGCTGCTGATCGTTATTAAATTGTCGCTTCCTCTGCGTTTCTCTTATTTCTGTATGCTTGCTAATACTGTGCTCTTTTGGAATAGGTATTTATGATTTTAATATTTAGTTGGTGTGAGGAATAATTTTATGCATGCTTTGACATGCGCGCACGCGTGTGCCCGAGAGTCTCGCAGTAAATAATACATGACGTATGTAGCATCCTGCCATATGTAAAGGTGTGACACTGGTGTAACCTGTCGTGTGTTGTTACAGGTGTCCCGTCTGTTACTGCTGGCTGGGGCTTCTCCCAACCACGTAACTGAGTTCCTGGGCAGTGCACCAGTGCTGTGCATGTATGCACATGAGGGTATTGCCGAGATGGTATCTGTTTTGCTGGAGTTCGGTGCAGATGTGGAACTGACGAATAGTCAGGGCTGCACGGCCCTCTCGCTGGCATCAGCTCGAGGCCACTGTGAGGTCGTGCGCCAGCTAGTGGCGGCTGGGTCAAGCCTGGGACGTGCGGACACGGCTGGCCGTTGCCCCCTGGTCCATGCTGCGAGGAATGGCTGCCTAAATGTGGTTGCCTATCTGCTGGCATGTGATTGGGTGCTTCGCAACCCTGACACAGAAGTGGAGCTGGGCGAGGCTGCGCAACAAGCGTTGGTCGCAGCTGCTGCGCAGGGGCACACCGAGGTGGGTCTCAGCTCAGTCCAGTCCAGTCCAGACAACTGCATTATAAGTCATTCATCATATTTGCATATTAGGCACAGTCGTCTGTTCTGTCCTAGTTAAAGTAATTTTTTGACAAAGCATAATTAAGTGGCCCAAGAATCGTCAGTTGCCGCTTAGAGTTCATAGATAGCTCTCATTTTTTGGTAATTTATTAAATATTAAATGAAAGTTGTAGATCTTAACGAGAGCATTTTGTCGCGTGTCAATTATTTGTACCATGTTTTAGAAATGTCATCAATTTCTGTTTGTCTTACGTCATATAGGTTTCTAAGGGACTCGTGTGAACCACAACCAAGTTCACTCTTAGTGAGGGAGCAGTTCCTTCGTAAAGTACCAACTTTATTAAAATCCAGTCTGGTTCTGGAGATGAACTATGTGGGAAGACATGATTCACATCCACATTGTACACTTTGTACATAAGTAGACTTTTTTAAACAGAGTATATTTACAGAAGACACATTTCGTGATGAGTGTACCACTCAACAGCGTAATTGATGTATGGATGTGTGTAAAGTGTTGCTGTTATTTATTATTCATCCACATAAGCAAGCAGCCGGCAGTCTTCTTGCCTTTGACGATGTTCTTCACTGTCGCAGATTGTGGAGTATCTCCTGGATATGGCAGAAGTGAAGGCAGACGCTCATGACATTCTGACCGGAGAAACCGCACTGACAGTTGCGTCCGCTAATGGCTGCCACAGTGTCTGTACGGCCCTGCTTATTCGAGGGGCCAGCATTTCTACTGTCAACAAGAAGGTAAGTTGTCTACTGTGAACCTACACTCCGCTAATCCGTACTAGTTTCTTGCCATCCGTTGATTGTTGTCGTTGCTGCGAACGGGAGAGACTGCAGCTGTACGGAATAGCAGCTTCTAATGGGACCAGTGTTTAGACTTCGGGTGATACGCAAGTTAATATGGAGCAGTGGTGGAATGATATTGACAGGGGGAGCTCCATAATTTGTGGGCTTGAGGTAATGTTTGGATGGTCAGACTGTGGAAGATGAGATGCACAAAGGAGATGTCTAATGTGTACAAAATTGTTGTTGGGGAATATGAACGGAGGAGACCATTTGGAAAACCTAGGCTTAAATACGAGGATGTTAAGGAATTAGGTTGTGGAGGTTCGGATTGGATTTATTTGGCGCAGGATAGGGTCTAGTGGCACTTTCTTCTGATTATGGTATTGAACCTTCTGGTTCCATAAAAGGCGAAGGAGAATCGGCTAGCCGAGCATACCGTCGGCTTTTCAAGAAGAAATCTGCTCCGTGGCGGTAGTTTGTTGGCAGATTTTAGTAAAACTGTGCAAGCCAGATTCAATGAAAGCTGTTCATTGGTTCCTGAGTTGTTTCATGTGGGGAGATATACACGGCGAAGCTAAATGGGCACCTTTTTACAACCTTCAGTGCCTATGAAATGTGATGTATAGAAAAATTGTGAACTTGTTTGTTATCTGAAATTAGAGGGTAAATTTTCTGACGCGGAAGAAGTGGTACTGTATGAATATAAAACAACAGTTCTACTTGCTGTTATTGAATGTACTAAGTAATATTTAATTTTCAAGTGGAATGGATTAAGCGGTCTCAAACGCTTGAGCATGGATTGTTGCCCTTTGACTTGATATAGTTCACAGGAGACTCATCTCAGCATTTATAATTTCATATGCAGCGTATGTCACTTTGTAGGAGATGGCTCCACTGCTGCTGGCAGTGAAGGAAGGTCATTGGGCTGTGTCAGAGAGGCTGCTGCAGAGCCATGCACCTTTGGAACAATGTGATCCAGTGGGACGGTCTGCGCTAATGCTTGCTGCCTCGGAGGGCCATGTCGGACTGATTGAATTGCTCCTGGATAAGGGTGAGTGGTGATGGATGATCTGAAGTATGTTGCCACTCCTAGATCCCGCAGAATACTGCTCGGAAGGTAGTGTAATGACTTTTCTTTCTGTATTCCTCTTCCTACTGTCCTTCGGCTACCATGATTAGGCCTCTGGCTTTTTGAAGTTCAAAATCGACTTCCGAAACAATTATCGTGGACGTGCAGGATGAATGACTTCTGAACAACGATTATTGTTAACAAGTATTTCAGAATTAAAATGAAATCAATGGAAAGAAAAGGCACATGAAGCATTCTGATTTGTTGCTCAGAGAAATTTTATTGTAAGTATGTAAGAGATTTCTGTCTGTGAATTTATTAATAGCTTGGAAATTGCTGATCCAATTGGAGCAGCTACTTACTGTATTTTAAGGTTTCATCAAATTAAATTATTGTGTAAAGATAGTACAAGGTAACAAGTAGGAATTCTTCTCTAAAAACATTTCTTTTCCAAGGAGTAGACATCCTGCCTTCCTGAATTTCAAATCCTTGGTGGGTAATCCTTCATAAGGTTCCCTCTCTTGTGTTATTGGGGGGTGGGGTGGGGGGGGGGGTGGAAAGGACGCTTGAGCCGAGGTAAAGGCCTAATGGAAGAAGACCCATATCACATGTTTCGTTGCTACCGTGCATTCTGTCTCAGTCTCTCTGCTATTGGTACAGGGGCGTGTTTGCTGCGGCAGGACCGGGAGGGACTGACTGCCTTGGGTTGGGCTTGTCTCCGTGGGGGAGTGCAGGCTGCCCAATGCTTACTGGATCGTGGAGCAAATGTGAACCACGCAGACAAGACAGGACGCACTCCGCTTGACCTTGCAGCTTTCCAGGGAAATCCCATTTTGGTTCAGGTGAGAGGATTAACACGGTAATCATTTCTTTTATGAAGAACGTAAGCTTAAGGTGGAAAAATTAAATTCATTGTTTATTTTTTTTGGTGTGGTCAAATTTATTATTTTCATCAATGTGGAAGCAATATCATGGAGAATAAGCAGTAAACATGACCATTGGGATTGTAGTAATGAAATACAAATTGATTTAAAGCAGTAGCAGTAAGTAAAATAGGCATGCAATTCGGAACAGCCGCTGTTCTCTGTCAGGAGAAATAAATATATGGTAATACATTTTTTGTGTCGTTTTATTCAGTTGCTGTGTTGCTTACTAGTTGCAATGGAGCTTGTGCAGGAGCCGTGGTAGCTCAGTTGGTATAGTGACTGACTACAGACTGGACGACCAGAGTTTGATCCCCAACGGGCACATAATTTTTTGTCTAGCCACTATGCCCAGTGTCTTCCCCCCCCCCCCCCCCCCCCCCCCCCCCAAGCACCCACTTGGCTTATAGCAGGAGAGCTTTATTTTTTAATTTTACTTTACGTAGAGCATGAATTAATTGAACCATGGAATTTCTGAGCACTTGGTATTCACCTTTGTGTTCGTTAGGCTCCATGTTCAGTTCTTGGCTTGGAGGCTAATTAACTAAGAAATTTTGTGGTATTTATTACTCTGTTTCAACTGTTGATCATGTATAATGATGGCGAGGCGGGAAGATTCCATGAATGGTGAATAGATAAGAGTGTGAAAGAAGGCAGTTACACTCTATTTTAATGCACTATCCTGGAATTCATTTAGAGACACGGGAACATCTGGAAATTCAAATGTGGCACTTGTTGAATACAAGTAATTTTGGATACCCTCGATTGTTTTGTGGAGACTTAAAAAAACTGTTTTGGGTTCAGCTTCTCATGGAGAGAGGGGCAATGATTGAGCACGTGGACATCAATGGAATGCGGCCGCTGGACCGAGCCATAGGCTGCCGCAACACGCAGGTGGTTCATTGTTTCCTGCGCAAAGGTGCCAAGCTTGGTCCGGCCACATGGGCGATGGCAGCTGGCAAGCCAGAAATCATGTAAGTTTATTTGTTTACTTCAATGTTCAAGCGTCTTGCCCTTGTGTTCTGCACCGCACCACGAACATCTATTTTGGGACTGTAAGTAGAACTCCGCGCGTTCTTATCCCAGACATTGGAAGAGTGGGCAGGCACTGCGGGCTGTGCCGTCAGTTCATTAATGGATGTTGCTCATGGCAATCTTTTCCTGCAGGCTGATTCTACTGAACAAGCTACTGGAAGATGGCAATGTCCTGTACAGGAAGAGCCGCTTGAAAGAGGCTGCTCATCGTTACCAATACGCACTCAAGAAATTCCCCACTGAAGACCTGGGTGAACATACAGCCACATTCGAGCAACTTCACATAAATTTCCTACTGAACCAGTCGCGCTGTAAACGGAAGATGGGTGTAAGTGACATTTATGGCAGTTCTGACTTTCGTGTGAATGTACTAACATGACGATGCTCTTCTGGGTTATGACACCTTGTAGACTTGTAAGTAGATTAAATTTCATTATCCCAAGGGTATCCATCAGTTATATTTTCCAAACAAGTTCTACCCTTGGCTATGAAGCGTATTATGCACATTTCGGCCTCTTGGGTTTTATCACCATAAATTAGTAAGATTATTAAGTAAAGCTGTGCATTACGTAACTTTCCCCACCATCTGTTGCTTGATATCTGGTCAAATGTTCCTTTCAGTATTCTGTTTTCTGTCCCTTCCATAGTGTGAGAGAACAAGTTTCATATTTATGCAAAACGACATCTGTAATTATAAATTTATTATTTTAATCTTATAGTCTTTGGTATGTTCTGTCAGGCATACTCACACTTTATCTCTAAAATTAATTGGATCTTGATTAAATTTGGTATTGAAGATCTGCTGTAAAAGTTGTTGAGTCTTTCAGTTTGGTCCAGTGGAACCAACATTTTATGCGAAACTCAAATGGAATGTCAGGTAATTTTTTCTTAGAAATGGTTCATCATCAAACAACAAAATATGAAGGCCAGTGAGATATGCGTGATCACGGGGAAATTACCTGTAATCGATTGCAGTACATTTTTTCAAACACTTGGAAGAAAATGAGAAGACGTGATTTGATACTAGTAACGAGTGTCTGAATGTGACTGCTAATCTTTTCCATTTGCCTTATTGTTAGTTTTGATTTTAACACCAACACGAAGTACTGTGTGGGAAAGTAGCATGTGCCCAATCAGAGTGTCTTGATTTCAGGATTGCCAAGAGGCCGTGGAGTTGGCTAACCAGGTTCTGAAGTTGAAGCCTGAATCGTTCGAAGCATTCTATGCCAGAGCAAAAGCAAGGGTTGATTTAAGGTAAGGATTCCTTGTTATCAGTACACGTCGAGTTGCGCTTTGTGTGCCGTGTTTCGGCATGAAGGCAACCCTGGTGTCGCGACTAGCCGCTTGATATTGTAAAAACTTCTTGCGTTTGTTATGAGCAACTTGCATCCGTCAGTAGACGCTCTTATTCACTGTCAACGTGAATCACTTAGAAAGAGCAATCCTTATATTCGAGAATGACGCAATTAATTTTGGAGGAGACTTGGTCAGCTCACCCAGGTAAATTTGGGCAGGTAAGGCCACCACCACCTCTGAGGCAAATGTTTTAACTTATTTATGTTTAAGAGATTTTTTGTCATGAAACAAATGGTTAAAGCATATTTTTTCTTCTTAAGTGTTTTGTGTGATTCAGTTTTAACGGTAAAACGCTCGTATTTCAGTTTTGAGTGTGGCGTACATCAGATATTCATGAAGTGCGCAATAATAATGTTATGAAGCTGCATAAGATTATGTTGATACAATGTGTTCGCTGGTATCTGGCCTTGGCAACGTTAAAGGCGGCAGGATTTCTAATTCAGCCAGTATTTGACTGTGCCGGCAACATAATAAGCGCGCATGATAATTCTGCTCTGTGAGATTGTGGTAGATTGGTAGGAATGACTGCATTGATTTCTTTCATTTGATATTGTACTGTTACAGCGTTGTATGTAGTAATTGTAATGGCTTTTCTGAACAGAATGTTCAAGGATGCACAGGATGATGTGCAGGAGGCTCTACGAGTTGCGCCACCGCACAGTCGAGAAGTGAGGCGAGTGCTGAGCAAAGTCCTAGATGAAGTCCGCGCTGAGATGATGGCACCGCAGTTGGCAGGCCACAGAGGTCTTGCCACGTCAGTCGATATGTTGAATGAGCCCGAAACTCACATGTGAACTCGACGCGCACTTTCATCGGCTGTGTATGATGCCTTTGATGAGGCGCAGTTGGGAGAGAGACTGAGGATTAGATTTGAGTTCGGAGGTGTCACCATTTTTCGCATGAACTGTGAAATTTGAATGGGAAGGAAAGTGTGTTTTTGTAACATTCTTTATAGTTAGAATTATTTGAATGTTGAAATTTATACATTTTATCAGTTTTTATACAACATTACGTAATTTTTAACACTATTGAATGTAATTTATCATCTGTATCTGTTGGCTTCAAAAGTGACTATGTTTGTACAGCCTTTTCTTGTTAAATAACACAAGAATAATTGAACTGTAAATCTTGAATACGTACTTTTCTTCCCAGTTCAAAACCTATTTGAAATGTCAAATTTGACCATGATATGTACATGTAGGAGGGTGCTGTGCTTACAAGTTGCTTTTTGCAGCTATAAATATATTTCATGGGTCATTGTCAGTGGCACCAAAATTGGCGTGACGTGTTTCTTGGCGCAAGGCAATAAAATTAGATGTGAAGACCGAGTCAAGTTCCTTCTTCAGTGGCATGTCTGGAGGAAACATCATGGCATTTCTCGAGTTGTACCAGAAGTTTCTTGTTTGCCGCTGACACGTTCATTACGATGGTTTGGATCACGATATCTCTTCTCGTATGTGACGACATTTTAGTACCAGTGCAGCAAAGATAATATCATGCTACGTTGAAGTAAGTGCGTAGTATGTGATTTTCCAGAGTTCATTTGTTCTTTCTAATTAATTCTGTAGACACAAACGTGAAAGGAGAGTATGGATTCTCAAAATTCCTTATGTAATAATAACATCTGTGGCACAATAAAATACGTCAAACTAAAAGAAGTTTACATTCTCTACAGTATCTTGTCCAGAGGATTAATACGATGTCAATTACAATGGAATGCTGTTCATGTTTGCTTGTTTCCAGTTCCTGGTCAGCAAGGTTTGCAGAACACAAAGTGTTTTAATTTTAAATACTCGGTGCCTGCCACAAGAGTTTTCAGAGCAGCCCTGATGCGCATCCAGCCTCTGCTCAGCGGGTGCTAGGGTGTCCTTCCCCAGGGATAAAGTGCCTGTGGCATGAAACTGACCTCTCACCTCCATCTAGTGTTGAGGTTAAGAATGCATGGAACTTAATTAACGAGCAGTGACAGCTGTAACATTGCCATGTGCTTTTTCTCATTAAGTAACCTTCAAAAATCTGTTCTTCCTTGCAGTGCTGCCAATCTTGCCTAAGGACTGGTCTGTCTAACGCTGCAGTATTAGTGTGATGGTAGCACATCTGAACATATTTATTTGCAAATAAATGCTTTTGCGTGACATTTGGAATTGAAGGGAAGGATTGTTTGATTTCTGTACAGTTGCAAGAAGTTAGTAATGTGCGGCACAAACTATTTATAGGTAACGGAAAATGAAAAAGTATTTCTTAGGTGTGATAACGTATGAATAACACTGATTAAAATTTGTATAGTAGCATAAATTAAGCCATGAGCCATGGATGCTTTGTCTGGAGACGTACCACTGAAAGAATTGTATCGTCGTGTTTATGACATTTGCCTTGTGTGTGAATAATTTTAATTTATTTCCTAATTTATTAATATTTTAAACTGCCTGTCCGCGTTACTCTCTGCTGTATTTGAACTGTGGCCGTGCGGAGTACCGGGATGTAGGCCTCTGTAGCGAGCATCTGTGGATCTGTAAAAACCCGTGCAAATCACAAGACTGACTTCAATCAACTGCTGCCGTTGTTACTTGTCTTCATGAGTAGTGTACGCGCACTATACATTTGAACCATCAGTTTGTATCTTCCTGAAGCTGCTGCTTGGCAGGCCGTAAAAGCTTTTAGTTTTGCCTGTAATTCATAAAATGTGTATAAAGTGGTTGATGGTTATCCTTTTATAAGAAGCTTCTTTGCAAGGCTCATGATTATTAGTATGTTAAAAAAATCATAATATTTAAACATTTAACACAGTTATCTTAGCGTTTAGATTCTGTAATTTTTTCTTTTTGCATCTAAATTGCATATCTTGCCAAGAATATACCTAGTGATCTGTAATTATTCTGACAAATGTTATGAACTAAATAATTTTATGATTTACCTTGATGTTCTAAACCTATTGTATGAAATGTTGTAGCTTTTATCATTATAAAGAAATTCCTATTGTGTTTTAAATCATGTCCTTTCCAGAATATCAGGAATGAAGGAAGAGAAGTGGCAGCAAATTGGGCGCAAGACCACGAATGCCAAAAGGGAACTCCAAAATCAGTTGCGTGTTTTTTAATAAAATACATTTACTTTGCACAAACTCCAATATTTCAGACCATCTTTCAAAAGTTGTAAGTGGTTTTGTATTCCATCCATCCATCCTTATTTGCAATATGAATAAATTCATCTAAAATCTTAGATATTTTTGACGTAAATACGTCTATACGGAAGGGTCATTCGGCAAAAAAGTGGAACGAAAATGTGTAAGATCCGTATCAACAAATCGATGACAATGGTTATCTGTTGTTGCATTGTTATGTTACCTAGGAAATGTCGTCTGTTTACTCGGCATTGTTGTGTTACATTACTGCTGTCAACAATCCGCTTTCATTATTGCGGAAAGAGCTGAACTGTGAATCGCTTGTAGAAGAAGTGCGTCGTAGACTAGATAATTTTGACATTGCAATCAGCTAGCTGCCTTTCATTGTATTTATTGCTTAAATATAATTTAAATACAGACACGTATTTACGTCAGATTCTCCGGAACCGTGGTTCCACTGTCAATTTTTTGTCAACATTGGCAATGTGGTTTGTAATGTGTAGTATTTTCTCCTAAGTAGTAATATTCTTATGTAGTGTCCAATGGGAGAACAATGATGCCCCATCTTTCTAAATATGACAGAAGAGCGTTCCTTTCCTTGCCCCTCCAAATTTTTTGTTACAGTTTCCCTCACAGAAGGCAATAATTTTGCCTGATGGTTTGTATTTATGCAGTACATGAAGTATGTCGTTCCATATCAGACGTTTGGCGTTTTAAGTTATGAAAATTATCACTTTGACCTGAACTTTCTTCCCTGGAGTAAAGTATTGAACTAGAACAGGCACTAACTACAGATTTTTGTGATTTGATGTATCATTCATAACCGTTAGATACTTGACACTTGCCAATTCTGAAATCTGTTTCATGGCAAAGGGGGCAAAGACATTACTACAATTGGTTCACATTTTGTTCGACCACATGAAGATTTTTCCTCGTGTAATCTTCTTAAAACTTGATGTACAATCCATGGATCGAAAGGAATGGTTGTGTTTTATTGTGGCCCTGGTGATGGAGGCAACATGGATCTCTGAAACAGTGGTGGACATGTACCAGACTACATGGTGCAGTAACCCAGAAGACTGCAATCTTTGCTGCATGTCCGCCATATTGAAAAATCTGTATCAGTTATAACAAAAGAAAACAGCACTTCGAAAAACTGGTCACCCCGGTTTACTGAGACACTAAATACCCAGTGGAATTAAAAGTAATGTGATAAAAAAATAAAATGATCAGTTTGTTGGTAATTTAAAATATAATTAGACTTTATTTTGCACCAGCCAATTGCATATGTTAGAACATTCCTGTTAACAGTTCAGAAGTTCTGTAGGAGTCCCTTCATGACAATATGGCTGATGTAACAGTTCGATTACATTGCAAGAAACTAATGCCATGTACTAATTATCTGGATTATTTAACGACTCAAAAGCTCATGCTGTGAGACAGAATGATAACCTTATAATAAATTGGAAGAGATGTAGAAGGAAGTTGCCATGACCCACTTGTATTTACTATACAGGCATTTGACTGGTGGGACTGAAGGAAACTGAGAGAAACCTGTCCAGACAGCTGGGCCCCAGGTCGAGATTTGAGCCTAGGCCTTTCCGAATATGAAGCACGAGTGCCAGCGAATTGGATGCCATGTTCAGTCCTAAATGGCGAAACATATTTGGACTAGTAGAGATTTCATTTCATCAGGAATTGGAATTTAGTGACAAAATACACCCAAGCTTGGTGGTTATTTCGTGATGTCTGTGTTGATGAGGGTTTCAACCCACCCCCAACACCGTACCTGTCCGTTATCCTTGATTTAAATATGAGATAGGGTGTGAGGTTGAGGTCTGTACAGCCTCAGTCCTGGACCTGGTACTCTGCTCAGACTTCCGCCGTACGTATTGAACGTATTATAATTGAAGATAATGGAGTGGACAGGAGCAAAGATAGTGATGAATCGAATGATGTCAGAAAGCAAGAATGCAAGAGGACCGAAGAGTTGCGAAGAAGATGAAATTATCTGATACTGTCTGTAGTGTAAATTTTCTAGTGATGTTTCGTCTAGTGAAATCGACTTTCCTGTGTTGCATACCGTTGTGATATTTTATTTGGAGCGTACTGTACGCGGCCTGCTGCCATCCCTTCCAGCAAATTTCAGGTGTTACTCGCTCCGAGGTTCCGATTCACAAGTTCAGCGGCCAAGAACGCTGGAACGCGGTATAGTTGCGCTTATCTGTTGAAGAGGAAAATGTCACTGAATACAAGAGATTTTATTTCATGTCCCCCGAAATTGTCACATTCAACACATTTCTGTAGGGACCGCTGCGCGTGCGGACGTAACTGTTGAATCAATACCCGTTATCAGGTAGCTGCCTGCCCCTCAGTTTTTAACATGGCGGACCAATGCAAAAACGGAGAGACGTGTGGTCCAGGTGTCGTGATCCTGGCACGGATTCTGCAGCTTCTGTGCGACATGGGAATCCTCGAGCCATCCCGGAAGAGCCCAGTGGTGAGGTTTGAACATCCGGACAAGCTGCGAGTGAGTACCAGTGGTGGTTTTGAAATTCGCTAACAGTCCGCGCCCATTTCATACAGAGAAGTTCTTCCTGGGGTGGTAGGCCACGACAACTTTCGTCCGCAGCACTCCCGACCTATTCTCAAACATCCTAGGCATTTACCAACGGTTTGGAGGAGCATGCTGCCTTCATATGCGGTGTTGAATTCTCACGTTTTGTAAAAATATACTGCTTTCGACAACTTCAATTACTCTCATTCTGTTAAGAATGCATACCAGTACCTTTAGCATTTAAGACATATTAGACTTAATTCTTATTTGTGTATTTTTTAATTGTTTATCTTTGACAAAAATCATGCTTTGAATTAATTAATATTTAGTTTCTAACAATAGTCTCCCTGCAATCTGATTTTCCCCCATGAGATAAAATAATAATAATATTTGATGTTCATTATTTATCTGCTGCTGTTGGTGTGATGCAAATTTCAATAACTACAAAGCATACTCCATATTAAGAATGAATGATCTCCCCTAATATAAACTTCATCTGAATAAAGCATAAACTTGTCAGCGGAGGTGGGGTAATTAGAACTAATGAACATTTCTTGGAGTATGAGACACAGTTACCAAGGGTACCAATGAAATGCCCGTAATTATGCGAGGAGTGTAAAGGTGTTACGAAGGAATGAAGAAAGTTGTGTAGTGAGAGGTTTTATGATGTATACTCTTTCACTTAATGCTGTTGGTGATTGAACTTTCAAATTTGTATTGCTTTTGATTGGAAAGTGTACACGTGGAAGACCAAATTAAAAATGGATGGGTAATATTGAAAGTGGATGTTAAGGAAATTGGTTGTGAGACTGTGAGCTTATAGGCATATAAAAGTGAACTTTGCACGTTGTTATGGTAGTTATGATTGCTTGGATGTGCAATATGGTTAGGAGAAGCAAGGAATTCATTGGAAGACTGGGACAGAGATGGAGGATCATTTTAAAATGTACATAAGGAAATGGATTTTGGAGATGCGTATTGGATCGAATGTGGTGTTTACAGTCTCGAACACGTGAGTTCTGAAACCAGAGATTGGCTAGTTGGTCAATCAGTCACTTAAATCGTAAGTCAAATGTGCCCATTGCAACCCTTATAAATTCTTCAAGACAGTGTTGTACTCTTTATGGGCTGTAGGGTTCTCACTAAAATTAATGTATTTGAAAATGTTATCACATTAATAGAGCAGTGCCCTTCCTTCTTGTGTGATTTACAGGAAATTTTAAGCCTAGAGCCAGATGCTCAGGGTGTACATGAAGATGAACTTCTCCATCTGTGTCGTGACATTGTCACCTACTCTGTTCAGACATGTCACCCACACTTCAAGAATCAGCTCTACGGTGGAACAGACCCTTACGGTCTGGCTGGGGCTTGGCTAGCTGAAGCTCTGAATACAAACATGTGAGTCCTGATGAAAAAAAATTGCGCTGGTTGGTGAAGCCTGTGCACCCCTCATTCTCTTATAATATGAGAACTGGTGGGATTACTGGACTTCATGAAACTTGAAAGACGTCTATACTATCACGTTGTCCATCACAAATACCTTATTGCTGAATGGTCTTCTGTAAAATATCGAAGGTGTAACATTGCTGCATCCCGCCTAACTTATGCATTCTTTACTCACAATGTGTGAATAGAATGCAAAACAACAAACTCATTTATGTGAAATCAGTTTGTATGTTAATAACCCTTTTAGCCTGCATTTCCTTAATCATTTAATGAATTGAAAATAAAATTTGGAACACAGGATATACAGTTGTCCCCGATATCTGTCTACTTACCTGGTTTTTCACTTTTTAACATCATCGTATCTGTACCTGTCATTGATCCTCTCGTCTATCGTCGTTTTGCCACCTGTGTTACGCATCACCTTGTTTCACTCAGTACCATTCTGTAGGTCATCTTTGACTTCTAGTGATAGTTTCTGAAACCATTTCTCTTCCGATTTTGTATCCTATTTACTTTGTTTTTGCAACAAACTTAGAGCCCGTATGTATGACATCAAATTAGAAAGTTAAAAGGCCAAGAGTACTCCCAACTTCAGAAAACAAATTAAAATGTTATTGGTGCAACTGGAAAACGAAGAGTCAGGATTGAATACTGCGTACAGCAGCAAGAATAATTGTAAATGATAAACAGACGTGTGCAGGTGTTACAAAATTAGCAGTGCCGGGTACAGTTAAATGTTCCGAGAACTATGGAATGGAAACATTATTATTGATCTGGATTTCTGATTAGAAATTTAAGAGGAGTGATCTTTATTACATTATGATAAGGCAGAAAATGCTAAGAGAAGTTTAGCAAATCTGAAGGATTGTGTTTACTAGCTATTATTTACCTGAAAAAGGAGTTTAGTACTGATGTTCATGACTTCCGTCGAAAGTTAGTCTATTGCTCTGTATGTCTTTTCCCTATAACAGATATCAAGTGTCCACTGTTGTTGTTAATTATAATGCATGTGACCAGTTTTGTAGGTCTAAAATAGAATGCAGCTTAACTGATTAATTAATTAATCATTCAAATAATGCAGTTGATTGTTTAAAAACTGATATGTGACTAATAAAGTTTATATCGGCAGGCATGTTTGACAATGACACAAATAAGTTTTCAGTCCTTGAAACCTATAATTGAATAGTAAGGCTCATTTCAGCAAAAGCTCAAACAGTGATGGACTAGTGCCACTTAAAATCAAAAATTGTTGAATATTTAGGGAAATTTGGAAAGATTAATATTATTATTGAATTGTAAGCGATGCAGCGAAATTTATCACTCATGTTTTTTTGGGACTGGCTCTACCACTTGCGTAGGTCATTACAGGAACACTCTGCACAGCAGAACAGTCTGTGAGGTAACACTGATAATTTATTTGTGATTAATTCCTCAGAGTGGAAATGGTAAATTTATTGCCCAACTATTTCTTATTGTTTTAGTCACACTTACGAGGTTGCACCTGTATTCGTCCTCGTGGAGCATGCGGTATTGCAACATGTCCTCAACATTTTTGGATTTCCAAATGGTGATGGCATTTTTGCCCCAGGTAATTGACTACTATTATGTGGGAATGCTGTGTCCACTGAGCTGTATTTTATGCTTGCCACTTTTCTGGCTCTGCTATTGGTTGTCATTATATAGGTGGTGGTGGTGTTTCCATTCTCAGTAGTAGAACCTGCACCCCCTTGAATACTAAACTTGTATTACCCAGTGAAGTGATGGTCCTCAGACACTACTCAATCCAGATGAATGTGCTTTCTTACTATCTCATCCATTTGTTTTATTTCATCCCTTCAGTTTCCCTCAAAAGGGAATAAATCTCAGTTTCCTTCCCTGTTGATCACGTCTTCAGCAATCCCACTCTGTCATGACCTGGAACTGTAAATATCTGCGCAACACTGTTGTTCAGTCTCTGTCAGTGTCGGGTGTTGCAAGGTTATGTAGACCTACGTTTGAATGTTCCATGATTAATAACTCAGCTGGGAAATTTATTTTTGTTAGTGTAGGTGGCAGCATGTCCAACATGTATGGCATGGTGCTAGCGAGGTACAAAGCCATTCCCGACTCCAAGGTAAAGGGCCTTTCAGGGCTGCCTCCTCTAGTGGTATTCGCATCAGAAGATGTGAGTCATTAATGCTATGATTGTTTCCATTAATTATTAGCAGTTCATATCCCTTTCAGTTTTGCATGATGATAAACTAATACAGCATATATTTTATACTGATTAACTTAAAACTTCTGAGACAAACTGATTGACCTTACATTTTTACATCCAAATATCATTAGCATTCACAGAATGGAAGCGATACTTTGAAGTAAAAGATTGTTTACTTGTTGATACAATTCAGCAAAACATTTATATGCATTAACAACAGTGGCATTTGAAAATAGTATAATTTTGCAGCGTTGTTAAGTCTTATCACAAAAATTATTTTTCTAGAAATAGGGTTACATTGGCTTCTGAATGAGTGGCTGTATAACCTGCTGCGTGCTCAGCCACCTCACAGAATTCTTTTTGTAGAATGATATGATTCTTGTTCATTTAAAGTGTATTAGGAATAAAATAATGTGATCAGTTGTGTACTGGGAAGTAAGGAGGAATATATTACATATGACTGGGACAAATATTTATTCAAATTTGCAGTCTACAGAACATACACTAGGGTGAATTGTAAGTGTTGTATTTATTTATTTTTGAGTAAGGAATGTCTTTCTCCAGAATTGGGTAGCTTATACAGATATTATCCTTTTATCAGTAATTTTACTTTTCTGTTGATTTCAGTGGGTTGTTCTCCAGAAGTAATTATATTTGTAGACTACTTTTTATGTGGTATGATGTGAGACAGGTTGGGTGGCAGTCCTCAGAAAACCTGCTGCTGTTTTGGCGGTCCCTGGCTCAGAAAAGGTTGAGAACTGCTGCTGTACTTTAGTAATTTAACTTTTGAGTTTCAAATGTCGGAGTTAGGTTGAAGCGAGTAATATTTGTTTTGTTCCATAACAGGGACATTACTCTGTGAAGAAGGCTGCGCACTGGCTGGGCATTGGCACAGAGAATGTTATTCTTGTAAAAACTGATTGTTATGGGAAAATGATTCCGAGCGACCTCATTTGCTGCATTCAGCAGACAATTATGGAAGGAAAGAAGCCTTTCTTTGTGTCTGCTACTGCTGGAACCACAGTTCTAGGAGCTTTTGATCCTCTTGAACAGCTTGCTGATGTCTGTCAACAGTATGGTCTATGGCTGCATGTTGATGTAAGTCCGATAAATGTTTAATCACATTTCAATGACTAAAGTTCCTCAAGGAAAATAATCAGTTTCATTCTTCTGATTATTTAAGTTGCAAAGATTAAATACACTTAAATGTATAATTTTACATGTTGTTTTGTATGGTTGTAATCTTCAATTTCAAGGAAGACTGGATTGAAGGAGCTTGACAAGTGTTGAAGAGAATATTAGAGGCAGAACACAGATATGGGGAAAAATACATTTTGGGCAACTTCATAGCTCGTATTCTGTACTGAATGTTGTTAAGACTTAAGTAATGAAGAATGAGGTAAGGAAATTGCTCAGAAGTTCACGAGCCTCTTTGTTTTATCAAATGTTCCAGGCATGTTGGGGTGGAACTCTGATGCTCTCCAAGAAATACTGTCATTGCCTTAAGGGCCTAGACAGGTGAGAACATCTCAGTCGAATTTGTTGTCATTTACGCACTGCAAGTAGTAAGTTGCAGTGCAATTTTGAGTGCTACACATATTCATTTTGGTTTTAATTTGTAGCAGATACAACTCTACTGTTAACAGAGCTAATCAGCAGTGAAGACAGTTTACTGCATGGGTGTCATTTTCGTTCTGTGTACTCCATTTTCAGAAATGTTGCAAGTAAAAGTCAAATATCATATTGTCGTGTACTGATTTTATATGTTGATTTGTAAAATGACTAATGAACCAGTGAAATGAAATGGCAGGCAAACATCACTTCCTTCCTTCATGTCAGTAATTACGAAATATTGTTTAATGATGGCATCTGGTGGACCACTGTTTCTGATCACATGGAATTTGTTACTTGATTATAAATACATGTGCAAATGTTGTACAAGACAAGTTTTTGATTCTCTGAATGTTTATGGTAATGGTTTATGTATTTTAAGAATATTGATTGGACATTGTCTATTGTCTGAGGTATATTTCATATGGATGACAGGAGGCTGCTTTTAGACAATTGGTTGTCATTATATTCATATGCTTATTTTAACTTTAGTGGTGACAATTAGATTCATAAGTACTGATCCAGAAATTGGAATTAGGAGGTAGTTTCAGACTGCAGGAAATTGGGCTATATTTAAGCATACATAAAGAGAAATGGTAAAGGTCAATGAGAAAATATGATGAGGAATAAATCATAAATGAGGAGGTGGTGGTATAGTTTTTAAATGGAAATAATGAATGTCAAAAGATTGTTAAAACAATGCAATATGGGACTACAGAAGTGGACAGAATACAAGGGAGACATGTCTGACACAGTAAAGTGTAACCAATGGACTTAATAAAGTCATCATCTGTCTCATTGGTGACATAGTGGGTACCAACTACATGAATTATTACAGCCTGAAGGCAGGAATAGAGGCAAATGCTGAAACCTCATACCTCAGACAGTGGACAATGTCTAATGTAACACTGATGAAAAGTTATTTGTGTTTTGTTACATGAGTGACACTCAGACCAATCACATTTCTGTCTTCCCATTCCCAGGGTGGATTCGGTAGCCTGGAACCCCCACAAGATGCTTGGAGCACCACTTCAATGTGCAATGTTTCTCACTAAAGAGAAGGTAGTGGATCATCAATTACTTCTGTCAATGTGCAATTTGTTTGTTAATTCAGTTCAATATATATTTTCCTGCAGTATACGTAATTTTTCATAAGTCCGCAGAAAAATGTGAATAATGGGTTCTATTTTGTCATGAAATTGTGGTACACACAAGTGTAAAAGAGCAATATAGTTTCTACCACATGTGGATTTTTGTATCTTACTCCCCATCATGTTCAGGGATGGATGGATGGACCTCAAATTTTACTTTTCACATGTGTGACGCAACTGAGTAAAGAGATCCTGTGTCACAGAGACAGTTCACTAGACAAGGTATTGTCAATTTGTTTGGCATAGGAGGTTCGGTAAATGTGTCCCAAAACTCATTCTGACAAATTAAGTAAGAACAAGACGCCAGGCAGTGTTCGACAATGAACAAAACCATCAGTAAATATTTTAATGTGTGCTGTGTACTTGTGGTGTTGGTTAATTTCACTGGGACACGCTTACTGTGGTGTGCAATAATATTTCCAGGGACTAATGCACCATTGCAACTCTGCATCAGCATCATACCTGTTTCAGCAGGACAAGTTTTATGATGTATCATTTGATACAGGGGATAAAAGTGTTCAGTGTGGGCGCAAGGTCGATGCATTCAAGTTGTGGCTCATGTGGAAGGCACGTGGCAGCAGTGAATTTGAGAGCCTCATTAACGATGCCATGGATGCTTCAAGGTAGGACTGGCACAGGGTTTCATTACCAAAATGAAATTAGTCCACCAGATGAACAACTATCAGATTTTCAGGAAAGATCATGTACATGTAATTAGAGCAGGCTTTTCCATATGCAGGAGAGTGCTTGTCTTGTATACTGCTGCAGGTATTGAAAGATGCGCAATTCGTGCCACTTACATTGCATGTTATGTCAGTGTAGTTAACCTGTATTGGTCATGTGCCGTGGCTTATGCATGTTCTGCTGGCTGTACATCCCAGAAGCATGTGATAAACATTCAAACTCAGCATTCAGGGTTTAAGTCCAGTTGGCAGCTCTGTAGTATTCAGGTTTAAATCCCATACTCACGTACGGTAAAGGTTTAGGAATGTGCTGTGCAGTGTGTAATATTGATGCGGACCCCAAGTTTGTAACAAATAATTCACCACAATGTGCGTTAAGGATTGGTTGCAATATAAAATGTATCCAAGTGTCAGCAAAAAGAAAATTCCTTGGTCTAGAAATTGGTAAGCACCTGAATTGGAAGAATCATATTGCTGAAATGATTCTGAAGTTAAGTGGGACATGTTGTGTGATTAGATTAATGCTGCAGTGTTTTTCATCAGTCAACACGCAGTTTAAAAAATCAATCCTATTCTTGGCAATGATTATTCCATTAAGTTAATTAGTAATATAATGCACATGGAATAATCATTGTCAGGAAAAGGACTGATTTTTAAGTTGCCTGTTGACTGCCCAAAAATACTGTACTGTTCTTTAAAACCACAACAGAACGCTTTGTTGCGAGTTATATTAGTGTTTCATATGGTCAATAATTCATGCTGTATAGCAGTGAATTTAGTGTAAGATCATAATATTTCCATGCTAAGGCTTCATAATTTGTGAAACGATTAAAATTTAAATTGTTCTCATAGAGATGTTTTGTGCTTTGTTCCACATCCTATACTCAGCGTGACTAACTTTTGGATCCATGGAATATTTGTGTGTACATGTGCTCATGCGTGGGTTGTAGTATATGTATTTAATGTTTTATGTATGCACACGTGGACATATGGCTGGATGTGTGTGTGTTTGGATGTGATGCTTAGGGCAGATTTTGGTTCGTTATAGATACCTGAAGGAGAGAATACAGGCACGACCAGGGTTCAGACTAGTGCTGGATGAATTTGAATGTACCAATGTCTGTTTCTGGTTCATCCCACCTAGCCTCAGAGGGCAAGAAGAGAATGAGGAGTGGTGGGACAAAATACACAACGTGAGTAATATGAAGACAAAAGTAAACAACACTACTGGACTCTGTCCTCTGCCACTTAAGTAATTCCATGTAGGTCGTTGGGAAATTAGTAGTAGTCACATAGATATTAAAGAGAATCTCTGCCTTGTATGGAACCAGAATTGTTTTTGTTATTATGCTCGCAATAAAATTAATGAATTCCAAACTTGAGTACTGAAAATGCGAAGTCAGCCTGTGCCCAGACTTGGTTTTTTTTTATTGTCATACAAAGGTAAAAATCTTAATCAGAGTTCCATCATACAGTGGTTGCAGGAAAATATCAACATTTTCAGAAACAATGATTTTTATCTGAATATTTTTGTGAAATTAGTTTCAAAGATACACAGGTGTGAGATGAACTTGTCTTCACTTACAGGTAACCTTAAGACAATTATTTCCTTACCACTTCCAATTTAAGTAAAATTTTATGAGTACAAGAATTAGGAGTGTTATGGAGGTGAATTAACAGGTACATTCTGGTTTTTGTTATAGGTTGCACCTAAAATTAAGGAGAAGCTGATACTTTCAGGGACGCTAATGATCGGTTATCAACCTTTGCCGCACAGAGGACTCAAGAACTTCTTCCGGTTTGTGACCTCATGCCACCCATCTCCAAGTTACGCTGATATGGATCATGTGTGGCAAGATATTGAAAGGCATGGTGCAGACTTGTAGTCAACTCCATCATAGAAATGGTAGTCAGCAGGGAAGAAGAGGAACGTTGATGTTTCAGGCAGTGAGCGCATACAAAACAAATATAGGAAATGATGTGCTTATGTTCTTTCACTTCAAGTGAATCTAGGTTTTGCATTCAAGTAGAATGACTACATTTCAGAGCATTGTATTGGGGATGTGTATGGTTGAAAATGTCAGGATATCATAATTACTGCATTCTTCTACATATTCCTCTCACTGTATTTAATGTTAAATATCCATCACAATTAATGGTGCATCAGTTAAAAACTACAAACCAGCCAGAATACAGCATGCTGCTGCTTCTTTCATTATCCAATATTGTTCGAAGACCCAACACCATGTGCCGATTGTGTAGCATCAACCTGATGATGGAGGCAGCAAGGACCTCTGCATTGTTGGTAATATAACAGACCACATGGCATTACAGCACAGAAGACAGCCATTTTAATATTATGTATTGGTATTGATGTTTTAAGACGTAATTTGTTCCTCATGGATAACCAGTATTATGATCGGCTTCAGGTGGATTTCTTGTTTGAGGGGGCTGAGGCCAACAGCCAGACTGCTAGTAGAAGGTATGTGACTTGGATAAGGAAATGGAGTATGTTTGTACAGAAATATTGCAGGTATGTCACAGGTATATAAAAAAATATTTGTAGATGGCCTGTTGGTACACCATTGTTTTAAGTGAATTTTTTTTAATTGGTTCAAGAAATACAACTCTTAATTAAAGCTATATAACTAGCAATGTATAAAAAAGAATTTATGAGAACTGTAAATTGTAATTTCAACAGACTGATCAATAAATGTTTATGATCAGAACAGCGTACCTAAATACTACAAAAAATGTAGAAGAGTAAAATAGTATTGGTCATTAAATCACTTTAATAATTTAACAAAACTTTAGGTCTTGTAAACCAAATAAAAGGATTAGCATTTTAAAATATCAGAGAAGAGAAACCTCGTCATTAACCTCCAAAAGCAGTATTTTACTTAAACTGTTCTGACATTGTTAAAACATTAATATCAACGAGAATGTTAAGGATAGTATTTACACAAATGAAAAAGCCTACTAGCAATAGTAATAGTATTACAATTTCAGACAGCAGTAATATGCAGTCAGAGGGTTATTGCACCAAAGATTTTGGTTCTCGTGTATTTTATCCATAGCACTTAGTAATACACTGCCGTAAGTGCTATAGTGGATTTAAAGAATAACATTGCACCAAACCACATAGATAAGTAATTAGTACTCCAGCCTTGTATTCGGAAGGTCCGAGGTTCTAAGGTTTCTCGTGGGTTTGCTCGATTTTGGGAAAATAAAGGGGTCACAGGATGCCTTGAAATTTGACCAGAACTGCTTTCACATTCTTTGCAATTCATTATTGAGTGTTTTTCTCATTTGAAGGTACATATACTTGGATGTGTGGTTATAGCCAAAGCATACCATGGCCATTTATATTCGTGTCTGTGATCTGTTGCACAGATAATATGGTACTAAGAGTGCAGTTGGTTTGTCTGTGCATAGGACGCTAAAATGGCGCAGAGGTTTTCTAGTTCGCAATCTGCAGGGAATTCAGGGCCTCCGCAACAGAGGTATCCTCCACCACCAGTTCCAGCATTAAGGCAGTATGCAGGGCCAAGTTTTCCTGTAAGTATATTATTATAATGGTCATAGGGAAAGAAATTTCTATTTTACTATTCATACCACACTTCGATATGATCCATATCACAATCCAAACATGCATACGCATGTTAGATTTCTAACGGAGACGGATATGTAAATATTTCGTCGTGTGGTCTGATAGATATTCACCGACGTTTCAGAGGAACGTACTGCCCTGATAATTGAGGCAGTAAATTTTTTAAAAAGATATTTAGTGATAGAATTTTGAATTTACATCATGGCCGTTTAAAGCTGAGTCCATGTTTTCATTACTTAGATGAGTTGTGAATTCTTAATATTGTGTTCATTTATAAGTCTTGTATGTTTCCTGTAATTATGATAACTGGAGATTGATTCTATGTTTTTTATAAGCAGAAGTTCTGCATCATGTTCTGTTTGCCAATTTATCACTGGTTCAATAGAAATATATTCTTTCCTGGATCTGCCTACAAACACAATGTCATTTCTTGTGGGGAAATTAACTATCGACATGAGATTAAAAGATGCTAGTATAGAGTAATGTATGTTGGCAGTAACTTTGAGTAAGGTAATTAATGCTACTGTCATCACAAATGACAAATTCTGCTGTAGGTTTATAAAGATAATTTATAATGCTATTTAACTGTGTGTGTTTGTTCCACCACTGAAAGTGCCGTATGTATAAATGTTACGCTGCGTTGAAATTGAGACAGCCTTGTAGCTCTGTGAAAAGTACAGAACAATATGACAGCAGTGTAATCCATTTCAACCTCAGTTACAGCAAAGGCCTGGGTTCAACCCCCCGCCATCAATTGCTTCATCTCCAGGTCCAAACATGATGCAGCGACCACAGCAGCAGCCTCCGTACACACCGATGCGACAAGGGCCAATCAATCCTCCGTCTGCAGCTAAAAGACCGACCGATTCTAGGCCACCGCCTCCACAACAAAAAACGTGAGAATTCTGTTCGTGTAAAATTGGCGGAGTGGGAATCAAGTTCACTTCATCAATTTATTGAGGTTTAAATGTACAGAAGCTTGCCAATGATACCAGTTTTTTTAAATACAGTGATGCGTTGCTTTTAAAAGTCAACATTCAGTTTTTTGTGTGAAACAGGAAGTTTCCTGAATTTTATTTGGTGTAGGATCAACTGTCCTGTTGCATGGCCCCTCCAAGTTAAATTAGTATTACACTGTGTGTTTTGGCAATATAAATGTTTATGTTCAATGTATTTTAAATTTTCAGCGAATTTTCTCACTCTACAAGTAAGAAAAAAAAGAAATTGGCAGATAAGATTTTGCCGCAGAAGGTACGAGATCTGGTACCTGAATCACAAGCGTACATGGACTTGCTGGCCTTTGAACGGAAACTGGATTCTACCATCATGAGAAAGAGACTGGATATTCAGGTTTGAGGATGACGTGTAACTTGTTAGAACTTTAAGTGAGATTATTCTTTCAGTCTCTTAACCATTCGGTAAAGATGGTGATAGCTTAAAGCTGGGAACTTTGCTTCCCCCCCCACTGAAATATATTAACATAGTTACACTAAATTTTGCAGTATAATTGTGGCTGATGTTTATTCTAGTGGTGATGGCAGCCGGCATGACGGCTACGATAGAATAGAAATAAAAATCTGCAAAGTTTAATTAACTTTGTTGGCTGTTAATGCATTAGGTCGTTGAGTTACAGCCAAGCTCATTCATTGCTGACTAGGCCGAAGGGACACGGCTTGCGTAATACAGAAGAGCAACAGATGGGAAGTTGCCTCTGCGTAGATTTTTATAATTTCAAAGTACGTCTCATAAGTTGGTGTCAATTGAAAAACGAGCTGTGATGTGTCAACTTGTGTTCAGCGTTGGACTTGAAAGGACAGAGACTTTAATTTTTAGGTGTTGTTTTAAAAGTTATTATTAGTTGCTGTCTTTTTTAAAAAACTGTGTTTAATTAACCAGGTATTTACTGATCAGTCTGTTGATTTAAGTTATTTGTTAATAGTGAAGAGAGTTTATCGTCTATCAGTTGTTGGCCATTTTCCCTCCACAGGAAGCTCTGAAACGGCCCATGAAGCAGAAACGTAAACTGCGTATCTTCATCTCCAATACATTTTATCCAGCGAAGGATCCTACTGAGGGGGAAGAGGGGAGTGTCGCGTCATGGGAACTGCGTGTCGAAGGCAGACTCCTGGAGGACAGTAAGAATGATCCAAACAAAGTATGTTTCATTATCAGAACAACAATAACAAACAACAATTCTATTCACAAAGAAATTAAGAGTATATTAAATTCAGGGAATGCAGTTCAGAATCCTTTGTCTTCCTGTCAGCTGTTCGAGGCGTAGAGATTGAAATATCAGAAAACTAGAATTTTACTTTTTGTTGTTTATGGATGTTAAGAGATGAACACAGACTGAGGGTGGTTCAGAACAGGGTGCTGTTTTATTGGTTACCTGAAGGGTAGAGTCTATTTGGGAAACCTAGACACAGATAGGAGGATGTGTTATACTGGATCTTATGGAAGTAGAGTGCGGGGGCACGGACTGGCGGTAATGAATGTTTGGATTAAATGAAAGGCGTGCGATTTATTTTCAAGCCAAGAAACTACTGGCTTCTCGAAAAGGAATTACAGTGAAACCTCGATGCATCGTTTTCGGCGGGGGTGGGAAATAAAAACGATAGATGCGGGAAAACGATAGATGCGGGAAAGCATTAAAAATTTTAAAAAAAACAATGTTTCTCTTTCAAAGTTACTTCTTTTTACCAAAAAAGTCTTTAATGGACAACTGGTTTGTCGAAACTTTACGTTTTAGACCAAACAGAGTACTTTCCACGTTCAAAATGTTTTCCTCGTCACGTTCGCTAATATTATGGGCATAAAAGAACGACTTCACTTTTGCCAATGCAGCGTGTGCTTCGGCAAAACTCGGCACAGCTTCGGGCTCGCATTCGTCGTCTTCCTCACCGCTCCCACCCCTTTCGCGATCGTCACACAACTCGATCAATCGTGTCGACTCCGCATGTAGCAAGCTCGCTGTCTACTGCCGCGTAGTCACCAAATTTAACCACGTCTTTCACGGCGCCAAATCTATTCCAGTCTTCGTGAAAGCCATCATGCTCATCCACACTGACGTTAGAGTCTGCTTCTGCGCGAAGTTCACACCCGTAGCCACCTTTGTGAAAACAATTCAGAACAGTTGGTTGGGAGACATGCCGCCAAGCTGCCACTGTGAAATGAATTGCTTGTAGCACGTCAATTTTCATGTTGACATCCTTCCCAGCATCCATTGCACATACAGCTGTTTGCACAAGGCGCTTTCTATACAACTGCTTGAAAGATTTTATGATGCCCAAATCAAGCGGTTGCAAGACGCTCGTGCAATTTGCTGGATACTGCACGACTTTCACATTTCGTAGAAATGTCGTGTCCTTCGGATGAGCGGCACAATTATCAACAAACGGCAAAATCTTTCTGCCTTGTGCGCCCATGGAGGCATCTAGAGAACTTAAAAACGCCGTAAAGATGTCTGTTGTCATCCAAGCCTTTTTGTTGGCGTGATATTTCACCGGAAGTTTTTTCATGTTTTTGAAACAACGCGGTTTTCGTGATTTTCCAACTACAATCGGAACCCGTTTGTCACTACCGTCACTGTTAACACACAGAAGAACAGTAATTCGGTGTTTTGCACGTATTCCCCCGTGGCAAGATTCACCTTTCAATGCCAGAGTCCTATCCGGGAGGGCGTTGTAGAAAAGTCCGGTCTCATCCGCATTATAAATGTCCCGCGGCTCATATCCCTCCAGCAGTGTTGGCAGTCTCTCGAGCCACAGCTCCGTTATTTCCACATCCACAGCAGCACTTTCGCCTTTCCTTTGTACTTGTAATAAAAGCATTTGTGAAGAAATTCACAGTGCACATGCCATTTGGCATCGCTGGAACGAAATATGAGTGCACCCTAATTAAAATCGTAAAATTTCTGACAATGAGCACCGCCATTCACTCCAACTATCACCCCTGCACCACTGTCCCCTCATTCCAAAAGGATCTGTGCTGGTTGGGCGACATAACAGGTTACCGCTACTGTGTATTCCAAAAACATTGTGCGTCTTTCGGTATTAATTTATCTCAAAACCCAGCATTTTAATTTCTCAGAAACGATCATTGCGGGAAAATTGTGGGCCGGGACTAAGATTTTTGAACGATCGATGCGATAAAACGATAGTTCGAGGAACGATAGAAGCGGGAAAATGTAACATTATTTTATATGGGATGTATCCGGGACCGAACAAAACGGACGATGCATCCGGGAAAACGATAGTTCCGGGAACGATGGATAGAGGTTTCACTGTATTTTTATACCTTGAACTCTCACTGTTTCAGAGTGATTTTGTTTGAAAGTTTTTCTGTGATAGAAAATTTGCTACGTTGTTACAAGCACTGTCATTGCGATGAAGTGGGGTTCACTTTCCATCTCAGTCATGAATAAAGGAAGGCGTAACATGACACAAAATTTGAAGTAGACGTTACTGCAATTCAGAACTTTGATTTCGTTAAATTACAAGTGTAATTTGATTTATACCGATTAAATTAAAGCGCGTACTCACTCGGATTTCGTGAGAATGAGGTCAGATTCTAAAGGGATATGAGCTTGAAATTTTGATTGCTCATTGATTTTTTATTAGCATTTTATTATGTAATTATTGAAGTTTCCTCCTTTTTCCAGGTGAAAAGGAAGTTCTCATCCTTTTTCAAGAGTCTGGTGATTGAATTGGATAAAGATTTGTATGGGCCAGACAATCATCTTGTCGAGTGGCATAGGACCCCAACTACACAGGAAACAGATGGCTTTCAAGTAAGAAAACATCTTCTTTATTTGACCCTCATTGTATGTAGTTGTGTATCAACACGCGTTCTTCCTGCGTGAGGTAGAAAAGTTGGCATGTGAATTTCAAGAAACAGAACTGATATCACTGCACAGCGCCACTTCTGGGAGCTCGGGGTGTCACTGCTTGTGTTAGTGGGCAGAATAAATAAATCACGGTGATTTTTATGCTTTTTCATGCTATCATATTGAAAATGTTGCACTGAAAAATAGTACCATTTTGCATGATTCTAAGATACCATTTATTGTAAGACGAACTCTTGAATTAGTAATGGGTTTTCTGGAGTCCTCATTGTTGGTATTTTTGTGTCTACTGTCCCACGACTAGTGCCGTGGACATGAAGTTTTTCCCTGCGCTTTAATCGCGCGGTATAATTTTTCAATGTCGATTCTTGGATGCCACCAAATTTAAGATGCACCATGAACTCGGAAACTTTAAAATGTGAAAAAAGTGCTTCTCCTCACATAACTGTGAATTCTCAGAAGCCCAGTGCCACAACAGAATACTTTAATATTATGAGGTTCAAAAATATTAAATACTGTGATTTTCAGACCTTGACCCATTGATTTTAGGTCGGTATGTGGGAAACAGTAACGTCGTCAAGTGTAAACTGAAAGCGTTTGCATGGCTTGTACTTGGTTTCCTGAATTTTTTGTGCTTGTGTTACATTCCACTTCAAGGTAAAACGTCCAGGAGATAAGAATGTGCGCTGCACCATTCTTCTGTTGCTGGACTACCAGCCCCTTCAGTTCAAGCTGGATCCTCGCCTGGCGCGATTGCTCGGAGTTCACACCCAGACACGACCTGTCATCATCAGTGCCCTCTGGCAGTATATCAAGACGCACAAATTGCAGGTAGCTGTGTCTTTGGTGACAACCTTTTTGCATGCCGAGTTTTTTTAAATAAATAGATAGAGCTAATCCCTATCTCCCTATATCCTTAGCTCTATCTAGTGGGCCCAACTGTGTAGCAACCTGAAGACGGAGATAGAGTCCCATCTCCGAAACGTCGTTTTACGTTTTATATTTACTAGACGATGGATAATATCCAAGGAAATTTTTATTCAATTGACTCTTCACCATCGTCAAGAAGTTTTAGTTTTGATACCTAGTTCTGTGTCAGATAGGAAGACGATTTTCATCGGAATGTAATACGAGCATACTGAATAGTGCAATTGGTATTTCAGGATGCTCATGAACGTGAGTTCATCAACTGTGACAAGTACTTGGAGCAGATCTTCACGTGTCAGAGAATGAAATTTGCAGAAATTCCTCAGCGTCTCAATCCGCTGCTTCACCCACCAGATCCAATTGTTATAAACCACATCATCAGGTATTTAGTTCTGAAGTGGAACTGGAAGTTGTCCTGGGTTCGAGATGGGAATCTTGCCTATTTATCATATAAATATGTGACATACGTGTATTGTTAAATTATGTTCATTCTGTCATGTTATTGGCGTGGCAAGATGTTTACAATTGATGATGCATAGGATTCCACTTGTGAACCTCTTGTGCAGCTCGTATTAAGATGACATTCCGTCTTGGTCTGTACAGTGTCAATCATTTCTAGTGTTGCTATGTAACATTGTAATATCTCAATGCTATGCATGTTCAGCAAGTCTGTAAACAGCACTTGTTATGCGTCACATGAAATGGGAGAATTTATCCTAATCCAGCTTCTGCTGGATTCTGGTGGTGCAGTGTCTCGATGGAAAAGTCCAACTTCACTTTCCCCAAGTCGTAAAGCGTCGAAGACGTTGGCCCTATCCGCTGCTGTGCGGTCATGTCGTGAGCTGACTGCCTGTGTTATGTTCCCCAGAATTTGTTACTAATGCTCAAGGAATTTGTAGACGGAACTTTCTCCCGCCATATCTGGAAGGAAAGTTGGTGTTCTCCATCAAAGTGGTGCACTGCTCAGGTTTGGCAGATTTGTTCGTACAGTCTGAAGTCTAAGCAGAAACTGAGTAGTATTTGACTTATTTGTACTTTGCCCTGAAGGTGGAGTTCCTTCTAAACTGTGCAACTGTAGATATGGCTATTAATTAGCATATTATTCATTGCAGTGTGGAGGGGGCAGAACAGAAACAGACGGCCTGTTACGATATTGACGTTGAAGTCGATGACACTTTGAAGACTCAGATGAACAATTTCCTGTTGTCAACTGCCAGCCAGCAAGAAATTCAAGTAAATTAGTCATAAAAGTTTCCTTTTCCATGTTAGTTGCTTTTATGTTTTTATTTTATGCATCGTATTGCAGCGAGTGATTTGCTTCTAATTAAATAATGTGAGGAGGGAGAAGGAATTGTAAAGGAAAGAAGCAAGTACAATTTTATGTAATAGTTTGTATCTTTAAATGGAAGGATTGGGGTTTAGTTTAATGATTTAATTTAATTTTTGTTTTACTTCAGACACGAAGGATGATCCGTGTGCCGATGTGTATCTTTTTCTTGAAGAGGTGACAAAGTGGATTGTAACATCGTTGAAGCAAATTGTACTGTGAAATTTGATATTTTTACTATCATGGAATGGCTTCTTATTTATATTAAATTAGTAGAGGGATGTCAGTAGTTGGTTTTAGACTCTTGAATAACCCACAGAGAAAGTAATATGATTGTGTACAATCTTGGTTCTTAATAGTCGTGGGGTGACATAAGCATGCAATATTTTTTATTTGTCATTGATAGAGCTTGGATAACAAGATACATGAGACGGTTGAAACCATCAACCAGCTGAAGACGAATCGAGAATTCTTCCTCAGTTTTGCTAAGGATCCCCAGCAGTTCATCAACAAATGGATTATCTCTCAGACTCGTGATCTTAAGGTGAGTCATCGGGTGTTGAGCTGTTGCGTTTGTGGTAACATGTGGTTAACATTTAATTTAAAAAGGTGCAATTTATATTAATACATTTTAATACATTTTTCTTTGTGCCATTGGTTTCGTAGTCAATTCGTTTTTATGTTATGGTCTAAGATGTCAAGAACTTGCAGTGAAGTTAATAGAAAAGCAGTCAACTACGTGTTATCTGTCCGTATGTGTAACGTTAAAAAGTGGAATGATTGACAAGTTTTAAAAAGAAAGTGGTCGACAGGTAGCAGACTCTGTTGTGTTTAATGTAGCAAATGTAGGTAATTTGAATTAACTGGTCTTTTCTATGTTTGCGGAACCACTTGCATATCTGTTGATTTCTCACACTGCACTGAAGCATTTTATAAACTTTGTTGACAGACTATGACTGATGTGGTTGGCAATCCGGAGGAGGAACGCAGATCTGATTTCTTCTATCAACCTTGGGCTCAGGAAGCTGTGTGTCGTTATTTCTACACTAAAGTGCAGCAGAAACGAGCAGAGCTTGAACAGGCTTTGGGTATTCGTAATGCCTAAGAGTTTGAGAGCGCATCTCTTGTAAGATGGAGGTCAACATAGTGAAGTTTGAGGTATTCAGATTCCTCCATTATACTGAACAAGTTACTGATTTCAATCATTTGGACTTCTTGTGTTGTCGTTATGCTCACTTAAAAAGCCGCTGCATCTGGGGAGATGGCTCTGCCCCGTCCTGAGGCGAGCCTATACAATGAGGCTAATCCGACAGAGATCGAAATTAGCCGTCTCCTGTAATGTAGTAGTTTTTCGAGTGAGTGGAATGGAGATTTAAAAAGTGGTTTACGGATGTACACAAATTATGCACAAGCTGTAAATAAGACCTTCATATACCAATTTGTAACTTCAATAACTACTAACCAAGAATCAAGTTTTTCAATAATCTTCCACCTACAATTAAAAGTTTGAATCGTGGTATAAAAGTACATTAAAAGATTACCTCTCAACTCACTCCTACTCTGTTGACAATTCTGAAGGTTCGTGTGTATCTATATGTGACATAAGCTCTGTACTTGTATTGTGACATCCTTTGGTTTGTGATCTGTGGAATGTAATTAAACTCTTAAGTCTCTAACTCTATGACTACTACATCCTCAGCTTAGGCCTATAAAGGATCTATAAAATGTAAATAGTTTTATTCAATTTGCACTGTAATTTTCACAAAAATAATAGGAGTCAAGTGGGCAAAGTTAACTTTGTTGTATACTTAAATACAGAACTACTTACATCGCGACATTATTCTGTCCTCAGATTTTAAAAGCACGTTTCTAACAAGTCGCACTACACCGTTACATACCAAAAACAGTGTACTGAAACATTGGTGATTGTGTCCCAAAAGATCATACTACACAGCAAAGAGTTTGCATTGAGGTATAAACTTAGTTCCAACTACCATGAGATAGAAAATGGAAATCCATGTAAAGATAAAAGGCACTTCAAAGAGAATATATGAGAAAACAATAGATTACATGGATGAATTATATGACTTTGGACAAAAAGTAATATTATAAATGCACTATTTAGTCTTTAAACCAGCCTTGATGCATGGCAGTGAGAGAATTGTAACATCAAATTGTGGCTTTCAAAATCAACAGTAACAGTAGCTTCAAGATGTAGTGTTAGAAGTGTAAAGTTATAAAAACAGTTCCTAATTTTAAAGCAGTTGTTTCTAAGACATTAGAAAAGGGTTTGGATTATGATGCAATTTTAGTTTTGTACGTGATTAAAAACGTTTCAGAGAACCTTAGCGAGTTCAGCTTCCAGGTATTCCCTGAATTTGGAGGCAATAAGTTCATAAAAAAGGCTGATGTAACACGTCAGTTGTATCTTGACAGCTCTAGGGAGCACGCTGTAATTCATCAGTGCCACGAGAAACTCAAATCTCAAATGTAATGAAATGTGCTTTATTGTCTTATAATAGATCGTGAATTGTGAAAAATAACTGGAACAGGGACAGTCTCTTTCATAGAAATGATGTCTGTGTAGTGTGAATCACCGTCTTTCAAACGCTGGACCTCAATGTAGCAACTGCCAGGATGAGGGAATAACATTCAAATGGCTACAAGAACCACATAAGCTTTGATGGGTTTTGTATCCTTCAAGCATTTTCCTTTCCAGTATCTGACCTGTGCTGCTGTTATTCTTACATACAAGAATCCAGTTAGGTTGGAGAACATAACAAAAATAAGTTTCATTCTGTTTGGATTTTTTTTGTCTTTGTGTGTTGCTGAAGGGGGTGGGGGCCTTTGGAGGTGTATGTATGGTACAGAGGCAGAAGTTATTGACCTTTTAGTTTAGGTACTGAATTTTAAGAATGTAGAAGAAGAAAGAAGGCATTAATCCCCTTCCTAAGTGCTGTAATGTTTTTAAAGAATAACATTACAGAGAGCGGTTTAGGTGAGTGGTCAGTACGCTGGCTTTACGTGGATTTTCTCAGATGTTCCAGTGAAATTCCAAGATGGTAGGTTGCATTGATATCTGCAAAGGACTTCTTGCACATTCTTGACTGTCCTCCAGTTACTTTGATGTTAGATTGTCTGTGTTAGGGAAAGCATGATTATTGAAGCAATGCAAAGTGAATGATTGACAGTCTTGTTCGTTTGGTAGCGATTCATGTTATTTAAAGAAAATGACGTGCAGACAAGAAGAGAAGGCAGGCTGGTATAGTAATGAGTTACGAAAATTAGTCGGGACAGTGTGTAGGGATTTAGAATGAAGTCCTGGTGTGTTCTTGTGGGTGTAGTGTTAGTGCAGCAAAATGTAGAGGTTTTGCCAAAATTTGGTGTTGGGTATTGGTTTGCTATATGTGGCTGGATTCTTTCTTTTTCGACTCCAGTGCTTTGAACAAGTGGTTTTGGTTAAAGATTGTTGATTGATATGATGTCTGTTTGGACCACCTTTGGCTGCTCCCTCATAAATATGTGTTTGCATAACCCCCTCCTTCTCTCATCTTAGGCTCCCATATCCCACCCATGAAACCCTATCTAATTTTTTAGAGGGCAGAAATCGGGAAGGTAAAGCATACAATACCAAACCCGTTTCTGCCCTCCTTTTACTTCTAGAACTTAATACTACTGTAAGAATCCGCTGGGCCTGGAACTGCCGACGTCGTCCTCCTACGTAACCCATTCGGCTACGAAGCGTGTGGTAGATTAGGATTCTGGATCGACCTGTTATTCCGATGCCCTTCTCCCGCTGAATACGTAGTTTATTGGGTTCGTTACTAGAATTCGTTGTGGCCAAGTTCGCAGAGAGAGAGAGAGAGAAGAAGACAGAAGTGGGTAAAAATTGTTGCGTGATTGTAGTCTTTGGGTTTATGTAAAGAAATTCTCAGACACCAACTCCCGGTTAATGAGATGGTCTCTCAGATTAGCGGAGTTCGATTTCCACCCAGGATAGTCTATCCAGCATGTAGACGCCCTAAGTCGACACATCGCGACCCTCGAAAACAACCCCTTGAGTCGGGAAAACATGGCTACAGCAGCAGAGCGACAGTTTTCGTCAGCGTCTGTAGAAATAACTTTGACAAAGGTCAGTTCTACCTTGACAAAGATGGCTTGCTACATCGGCGAGCGGGAGGTCGTTGCCCCGATCAGGTGGTAATACCACGTGGGTTAGTAAATGACGTCATAGCCTCGCGTCACAACCAGGAGAGAACAGGACTCTGAAGACACGGATGAACCGAGCGATGTCAACAACTGCGAGTCGAGAGACCGACGGAAACAAGGCCATGAGAATAAAGCCCGAGTGGGAGACCCGGAAGGGACGAGGAAGCCATCTCAAGCATGCGCCGTGGATCATAAGGCATCAAGGATTGGACTGCGAGACGCGGGATCAACATTTCTAGATCAACGATCACGCAGGTTATGAACTGGCCGTGACACCAAATGAGACTCGAGTCCATGCCTACCGATTCGCTAAGCTAATTAAGAATCCCTGAGACAACCCATCAAAAACCCGAAATATCCCACCAGCTACGTCGCTCTCAGGGAGTGGACGCAGTGTGCGACCAGCCACGTCGTAGCGAACACCGCGATGTACGCGACAGACATTAAGGTGGCTCATAAATCCTTTGAAAGTGTGACAAAGTTCAAATACTTGGGAAAAACAATAACGATTCAAAATGATGCTCACGAGGAAGTTAGGAGGAAATTAAATTATGGAAATGCTTGCTACTTCTCAGTTCAAAATATTTTGTCTTCCCGTCTGATTTCTAAGAACCTGAAAATTAAAGTATACAAAATACGAATTTTGCCTGTTGTGTGGTATGGGTGCGAAACATGGTCAATTTCGTTGACATTACTGTGTTGAATATTTCGGGCACAAACCTGGGTCCACATTTTCGCCTTCCGCTGTTATGTTATGGCAGTGAGCGTCAGTGTGGACCCGGCTTTAAGAGGCCGAGAAGTGAAAATGAAACTTCAAGATAAAAAGAAGAAGACAAATCTAAATACGTAGGAGACTCGAGAACAAGTGTCGATATTCAGAAAATCATTCCGTACCGAGCGTATTTTATTAGCCACGTGATCTAATTAGAGGTTTGTATAGACTATTACCGATTGGGTACAAGAATACTTTGTGGGGTGGAGTTATTTTATCACGTGCTCGTGGCTGATTTTCAAAAGACATGCGTAATTTAGAATTTAAAAAGAGCCGGTTATTTCGACAGGCTTCTGTACGCTGTCAGAACTTTTGTTCACTGTTTAACGTTCAAATGCGGCAGGCAAACTTTTTAAATTTTGGGACTTTACTGAGTTACGATGCAACTGACCATGAATGCAGAATGCAACGTGCGTGTTATTTCAACAATTTTAGCGTTCCTGAATTTCTTGTCACAGTGAACTTACTAAAACTGCAGCTGTGGTTGCTTGCTTGGTGACACACGCTATGCGACTCCACCCCCATTTAAAAGAAGGTTGAGCTGAAACAGGGTGTTTCATGTTAATTGTCGTTGAAATAAAATTTACTGTGCGTTAGATGTATAACACACCTCTTTCGATCTTTACTTTTTATGTATGAGGGGATGGTTATTCATGTAATAAATGTTTCGAACCCCCTCTGAGCTTAAGATTATGGCAGAGCAGATCTCTATCTATCTACCTGTCCGAAAGTCCATCCACCTGTCTTTATTATCCAGAGTTTCCGCATAAAACACAGTAACTAATTACAACTGCTGGATGGGTAAACAGCAGAGCATACAGGCTTGGATTCAAACCAGTAACCTGCCGAGTACGAACCCCATTCCACAGCGCCCAGTTCCCAAGCTGCGCGTCGCTGCCTGATCGTACCCAGAGCAGCAAGACAGAGCCTTCACTGTCCTACTGTGTTCGTTGCTTGGTTCTCAGCTTCAATAACAAATATAATGCTCCCTGCGCTGTGATCTAATAGGGCAAACCACGGAAGTCTAGAATACTTTTCCAGAAGTCAGATTTCTTGAACAGCCCAGCGACTATTACGTTGTCAAGAAGCATTCTGTTCTCTAGTTTGTTTCGCAGTCAAATCTAGAGCTTATAACGTGACGAGAACAGTCCTAATGTATTTGAATACATTTATACAAAGACTGAATAATGGCTACAGATTTTCATGAAGCTAAACCTACGATGGCTCAATTTTGTGGGCCCTCAGATTTTAATTGGGAAACTTGGATGTTTCCAAGTTAATGTATGTTCAATAATTCTCTTGTGTTTGGATTATTTACGACGCGAAACTTGGTCAGTGGCATTTATGCAGTGTCACAAACGCCTACATTTTGCGTTTTGGACGAATGCTTTGTGTTGAAAAGCATGAAACATTGGGTACTTGGCATAAAATGAATTAATGGTTTCATCATCGCACTCAGCTGTGCTGATGCAGTGAAAGGTTTCGACGGACTGGACTCGTAGGTCGATTGAATCTGGTGTCAGAGTTGCAATATTAAGACGAAAATTCTCCGGGATGTCGCGCCGTATAATACAGTAGAAACTGACCGACGTTTCAGAGGTGCTTACTTCCTGCATCATTGGGCACTCATCGCCCTGATGATGGTAGGTAATAAGCACCTCTGAAACGTCGGCCAGTTTCTACTAGATTACTTGCCGCTGTGAGAAGCTGAAATCTCACTTACAGCAAGGATGTTTCTGGCAAAGTGACAACTTGCAAGATCAAGAAAGAGATGGGGGATACCATTGAGGTTGGTTTTATGGAAATAAGTTGCGAGTACGAGGACTGGATCCGTGTGGCTTGGCACTAGGACAGACGGAGGATTCTGTTGATCCTCGGGGTTCTGTTAAAGGCCTGCTTCGTGTTCGGGAGGTCCCGGGTTAAAATCTCGGCTCAGAGCCCGGCTATCTCAGCCCCTTCAGGCAAATTCCGGGATGGTACCGTAAATTAGGCCACGACCGCTTCCTTCCACATCCTTTCTAATTCATTATTCATTGTCTTCCTCTCATTCGACGCTGTGTAATCCGTTGAATTGTAAAAAGATAATCACGAGGAGGTTTTATCATTATCGCAGCTGCGTCGTCTCACGCACGGCTCTGCCTGATTTCCGCTGGCCTTGACCTAAGTAATTGGTTCACGCGGCGATTTCTTGCTTCAGGCAGGATCCGGTACGAGAGCTCGTGGTAGAATTTCCTGAAGAGGACGTCTGCATTTTATGGCTGTCGACACGATCACTGTGATGGAAAAGTTCTCTTATCACGGAATGTTAAACTGCAGGTCGTGTCTCAAATATTTTTAGATGCATTTAACTCTTTGAAGGACAGTGGTAACTATATGTACCACCTGCAGTTATATTTATGGGGTCTTCTTAAGGTACAATTTGGCTGCACGCGACAGAGACGGACTCATCGCAGCTTCCCGCCACTCACTTTTGAGGTGACGACCGAGACATGCGGCAAAGTGTTTGTTTTGTTGAGACGCGTGCACATATTCTGTGAAAAATGAGTATAAAAATGCTTCTAAAAAGGTTACTCGAAGAAGAAGAAGAAGAAGATGTGTTGCTGTGTTATTTGTTGCGAAAGAAAGAAAGAAAGAAAGAAAGAAAACCTACGAGTTCAATATTCAAAACCAGACGCGAAGAAGGATCTTTCTGTCTGTTAATAAAGAATCATTTATCATTAGAAGAAGAAAGTTTCAGGAGTTATTTCAGATTGAATCAAAAGCAGTTTGGTTACGCACTGAGTTTAATAGGAAAAACATACAAACAACAAAAACTGTCGATCACGTTACGGTTAAGTTTCTTATATTGTATTATTACTAATTATGTCACAAATGTAATGACAATTGTCTTCATTCTGTGATGTTGGTTGGTTCGGGGGTCGAGGCAGTTCTTATAGGAGAATGTGCTGATACCTCAGATGAACTTGGGTTGGACATCCGATGTTGCTCCTCGCATATCCATCTGAATCACTTCATAGTGACTTAAAATGTTAGCTTGTATTTTCAAACGTGGAGCCTTTACGTGGTTCCCAAATGAAGCAATTTCGTCTTCAATTTCTGTATCAGTGTTGGCACTTAACTGTTGCACGAGATTATCAAGAATATCATCATGATTGTTGTTGCGTCTTTTTCGTCGTGGAGGCTGTGGTACAGAGGACTGCGATGCTTCATCTGGACAACCTTCGCTGTTTTCAGTCCGAGTCTCAAACTGTGCGTTTGCCGCTGAATCTGACTCAACATTAGATGCAGTAGGTCTTTCTGTTGAAACCGGTTCTAAGAATTGGAGTCTCTTGAAAAGATCCCACTTTGAATTTTTCGGTGGTGCAGCTGATCCGGTTGACATTTTTCTTTTGCGTTTAAATCGATTGTATGAATCCCGTATATACTTCCAGCGTTTTCTACAGTCTCCATCTGAAATGAGAAAATACGCCCATTTTCGTGTGCGTGTTCTTTGTGTACGATATCACTTATTGAGTGATTGATAATTTTTTCCCTTCAGATTTATGGCGACTGGCGAAAGTTACGCTTCACTATCGTTTGCTTACCGTATATCAGCGCGTCATATTTCACCAATCGTGAAAGAGGTTCTTAGGTGTCTAAGAAACAAGTTGGTACCTCAACTCATGCCTGAACCTACGCAACGAGAGTTTCAACGCATTTCAAACGAATTTTGGATAAAATGGAATTTTCCGAACGCCGTTGGAGCCAATCTCTTTCAACTACAAAGCTTTCTTTTCTATCGTTCTTTTAGCCATCGTGGACGCTAATTACAAGTTTATTGCGGTCGACGTCGGTGCATATGGCAAAGAAGGTGATTATTGGAAATAACTTTAATCTTCCGGGTCCTGAGTGCCTTCCGGGAACCATTTCTAACTTTCAGGCGAAGCATCGGGTCTCGACGCGTATCTGATGAAGTTGCAAAGAATGACGTAACTGAACAGACATTCAATTATCGCCTTTGTCGTGCCGGAAGGGTATCGGAAAATGCATTTGGGTTGATTTGCCAAGTATTTTGAGTGTTTTATACACACATAAACATTTTGCCGGAGACATGTGATGATTTGATATTAGTCGCCTGTTACGCGATGGATTCCTAGTAAAAATCTGGAAAAACTTTCTATCACTTCAGTAATGACGTGGAAACAACGCCACCAAACACGCACTCCTTATCTCGAGCAGGAGGCGAGATAAGAGAAGAGTTGAGAAAATATCTCATGTCAGACGCTGGTGCAGTTTCTAGGCAAGTAGATCGCAAAAACCTGGTAATAATCCATTCATTGCATGACGTGTTTAAATCTAGAAGACGTTATATTGTATTATAAAAACGCAAACAACTAACCACTTTTGTCTAATTAGGCGAGCTTCGGGATTTAGAGGGTTAAGTCTGGCATTTATGAAAGCGACAGTGAACTTACGAGTCCTGCAAATATCGTGACTGTCAGGCATCGAGCAGGACCCCGTTCCTTGGCGTATAAAAATGTATTCTGTGAAAGTTAAGTTGCCACCACGCCCCGCAGTAAAGCTGACAACCGATTTCAGACTACGTTGCCGATAACTGGGTTACACCGAACGCCTATTGATTGCAGCATCCTTGGCGATGTAAAAGTCTGACCAGAACGAGCTGCATGGAGCAGAGTCCATCTTCAGCCCTCGGTCGGTCGGCTAGTCAAATTCTGAACGAAATTCTTATCTCCTTATAACGCAGTTTCCTCCTCGCTCTTGTCACTTCATCCGTCTCGGGTCCAGATATTACCCTCAGCGCTCTCTTCTCAGACACCCCGAGTCTGTGTTTTCGCTTGAAGTGAAAGACCGGGTTTTACACCCATACAAAACAGTAGGAAACATTCGTTGTTAGAGAGGAGACGGGAAACAGAAGATTGTGAACTGCGGGCGGGAGAATGTGAAGGTGCGTCGTGCAGTTGTAATACGCTTGGAAGTGCCTGAGGTAAAGTTGGTAATCGGCTTCCTCAGACGTTGGTAGTATTTCGTAGGATTGGCGGGCAGATTGAAATAGCTGAAGGTTGTCAGTTTGTAGATAATAATATGAAGAGTTTTATTCAGTCTCAAGACAAGATCAAGTTCACGCGCCCTGGGACCATGAAGTTTATGTATAATATCGAAGAAGGTGGCGTGATGTCATTCTCTTTATGAGTGCGACCTCACACGTGATCTCGTTACAGGCGATGACATCATAAGGAAACTGTTATCACAGGAGGCGTTGCGAGCTGTGAGGGCGCTCTCATATTACATCTGCTTAATCTCAATACGTGGAACTTACACAGTGTCTGAATTTAATTCGGATGGAGTTCGGACCTCAGCTTCTGGGGAATGCGGTGATGATCCTTCGTGGAAGTGTAGGCAACTGTCAGCTGCTCGAGAGACGTGCTAATTCCTTTCTTGTAGCTCCTGAGAAATGCCGCCAGTCGTTTTTCTGGGTCTCTCCGACTGTCGGTTGTTTCCATGGAGACGGTTCCCTGACCTTGACCGCTATTTGTGATCTGGCCTTCGGCGTTGTGCGAGGGCTGGGCCTGCCAAAGAATTACGGAATGTTGGTCGTTCGCTCAATAACTCGCCCTGCTCGATTAATCCAGACCCGGGGACTAACAGGAATCTTTACTCGAATTTACCGCGGGCCGGCGAGGGAAGTAGGTTGTGTGGATAAAGCTGGCTCAGGAGGAGAATGCCCCGGGTTGCTGCCCTCAACAGCGCTGAACGGATTTTGATGAAACTGAACGCGAACTGGCGTCGGTAGGCATCGCTTCGGGAAATTCTCCGCTCCACATTTAGCTCATCTCTGGTTTTCAGAGTTCACTTGGCAAATGTTCACATTCGCTGGCTTCATATTTTAGGATAACAAATTTGAATCCACGAAGTCATTGTCATTATCGGAGACAGAATTGAAGTTGCTCAAAATCTGCCACCACGCGAGATCCGACATCCAGACAATTGTCTCAGTTCCTTGCCCACGTAAAACCGACGTTTCGGGAACAAACCCTGAAGATGGGGACAGAGTTTGTTCCCGAAACGTCGGTTTACTACGGTAACCAGTTGATTATGTGTAATAAAATTGTTTGTATCTTGTGAATCACACAAAACATCATAGTTGAATGGTTAGTACTCCTGCTACATGTTTGGCAGGTCCTGGGTTCAGATCTTGGCCTGCAGACTGGCTATCGTGACGAAGGCTTGTTGTGGTTTTCCTCAGTCCCTCCAGAAAATGCTTGGATAGTTCCTTAAATTAGGCCATGATCACTTCTGTCCACATGTTTTCCAATTCTCTGTTTACTATCATCCTCTCACTCGACATTATATAGTCTCAGCTAGTGACAGCATCGTTAAATAAATTGTGAGTCACATGAAGATGGCTGCCTTCTGGGTTGTAGCATTACAACACAGAAAACGAGTCATATTCGTACTCGCCACTGTGAGAACCTCAATTCTTACTGTGACTCGCATGCTTTTGTTGTGCTGTAACTTTGTGTGCCTGAAACTCGGGACTGTCAGTGTGATGGTATGAGATAAGAAATTCATGAACTTGTGTCTGCACGACCTTGAATTTTAAGACATCCCATCTTACTAGTGACATCTTATAAATTGATCTGAAGTTGTCACTGACATGAAATCCCACAGTCTTGGACTGGGGACATTAAAATATCATAGTAATTTATAAAAAATACATTTAACACTGCTTTAGCTTTATTCAGCTTTCAGTATCACATTTAATTTTCATTGTTGCAATTTGCATGCTCTTTCCTAATGTTCTTCAGTAAGACACATCCTAGTTGCTGATTTAACTTCCTTGTGTAGAGCAGATGCTCATGGGAAAAGAGTGTGAAGATGACAGCGTTGTGGGATATTGCGCAGTGTAGTGTAATATAAATTGACACCATTATTAGGCGATCTCTCTGGTGATGAAGGCAGTAAGCATATTCCCCTTGTTACTTCATGCTTTTAAGTTAGTCATGTTTCTTTTCTGTATTAATAACATAGGCAGGAAAACTGTGACATGAGTTAAGAAAAATAAAAGCAGTAAGTACAGTTTCTATGGGATATTATGATACAATGTATAAAATGTGAAAGTAGGGCAAGGAAATATCTCAATTTGGGAACTCTACATTCAGACAGGTAAAATGCCATTTGTTGCTTTCGAACATTTTCGCTAGATCTACTGATACTATTGGTAGCACTGCATTAATCTAAATATATCGATATGGGAAAGAATGACTAGCGAAATTGCGTCGATCACTTTCGTAACCTGTTTTGAAGTACAGTACATATTTCTTGTACAGAGGTTTTGCAGTTATGTCAGACAGCAGACTGGCCGTATCTGATGCGAAGGTCTGAAAAAACAAGCACACAAACTGTGATGATCTCGTGGTAGTGGATTGTGTCTTGGAGTCTACGACTAGACAGCGGCGGATTTATCGTACGTAGTAAGATTTAGCAATTTGTGCGTTGTATTATAATTTTAACGGTTACATTATTTCTTGACGATGACTTCGCAGTTATACACACGAAAGTAAACAAGGTACGAAGTACTGGTTAATCTTGCACTTGTACTACCTTATCCGTGTGTTTGGTCACGTAACTTCGTCTTGTTTCAGGTTCGGACTTCTGTAGGGCCCTATTAAGCATGACAGATCTGCGATTCGATGGCCGAGTGGTTGTAGTTACAGGAGCTGGTGCAGGTGATTATCGTACACGAAAATAATGTTTGTGCCTGATCGCTTTTCTAGTATGCAAGACTTTCTTTCGGAAATATTTAATTCTTGTCGAAATTATTTTAGGTTATCGTTCTTGTCTTCGCGGTTTCAGCTTCATTAATGACTATATTGTACAAAAAAAATATAGTTCTTTCCCTCAGTTGTTAAGACAAAAATATGAAATTGAAGGGTGTGGGCTGCTACAACAGTATGTTTCCAGTTTTAATTGTACCAGTTTGTGTGTGTCCATTTCCATGGATAAAAGTTGTCATGATAATATTAAAGTATGATGAGACTCCACATGCCATGTGATGTGTGCACTGCAGAGGTGAGTTAATACCCTTCTCTTTTATCATTTGTCTGTTTCCATTGTCTCATAATCGTATTAATCATGGCATTTGCTTACAACTTCTTGCAATGAACAGTTCTGTGTGTCGTTTCACCCACTTATCATTTCTTGTGTGCCAGTTCCTCATAATTCTGACCAGCCATGACTTTATGTTTCAGGCCTGGGTAAAGCATATGCCCTGCTGTTTGCGGAGCATGGAGCATCAGTTGTGGTGAATGACCTTGGTGGTGGTCGCCATGGCGATGGGAAGAGTAGCAGTGCAGCAGACAGTGTTGTAGAAGAGATCCGGCACAAAGGTGGGTTTAGTGCATTATGATGCTTGTTGGCTGCTACTGCATTTGCATGTAAGTTTCTTGTTTGTCCTCTCACCTCTTCTCTTTCTCCTTCCTTCTTACAAACTGCTTCCTTGTGTCCCCCTCTACCACCTCCGTCTGATTCCCTTTCCTTTCCAACTTCTGTTTTACGGTGAAGTCGCAGCACCGCGGGATTGCATTTGTATCGTAGATTGTTTTGTTTCTGGTAGGTGGCAAGGCTGTAGCCAACTATGATTCTGTGGTGAATGGAGAGAAGATTATACAGACGGCTCTGGAAGAGTTTGGACGAGTAGATGTGGTAGTGAACAATGCTGGCATCCTGTGGGACAAGTCATTCTCCAGGATTAGTGACGCAGACTGGAGTATGTTTGAGATTAAATCTTATTCTTGGCCATAATATCAGATTGTGGGGTACTTTCAGTGTATTTGGACTGCTACAGTCAGTCAGTCAGAAAACTAAGAGCGCCAGTGACTGGATATTATGTAGCTGTCCCAGGGGCCATTTTACCTTAAAGTCTGATAGTTTAGTGAAATTGGAATATCATTTTTCTGCAGAGACTAATTCTGAAAGAGTTAAAATTCACAAGCGTCTATTCTCATTGTGGTTCTGACCAGTTTCAAGAGACTGTCCATGGCATTTGCCTAGAGAGGCTGAGGAAAACCTTGACAAATACTGTCTGCTATGCCGAGCTGTTTTGTCTGTTGTTGATTTTGTATAGGAGGCCAAAAGAAAAGGGACTATGGTAGATTTCTTGAGTTCAGGGATGGTTTTGCATGCTTTTTTGTCTAGTTACTAGTGCTGTTGAGGTTTAATGATCATTTGTTACTGTTGCAGGCTTAATTCAGGACGTACACCTAACAGGTGCTGTCAAGGCAACTCGAGCCGCGTGGCCTCACTTCCGTAAACAAAAGTATGGACGTGTCATTGTGACATCCTCCAATTCTGGTCTATATGGGAACTTTGGGCAGGCAAACTACAGGTCGGTGTTAGTGACACTTCAGTATATTTATCTTTCATAGGATTGATCATTTGTATAATGTGTGCGTGATATCTTGGACATTAATCTGTTCTGCTTTGAATATCTTTGGGATTTAAAAGTATTAATTACAATACACCCCTCCCCCCGCCTATGAAATATTGATTTAACATTCTGGTTATTTATAAAAATAAAAGTTTGTCTTTGGTTGCCAGAAATGGTAGAAACTGTTTTCCCCCACAGTTCCTCAAGACAGATGCTGGGATAGTGTGTTATATAACCGAGGGTCACTTCTACATCCTCTCCAGTTCGTCATTCACCATCGCTCTTCCTTTCAGGACTGTGTAATTCGTGTGGCTGAAAAGTTGTTCTCAAATAAGAAAGTTGGTGTGAGTGATGGCCGCTTTATGCATTTCTTGGGAAGAGTCCATGTATGTTTTTTTTATGGTTGCAGTGCTGCCAAGATGGGGCTGGTTGGTCTGAACAATACGTTAGCGATAGAGGGCAGGAAGGACAACATCCACTGCAATGTGATTGTGCCAACTGCGGCATCCCGGCTTACTGAAGACATCCTGCCACCTGGTGGGTGCTGCTGATACTAAAGCCTGACAGTGTGTCACTTCTGTTTACAATAAATGAACATCAAAATGATGCAAACAGTGCATTTTGGAAGTATATTCACCCTTTTGTCATATTATCAGTTGTAATAAATAGTTCATGTTTTGGAGATCTGTTATCAGCAGTTTTTAATATTGTCTCATGATTATAAACACTAATGTGATACTGATAAGTCACTTGTTTGTTGCACAGATTTCTTTGCGCAGCTGCGCCCAGAGCTGATTGCGCCAGTCGTCGCGTGGCTGTGTCACGAATCCTGTGAGGAGACTGGCTCCATCATCGAGTCTGCTGCTGGCTGGGCAGGAAAATGTAAGTGTCAGTGGCACCCCTGTTCGGAATATGCTCGATGCCTGTAACGACACCACTGGTTCTGAGCCATGTGATGCCGTCCAAAACAGGACTGCATTTCATTAGGGTCATGAAGGTTGGGTCTGTTGTTGCTCTTTCAGTGAAATGCAGAAATGATTTTTTCACTGCAAATCACAATCGTAGATAAGTCGCAGAATCTGCATGTGGACTTCCGTAGATGTGTCAACAGCGGTAGAATGACCGGATTCATGTTTCAAGGGTCCTGATTTCAGTGAGACAGCTTGGAATAGCCATGAAGCGCAGTAATGATAGACAAGCAGAGAACCGTTTACCTCCCGTGCTGAGTGTCGGCAGAACTTTCCATCAGGATGCGTTCTTGTCTGACAACCTTCAGGTTATCTGGTGCGTTCACCGGGTGGCCTGCTGCGTGCACAGATGAATGAGCTGGTGACGCCAGAGGCTGTACGTGAGAACTGGGGCAAGGTGACAGATATGTCTGCTGCCGTTAAATTGGAGTCCATCCAGGAGGCATCTGGTACCCTGATGACCGTTCTGGAGCAGATGAAGTCGAACTCTGGGATTTCTTCTGATGGCGTGAGTTATGACTCGATGTAGTTTTTTGCATATGCTTTCAGATAGTAATTATTCAAGTTACCCCTGTGTCTAAGCACCATCCAGTGGAGGTGTATAGAGGGAGTGTAGTATAAGACGTATGAATGAGCAGAATTAATTTTGTTTATTGTGTACAGGATTTTAGCCCGTCGCCATAATTGTAGTACGTGGTTTACGTTACTTCAGTTGTGTGTTTCTTGCGTATGGTGTTGGAAGAAGCTGACTGCTTCATTGTGGCTTACGCCACTGGAGGTCCAGTATTTTGTTAAATGAGGTGTACATTAGTTTTGGCAATGGCTGGTGCTGCCATCCAAGTATTGATGGTGGCTAATGTTTGTGCAGACTTGAACTTCTTTTGTCTTCTTGGTGACACTTATTCTGTGAACATGGTTTAAGGTCCTGATTTCCTTTCCAGAAGAGTGTTGTGACAAAGTTCCAATACACTCCTCGTGACCTGATCCTGTATGCACTGGGAGGTGAGTAATGTGCCATTATGTGCGTGTGTTTGTGACAGTGTGACAGACAAGTAATGTGTTTGTTTTATTGCAGTTGGTAGCACTGTGACCAACCCAAGTGACCTGAGATTCCTGTATGAAGGCCACGCAGACTTCTCTGCGTTGCCGACGTTCCTCGTGTTGCAAGGCGTGTCTGCCGTGATGGAGTCTAGTGTTACTGCTGAGGTGTTCAGTGGCAGGGATTTCAATCCTGCCAGGGTAAGTGAGGTTATGTCTTGATAAGCAGACTCTTTTGAGGATAACCGCAAGGTTCAGCATCGGTCATTTCGAAGCCTGCCTTCGGATGCAACCCTGAGCCACCTCACAATCTTCTTGCTGTGTTTTCATCTCTGTATGTGCATTTCTTGCCTTCGCAGCTGAACATGTCCATATATCTTAACGCAAGGCACATTTTACTGCCTGTGCTTTGTCTATTACGAATATAATAGCCAGTCTCCATTGCACTTGACTTGTTTAGTTCACTGTACATGCAGTGAGGAAGAAATTAAAAGTCTGCTGGTCCTCATGGAATGAAAGCAGATCCAGCTTCTGCAAAAATAATACTGCAGTGAGTTGTTTTTCTGTTCAGTGCAACGGAGGATCATTCAGGTCGTATTCTATGCTAGTGAAGTTGTAATTGAGCAGTGTGGTGTGGACTCGGGGAATGCTTGCTATCATTCAGTCCAAAATGTTTTGTCCTCTCATCTCACATCAAGAAAACTAAAGATACAAAAGTTGTGCTGTATGGGTGTTAAACTTGGTCTCCCACTTTGAGGGAGGAACATAGATTGAGGGTCTTTGAGAACAGAGTGTTTAGGATATTTCGACCTAAGAGGCAGGAAGAAAATTGCATTATGAGCTTCACGGACTGTACCCCTCACTTGATACCGTTAGGGCGATTAAATCGAGGAGGATAAGACGGGCGGGACATGCGGAACGCATTGTGGAGGGGTGGGGTGTTTACAAGATATTGGTTAGAAGGCCTGAAGGGAGGAGATTGTGGGTGAGACATTGGCGTAGGTGGGATGGCGTTAAGATGGACCTTTGGGAGATAGGAATCTATGGAGCAAACTGGATGCAGCTGGCTCAGGTTAGTCTTATGGCAGGCTTTTGTGAACTCAGTGATGAACCTTTGGCTTCTATAAAGAAATTGTTCTATTTTTTGAGAAGCCAAGTATACAGTCAGTTTTTCAAAGAATATCCTGCACCATAGAGAGAGTGAGGATAGAATTCACACTGATTCAGTGAGCTGCACAGAGTGTAGATGCTTCCCACTGGCATGCCACTCGGTCATGTAAACAAATGACAGTATTCAGTTGTTTTTGCAGATATATCATAAAGTATTTCTTTCTTTCTTTCCACTAAATGGATTCGAGAAGTTCTGCTAACTTAAAGATAGTTGAGTGGTTTCGACGTAGAGACTGATTGGATTATGAACCTTAGGGTTGCTGATGAGGCACAAAGGAATGAGAAACGATTGAGTACATAATTTGAGTTGACTGAGGAGGATCGTGTTGCTGCTATGTTGCCAGATGTTGCATGGTGAGCAGTACTTGGAGGTTCTGCGTCCCATCAACAGTGAAGGGACTCTTGAGGTGCACTGCAAGGTGGTGGATATGTTGGACAAGGGATCCGGGACTGTTGTGCTGGTGGAAGGTGAGATAAAATTGTGCAGTATGATCATTCCATTTGTAACTTCTGTCAACTTGGTTCGTGCAGTTGTAACGTGTCTCTTTTTCTTTGATCTGTCTAGGCTAGGGGGAATATAAGTGGTTTAAAAGTCTAGTCTTCAAGGTGATACAAATTCAGTTGCTGTCTGTTGTCATTATTGCAGTGGAGACATTTGATGAAAGTGGTGAGAAGGTGGCACAGTCCCTGCTGACAACATTTGCTGTTGGAATGAAGGGTGTTACAGACAAGCGTACTTCACCCTATGATGTGCCAACAGCAGAACCACCAAAGCGGATTCCTGATTTGTCTGTTGAGCAACACACGTCTCTTGATCAGGTCAGAATAGAGGGAAGCATGTGTTACGTGTGAGGCTCTTTGGTTATTTTTCTTTGAGGGGGGGGGGGGGGGGGGGGTGAATGTAACTTTTCTTATTCTGTGTATGTATTTTTAGTTTCTTCTGTCAGTAGTACTAACGTGTGAAATATGGAGAAGAAGCACAATCTAATTAAGATCTTGACATATTTGTGGTGATAGAGCTTTGTAAAATGTGCATCCTTAAGATTATTTGATGTAGACTGAAAATGCTGACTGCTTTGAATCTGCACTTATTGCTGTGTGTGAAAATTATGACTAATGAAACACTGCAGCTAAGTCTGTAGAATTTAGTATGGAGAGAGATCATAAACACACCTACAAATTAATTGTCAATGTTTCTTCACTTCAACATTATTTCCTGCAGGCTGCACTCTACCGACTGTCTGGAGACCGCAACCCACTTCACATTGACCCTAATGTGGCTGCATTTGGTGGATTTGATCGGCCCATCCTGCACGGTCTGTGTTCGCTGGGCTTCTCAGCCCGCCATGTCCTACAGCAGTATGCGGATAATGATCCAACCAAATTCAAAGCCATAAAGGTGTGTAATAGAAACATCTCTTTTTGGGGCTTTCCTATTTTCACATTCTCATGATAACATTCCAGCACCCTCTTTCATATTTGTGGTGATAGAGCTTTGTAAAATGTGCATCCTTAAGATTATTTGATGTAGACTGAAAATGCTGACTGCTTTGAATCTGCACTTATTGCTGTGTGTGAAAATTATGACTAATGAAACACTGCAGCTAAGTCTGTAGAATTTAGTATGGAGAGAGATCATAAACACACCTACAAATTAATTGTCAATGTTTCTTCACTTCAACATTATTTCCTGCAGGCTGCACTCTACCGACTGTCTGGAGACCGCAACCCACTTCACATTGACCCTAATGTGGCTGCATTTGGTGGATTTGATCGGCCCATCCTGCACGGTCTGTGTTCGCTGGGCTTCTCAGCCCGCCATGTCCTACAGCAGTATGCGGATAATGATCCAACCAAATTCAAAGCCATAAAGGTGTGTAATAGAAACATCTCTTTTTGGGGCTTTCCTATTTTCACATTCTCATGATAACATTCCAGCACCCTCTTTCTGTTGTTCTATGGATTGTTTGTGTTCACAGCATTTTTCACTTGCCTCTTCCGTGTCTGATGTACAGTTCAGTTGATGTCAGTCATTGTGCTTTCTTATTCTTTCCACATGCTTTCCTATTTTCTCGCATCCCTGTTGGAATACTTCATAACCGTGACTCCCATTCACAGTGGATACGTTAAGGGAGGCCTATGGTAAGTAAAAAAATATTCATGTGAATCATGGTGCAATGGTGTGGCTTGATAGTAGATTTCTAAGTTGTAATTCCGGAGGACTGTTCATAACATTTTACCATTTCAGTCTCTTTTTTTTAATTTTATCATCTTGTTGCTTTGTAAGTTCTTTGTACTTTTTTTCCATCAGAGAGATTGTTAAATATGATGTTATTTCATGAATGTGTTTCATTTTCAGAGGTTATATAGCATCAGATAGAATGAGAATGGGTATGAATTTGGAAAGGGGCAGTAATATTAATTTTCATGTTACTATGCTGGAAGTTCTTTGGAGGGACTGAGGAGAACTCTGATTAGCCTGAGAAGGATAGTCAGAAACTGGACTGAGATGCAACCTGATATCCCCATTAATATGGTTTAGATCGTTGCACTACACAGGCCATCAGAGTGTGAGGGTATGAAGAAAATGATGACTGTCACTGGTTTACAGGCTCGGTTCAGCAAGCCGGTTATCCCTGGGCAGACACTACAGACTGACATGTGGCAACAGGGGAACCGTATCCACTTTCAGACCAAGGTGAAAGAGACGGGGAGCGTGGTGATATCTGGCACATATGTCGATCTCACCGAGGCATCCGTCCCGCAGCACAAGGTACGTTTTTGTGGCTGACTGATGGGCCAAGATCATCTTTGATGATGGTTGTTCTGCTGGTGAGAAATTTCGTTGCTGCTGGCCTTTCACCACGTTCACATAATTCTGCCCTTATGCTCTGTCATGAGCTGGTTGAGTCCTATCTATCTCTTCACATCATATTTCTCTAAGGTGCATTTTAGTAATGTCTGTGTGTGTGTGTAGATCTCCCAAGTACTGTTTTCCTTTCAGCTTTTCCAATGAAATTTTTGTGTTAAATTTCATGTCTACGCAGTGGAAATAAAAGGTCACACATATTGCAGGTTCCTCACAGAAAAATGCAATTTGATTATGCAGTACACTGCTACTAAACAAGACGAAGCATTTGAGCTGTGTTGTTTGCATGTAAAGCTTACTTAATATAAATGTACATTTTGATGTAAATTCTGTAATTGTGTGTTGGAGAATGTTTAATTTAGTGTGGGTTTAATGAGCCAAATATAAGATTTAATTCTGGATTTTTAGTAAAATGATAGGAAAGCTCTGATGGGCAGGGCATACAGCATGCATGAGCAAGACATGAAATGAGTACAGAATTTTGTGTGGAAAACCTGAGGGAAGAGATGGCTTCAGAGACCAACTCATAGATGGGAGTGTAATATTAAAATGGATCTTTAAAATACTGGGTGTTAGGTTGTGGATTGTGTTCAAGTGGTTCAAGATAAGTCCATGAGGCAGGCCTGAGCTGTGTGGTGTTTGTTCCTACAGATTGCAAGTTGTGTTTATAATCGATATAAAGTGTAACTGATATTCTGTTATCTTGTGATAACCTGCATTGTTCAGCCTAGCAATTTCTTACTCTCAGTGACAAGGTTATGTTTCCTTTTTGTTAAGATCCCAAACATTACAGCATTGCTAGTATCACATCTTCAGTAAGATCCATTTTAACCCTTTAAAGCTGAGTTGTAACTGTATGTACCACCTGCTGTAACAGTCATTATCTCTGCATTTTGCCCACAGAATATATAATGTGGGTTTTATATTGATCTCAGAATAAACAGTAATTTATTTCTCTAAGCAGCATTAACTAGTTTAGTGTTGTCGTGGAGACGTGTTGTGTTTTCTTTGAGGTAACAATGGATTGATAGAATATTATGCACCTTCACTGTGGCTGAAGGGGTTAATTATTTTCTTTAATTTCCTAGTTGGGCTTCAGAGGTTACTCAAAAGCTGTATGGAATTTCTTTGTTTTCTCTTTCCTAGTTACATTTCCAGCTTATGGTAAATATCTGCAAATCAATTTCTCAGGATATTTGCATCTTCAGTGGGCAAAGTGAGGAAGAAACTTCACGATTTGTACAGTTCACTTAGTGCTTTGTGAATAGTAAACTGTGGGAGACAAAGAGAAGTTGTCACATGAATACATTGTTTCACTACACTTGTTTATGTAAAATGTCATTAGGTCAGAAATTGGCTTAGACTTGGAAAAAATTTTTGGCATGAAGCTGGGGGTGGAGCCGAGTCATGATATGGCCATTTGTGTGTGTTTTGTGTAACAGAATAATGAACCTTTGTTTTGTAAAAGCAGTAAGTTTTTTGACTAGCTGAGTCACTGTCAAGGAGGCAGGAAAGACTTTGCACTTTAGCCTACATGTACAGTACAGTAGCTGTGTTCAAGGTCATGGAAGAAACACAAGTGAGTAGCTCTGATGTATGCTGGTTGCATCAGTCAGTCACTATGCCTGCTGTGATGAGGTCCACCAAGGTGAGGGAAGTGAAAACTGGAATTTGTAGTTCAGAGGCACATCTCATGTCCTGACATAGAATGAAAATATGAACATTGTTTTGCATTTGTTTTTAAGCTAAAAATATAGTATTCATAAATATTTAACACGTTCAGGAAGTACTCATTATTGATTACAGAGTGTGTAACCATCGAAACTATGTACTCTCAGTAATGCTAAAGATCAAATTACATCATATCCATATTTTTCCACTTTTGTATGGTTGTAAAATATGGTTTCTTTCTTTGTGTGAAGAACCTAAATTGTGTTTGAAAACAACCAAATATTATTTGGGATCTTGAAGGATCAAATAAGTGGATTCTTAGGATAGTGAACTAAAGGACTAAATGTGTTGTTCATAAGATGAAAACACATAATGTATGCATAGTTTGGTGGGAATCCTGTTAAAAAAATTGGACATAAGTAAGACTGAGAATTTAAGGGGAGGATAATATTAAGCTGGATCTTAGACAAATACAGATGTGTTTGAACTGTGCCAAAGTGGCTTGGTCCTGCAGCTAGTGATACTGTTTGGTATTGGCAATGTTCGACCTTCGTTTTCTATCACCAGAGAGTTAACAGGTTCCTAGAGACATGCAGAAATGGTGTATGATGTTGGTGGCTTTGTAAACTGTAATGTGAGGTTGCATTGTTGGTGCAGGCATCCACATCGGCGCTGGATTCGGATGGTGTGTTTGACTTGCTGAAAAAGCGGGTTGCGGCAAACCCAGAGCGTGCCAAGAAGATCGGTGGTGTGTTCCAGTACAACATCACCAAAGATGGCAATACTGTTGCCACCTGGAGTATGTATCACACAGTTGTCATGGATTTACAGCACTGTTAGAGAGTAAATTTTATACAGACTAACTTAAAACTTTCATCTGTTAAACGTTTTGTCTGTGCGGTTAACTCTCCTACTTCATATCTGGCAGATCTTGGGTTTGTATCTCATTTGAGAGACAGGGTTTTCTTATCATAGTCACGGAAGGCAATGATGAGACCCTCGCCGGGTTCGCTTGTCACGGCCACTTGCAGCTGAAACGGAAAGACTTGTTATGCATTTCTGTTGCGTCCTACAGGAGCAGTGTGTGACGATGTTAACAGAAACCCAAAAAACAAAACAAGAGATAAACTTAGGAATTTTACATGATTACAGGCTTTGTGGCATATGTATTTGTCAAGAAGTTCTGGAAAAATGAAATGTATGCAGAAATTTGATGGTGAAACCTGAGGAACACCACTTGGAAGACTTGTAAGAAGTTTGGAGATTAATATTCAATTTTAGCTTTGATGTTAGCTATATTCAGTCCTCAGTTCATTTTAATTATGAGCTTTGAATATCAGAGAAGCAGACAGAAACAAGTATGGTGTCCATAGATGGATTTTCCAAGTAATATTTAAATGTTTCAAAATGAAAATCATTTTATCAATCTGAAGAATTTGTGTTTTATGCTCATTATTTTACAATGGCTTCCTGTACATTCTAAATATATAATTTAGGACCAGCACAATGGAAATTACAAACATTTCTATAAATTTTGACCACGGTCCATGCAAGTGATAACTCATTTCAGAGGCATCCTCTGTTGGTCTGTAGTTGACTTCTGCAGCTGTGAAGTTGAAGTATCCATATTTCCTTGGTCTGACAACTACTACATGAGATACATTTGTCCCTGCAGGGATCCTGTCAATCTTGATGTTGAGCTGACCACCCACCAAAGTGAAGGCCTCTTTGTGAAAGCTACTGTCACTCAGCTTAACACCAAGAGCAGTACTTGTGCCAACATTATATAGTGTGTACTGCAAAGAATGTTGTGTGTTATAATCAAACAAGTTTATGAGGTATGTTGGTATTATATGGGTACTAAATACAATATTATCATGAGATGCTCCATATTCTTTGGCTTGTAACATAAACGGCCTATGATATGTAAAAATTTCTATTCTGCAAAAACAACCGGACGATAACTTTTCTGAAACAATATGACATCTAAATATCCCAGCTACTATGTCCATGTCTTCAACCAGATATCTATTCAGTATCTGTTTCGAAATTAGCAATCTGGCACCCGTTTCTTCTTCCTCATTACCATCTACATAAGCAGCTAGGGCTGCGAGAACAAAAATACTTGGAAATTTCATTCTTTCAAGATTTTTAACGAAATATTAATTTATACACTCCCCAACGTGTTGTACGCATGAGTACTTCGAATCTTTCCCAACGGAATGGCACTTCTTTATCAAAACTTCCAACTCGTTGCCAACTCACAAGCAACAAAGCATGTAATTCGACTCCTACTGGCAATGACCGCACTTAAAAATTAGTTCCGGTTCCCTTCATTGTCACCAATTTAAAAGTTAATGACGATAAAATATACCGTTCCAGCCGTTGCCAATGTTAAAATGAAACTGTTTTGGCTTCACTGTTAAACACGGAAGTTTAGAAGTTCCATAGTTTGTAACATGCTTTGTAACTCAGAACTGTAGTTTGTTAATCGGCTGTACTTCGTATGCGATTATTTGGAATAATTATTAGGCACATATGGATGTGCTTTGTTATCGGTAATATAACGTAACTGTGTTGAGAATCATGTCGATGTCTCTGTCATCAGACCCGGAATTGGAAATGAAAGTTAAAAAAGGTTTGAAAACGTGTCAAACATGGATTGAGTTGTTTATGTTGAACTTATATACGTAACATTGCAAAGCACTGCCCCCGATGGTGGAGAAGAGGGTAGAAGTTACCAGACTGCATCATGAGTTGCAGGGACGTTGCTACGATGTGGAGTATGCCATTGGGTAAGGTTTAAAGGAAATTCTGTTCGTTCACTAGTATTCAAGAGGAACCTTGTTCCCAAGTGAATACTTTTCCACAGGCTTGTAGCAGCATCTTGCTCATTTCTAGTTGACATTTTGAATTATGTGAAGTGTAATTTCTTTATGTTACAAGGAAAGCTTATTATTTAATCAATTAACTTAGTGATTTTAGACCTTCATTCATTTGACATTTCTGCCTGGCAAAGGAATAAGATCCTGAGTCCTGACACAAAGTCGCCAAATATGGTGTGTGTGCGTGTGTCTATCTATCTATATATATATATATATGATTTGGAAGAAAAGTGAGAATCACAAGACCTTCCCAGAACTTTGTGTAGTTTTTTCAGCAGTTGTATTGTTCTCCAGGGCAGTGAAGTCTATGGAGGGGGCAGAGGATAACCTTGGTAACATACAGGAACTGCTGAAGAATGCGGTGTTCTTGCGACAGCAGATTAAGTATGAAGAAGCTCGCAGGTGAGTGTTATTGTGAATGTTGTGGACGTGATTTCTGTGGTCTGTCTGTGCCTTCTCTCAGGGTTCTTCCCATTTTATTCATATGTGAACTGAATGTAAGATGAGCAAATGTGTTTCAGTTGGAAAAGAATGTACTATAGCAAGTACAGAATGCTAAATTTGTGGGTTACCTGTGTTTTAGAATACATGAAGGAAATAGGGTTTGGGGAATTTGGGACACAAACTTGTTTTATAGCAACAGGAAGGAAGTCTGTCACTAGTGTAAATCCCCCATAAATAAATATCTCCTATGCGTAAGGAAAAAATGATCTGAATTGTTGTGTAGTACATGGACAAAACTATTCTGTGCAAATCCTCGTTTGGGAAGGAGTGATTCTACCAGTAAATTATAGCAGTGTGGTGTTAGCACTCCTGTTTCTCAAATGAATTACGTCCTATGCACAAGTCTCAGCAGGGGATTTGCTGTCCTGACTGAAGAGGGTTTTTTTTGTCAGTTTCCTCAGATCTTCCAGTTGAATCTGATCATAGTGTATCAGAATATGCCAGTTGATCCAGTGGTTTTTGAATGACTTATAAAGCAGTCTTATTAATTAAGTAAGCTGCATGTGTATGTCCATCTAGCCTGATTCAGTTACACAGCAGTTGACTGGTTTTTGTGAAATTTGGTGTGAATATCTACCATTTCAGTTCTCTTGATCTTCTGTTCATTTTAACTTTGTCATCTGCCATTACTGAATTGAGTTTTGAGGTTCTTATGATAGTGAATATGGAGGTGGCTGTCTTGCAGGTTGTTGCACCATTTAATGTAAAAATCAGTTTGTGCAACGTCGCAGGCAACCATCTTTGTAATGAGTTGTTTTGTAGGACACTAAATTAATTTTATTGCTCTGTGGATCACTGTTTCATTCACAGTAGTGTAGAATACCGGTCAGACAGTGTGTTAGTGATTTTTCACCTTTATGTAGCTTGCTGTGATTCTTCATGTGTGTTAGAATTGTGTTTTGTTCTTGTGTGCTGATCCAAGAACATTTGGATTGGCACGCGCATATGCGCAACGCATGTGATTTATGTTGCATGTTTTGTCTGTGTAGGCTCCCCCACTAATGCTGTGAGATGCCAGGTAATTGCTGTTTATTATGTTGGTAGTATATTATGGTAAGCAGTCACTACATGATCATGATGAAATTGGGGATATCACATGGCCTTAGAATTGTTACTGTGTAGGAGAAAGAGTGCATGGTCACATGGACATAATGTTTCATTGATACAGAGGACACTACAGAACAAGGGAACTGTGGTCCTATAAGTGGGAAATATTAACCCGTCAGTGTGGGCTGTGTCGAATGGACGTCTTTGCACGGTGTGATAGGTGCCATGTATGTTTCCAACATCAGAGTGAAAGAAATGACTATATTTATTCAATTGTGAGGTGATACTGAACTGTGCAATATCGTTATACTAAGAGACAGTATATTTAAGACATTTATTTCCTCTATTAGGTTGAAGGCCAGTTCATGCTTCATTGTTCAAAGTTCCTGCTTTTGGAAAAGTTCTTAATTACAGATAATAATGGCTACTTATTTCACCTGCTGTTTTGTGTGGGTGTTAAACTTGGTGTCTTGCACTGATGTCTGTGATGAGCAGAATACATGTAACTAAGAGAAACATACAGGCAGCGAGAGAAAATTACATAATGAGGAGCTTCATGAATTGTGCTGTTTTTTTGGGAAAGTGTTCAAATCAAGAAACCAGTGGGTGGTTGGTGTTGCCCAAGGAATGTAGTGGCACTTTAGTATTAGCAGTGGATAGTTATATAATCAATATTGTTTGTGCATGTTTTTTTTCCTTCAAATTAGCCATTTAATTACTATGTATTTGCATCGCTGTTTGTTTAATTTTGTTCAGATTACAATTTCATGTCTTGGATCCTCCATTCACAATAATCCTAATCCCATTTAGTATTAAGTAATTTGTACGGTTGAAATATAATTATTAAATAGCCTACGAATCAATTAGTCAGTTCATTCACCCTTTTAGCCACTTGATCTCTTAATCACAGTCAGGCGGCTAAGCAACCAGTGGATCAATCAACTGCTCATTCTGTTCAAAGATATTTGTTCGTACAGGAACAAGAAGGAGTCATACTAAATTAAGGGTTTGGTGCAGTCTTTACTGTATGATCTACTATTAGCTTCTCAAGGACTCTGCTTCATGAAAATTTTATTTACAATCACAAAATCATGTTTAGATCTTCAAGGACACTGGTTGACCACAGTTTGTTGGGAACAATACTGGTGATTCATGGTTAGGATCATTTTTGTTATATTTTGAGGATAAAATTCATATTTTGGGTATGAAATTCTTACTTGAAACTACATTTCTCGGGCATTTACAGTGAATCCTTCATTTAGTTCAGATGCCAAAAGTGGTGTTCTGAAAGTGCAAAGTTAAGAGCTTTCATTAAAGATTTCGGTGAGGAATATTTTAGTTCTGATGGAACAATTCTGTTCTGTAAACTTTGTGAAGTTAATGTTACAGCTGGTAAGGGATTTAATGTGCAACAACATTGTGATACAAGCAGTAGGCAGGTCAGGTTTCTGTTGCGATATGAAGTGAGCCTGCCAAGTGTACTGAACATACTCCACTGATTTCCTGGCAAGCAGTAGGCTGGTCAGGTGACAGACAGCTTTTCCCCGAGTAAAATCCCAAGGATCAATTAAGCTTCTTCTCTCAGCTATTCCCAGAAAGACAAAATGCGTTCACTTTTAACTAACACAAATGCAAAAATAAACAGCATTCTGATGACGCAGTTGTTTGAACATGTACTTTTGTTCTTGGGGAGGGGGGCACACCACACACACTTCTGAGTATATAAATGTCACTTATCAATGCCGTAAACGCCTCATGGCGTTTATTTATTTGATTCCTCGGGAATCATCGACACATAACCTCAACCGTTAAACGAGAACACCCTATCATTCCGTAACCTGATGACAGCCCACCTAGATCGCTGTTCGCACACATAAACTTACAGCACCTCCAAGACTCCGAAGACTAGATTCACGCAACAAATTTTACCAACTCTCTCTCTCTATCTCTGCGCGAACTTGACTACAGCGAATTCTAGTAGCGAACCCAGTAAACTACGTATTGGCGGGAAAGAACAGGGCATCGATATATCAGGAAGATCCAGAATCGTAATCTTGTAGGAGCCTGGTAGCCGAATGGATAGCGTGCTGGCGTGCGGAGGACGACATCGGCAGTTCGAGACCCAGCGGATTCTTACAGTAGTATTAATTCTTAATTCTTACAGTAGTATTAAGTTCTAAATATAAAACGAGGGCAGGACTCAGGACTCAAACGATTTCTGATTTCTGATTTCTGTCCTCTAAAAATAATTGTGGGTTAACGGGAGGGTGGGGCGCCTAATATGATAGAATGAGGGGGGTTATGCACAAATATATAAAAGGGGGCTCAGTTGGGGGTATACCAACAACATACAGACATCAAAGCATATGAGTCGAAAAAGAAACAATCCAGCGAAATAAATCAAACCATCAAACCTGCATGCTTGTCATGTAAGCTGTTGAGTGTGTTCGCAGACTGACTTGATATCTGAACAGGAAACCTGATGGGACAATGAATGAAGTGTGTAATTACCTGACCTATAGGATGTACTTTAAATGTTGTGATTGTAAGTGTGAGATGATATGTTGACAGAAGTAAATGCAGTTTGGGATTGACATTATTGCTGTTTCCAGTTGGTATAGGTATCGTTTGTAGGCGTGGGTGGAGACTATTTGTGAAGTGATTTTGGTTTTTGTTATGTAGTGCTGTGACCTGCCGGGGTATTTTCTGTGCTTGTGGTGTGTTAAGGAAGGATAAAGGTTTTAAAACTTGTAAGTTGGCGTGTGGTGTTTGTTATGAATTTGGATTTGCTTGCAAAAATCTCATGCCCAGTAGATGACAGATTTGTTTGTTGATTTATTTGGCTGGATTTTTTCTTTCGACTGAAGTGCTTTGAACACATTTTGGTTAAAGATTGTTGATTGATATGATGTCTGTTTGGACCACCTTCGGCTGCTCCCTCATAAATATATTTTTGCATAACCCCCTCATTCTCTCATCTTCGGCTCCCCACCCACCCGTTAACCCTCAATTATTTTTTTAGAGGGCAGAAATCAGAAATCGGTTCAGTCCTGCCCTCGTTTTATATTTAGAACTTAATACTACACTTAATACTACTGTAAGAATCCGCTGGGTCTCGAACTGCCGATGCCATTCGGCTGCCCTTCTGTTCCCGCTCAATACGTAGTTTACTGGGTTCGCTACTAGAATTCGCTGTGGTCAAGTTCGCGCAGAGAGAGAGAGAGAGAGAGAGAGAGAGAGAGAGTGAGAGAGAGAGAGAGTGAGAGAGAGAGAGAGAGAGAGTGAGAGAGAGAGAGAGAGAGAGTGTGAGTGAGTGAGTGAGTGAGTGAGTGAGTGTGTGTGTGTGTGTGTTGGTAAGCGTGAATCTAGTCTTCGGAGTCTTGGAGGTGCTGTAAGTTTATGTGTGCGAACAGCGATCTAGGTGGGCTGTCATCAGGTTACGGAATGATGGGGGTGTTCTCGTTTAACGGTTGAGGTTATGTGTCGATGATTCCCGAGGAATCAAATAAATAAACGCCATGAGGCGTTTACGGCATTGATAAGTGACATTTATATACTCAGAAGTGTGTGTGGTGTGCCCCCCTCCCCAAGAACAAAAGTACATGTTCAATCAACTGCGTCATCAGAATGCTGTTTATTTTTGCATTTGTGTTAGTTAAAAGTGAATGCATTTTGTCTTTCTGGGAATAGCTGAGAGAAGAAGCTTAATTAATCCTTGGGATTTTACTCGGGGAAAAGCTGTCTGTCACCTGACCAGCCTACTGCTTGCCAGGAAATCAGTGGAGTATGTTCAGTACACTTGGCAGGCTCACTTCTTATCGCAACAGGAATTTGGCACGTGGAAGATTGTTTTTTGTCCAACAGTTCTCAGACTTTTCCTGCGTAAGACGTAGTTTACTACTACTCTGCTATGACAAGGAGGTCGGATGAGTTCGCTGTTTTTCAGACGTTGCCGTCCCTGCCTATGATAAAATGGCGTGGGCGTTCTGCCCCTCTGTATTTCTTTGGTTGCTAGGATGCATTCTGAGTCCAGTGCAGATTTACTCTCATATATATTGCCAGGGCGTGGAAGTTAATTTGAATTGATGTGTGTCATCTTTCCCTTGTGTGAAGGACGTAATGTGTGAAATATTGTGGTTGCATGGAGGGTTGGTTTAGTTGGCCAGTTGATTATTGATGAGGTGTAGAGTGCATTCGTAGTAGCAGTTACGACTGGTGTCACAATGCGGATATTTATTTTGGTATTTGGTATTGTTTCAGGTAGGAGTGCCTGCAAGCATGTGGGATACTATAGCCGTTGCCCACTTTTGATTCCTAGTGACCAAGTATGGGGTGTTCGTAGCATGCCTCACAATGCCACAAGGAAGACCTCAGGCCCTCGTGCGATTACCTTGCTTTCCGAGGAGGTGTACGGTTATAGATTTAGTGGGAGTGCCTAGTCTGTCTCAAAGAGTAGTTTGAGATCAGGGGATGTACTGAGTAGCAACTTTCATGTGAACTGTAGCTGTAGTGTGTGTTTACTGGTATCAACGAAGACATGGAGGACTAATTTGTCTGAATATCAGCGTTTCAGAAGATCAGTTGTGTGCGTGATGGGGAAGCAGCTTTTTTGGAGTTGGAGATGTGAAGAACCAGACAGAACGAAGCACCTGTAGTGTTTGTGACTTGGATAAGGAATTGCATTGTTCAGGTATGTTAGAGAGTAGAGTTTATTTACATTCCATAGATCCTTCTTAGGACTAAACCAAAGGATGGAGAACAAATCATTTCATACAATACATATAAACTTCAGTACTTTTGACACAATTACAAGGATGTGTTTCACATGTGAATGTACATAACCTTCAGATTCTGCAATTCAAGTATGAAAAATAATTTAAATGCAGGCTTGAACACCTTTAAATCATTTAGAGTTTTAATTGTTGGTGGAAGATCATTAAATGACTTGATACGCGTATAATACGTTCCTTTTTGACGTTTATTACGGTTAGCATAGACTATAGAAAAATTATATACTTGTAATTAATTTTTATTTTATTGTTGAGATTTGTCAAACTCCACTTACAAAATAAAAGTCTAGTCAATGATATGTTGGTGTCCATGAAACCCAAAGTTTCTGGAAATAAATATGACATGCGCCCTGATGTGGAGAAAAGGTGTTTAGAGTATTACAGTAAGTGCAGTACTTGAAAGTTACTGTAACTAAAACATTTGACTTCCCTTACCAGTGAATCTGGCCTGCGTTGTCACTCGTTATAACTTGAAACTGTTGCTTGTGTTTTCCAGGTCGTGGAGACAGCATGTATTGCTCTGAAGTCAAGCACGACGGATCCGTTACCGTCGTCAGTGCTGGGAAATAATTTGCTGTTTCTTGGTGGCATCCCTGAATTTTAATGAAGATGAGAATACAGTGCAGCAGCTTTTCTCCTGTCCAAGGTATATAAGAGCAGTTGGAGGCAGAAGAATATTGTAAAACTAACCTCATTCTTGATATTAAAAAAGTGTACAAAATAAAAGATGTTTTGCCAGCCTGATGGTACTAACATGACATAACAGATTGTTAATCACTGGCTTTTCAACGCAGAATTGTAAGCGAGTCCCATGGCAGTCTATGAGGCACTGGTATAGATCTTTCTCTGAGCACCCAGAACTCATTATTTACTGGTACAGTGAGCCTGTTAGAGGCTGTATCACAATTAGTTTGTGTTTAGTATCCTGCCAGTACCAGGAGGCATCTGCACGTAATGTATTTCTTTCTCATATCATAAACCCAGATTTCCCATTTTCTCTGTCCCTTTTACATCAGTTGCTGATTTAGGAAGCAGCTACTGCATTGGCCACTGTTGTGACCAACATTTTGTACACTGAACATTAGGATGTGAGTGTAATTATCTGTACTCATTGTGATTCGCCGTTGCAGTTCTGATGATCCACATGTGGAGATCTCCGCAGTCCATGGGATTGCGTGCAGATTGCAGGACAAGCAAGCCAGAGCCACTCACCAGATGGCAGTCACAGGCAAGTTCATCCATTTGAGTAAATTGTTTAATGAACTTATTTTCTGAATTGCAATGCCATTATTGAAAGAAGAAGACCTTTTTTCCTGAAAAGTAGTAAATGGTTTTAATGAAATAAAGAACTTGTCTATTTCTTCTATTGAGACTACAAAGAAACAATGAAGAACGTGATTTTTCTTTGCCAGTTTAAGGAACCACATTTTGAGGCTGACCTCCACATTGTTCTATAATTGAGAATGCATGGAGTGTACCTCCATGCTCCCACTGCCTCATGGCATTGCGCTTAGTCACAAGGATAACTGCAGCTGATATAGCGAACCATTAAATGTTTAAAAATCATAATCTGTGTTGGTTTTCTGTAAGTCCAAGTGGTGTTAGAACCCAAAGACCACTGTGAGAACCTGAAATCTCTCTTAAAACCACATTTAGTATGTGAACTGGTTGAAAGCGTCTGACATACTTATTTCTGCTTCATATCTGGAAAAACAGTAAGGCCTGTTGTGTATGTTGGTAGGAGTGTTTGTTGCTGCAGCCATGAAAGAGTTACGACGGTGTGTTCCTTGTTTGTCACTACACAATGGTGGCGATATCTCAGGTAGCTTGTGAGTTCAGTTTTATAAATTTAGATTGTTCAACATTGAAACAATTTATATTACTGATGGTGAAGTTTCCACCTTTGCTTCCAGAAGGTATGATAAAGTGGCATTACTGATGGTGATATGGAAAAAAAATCTAATTGCTACGGCTACCTCTTGCCCCTTGTCGGTTGAATTCACCTTAGTAGTAGAAGTGCTACAGATGTTGGCTGTGTTGTAGTGGCTTGCCATTTCTTAATCTTTCATTTAGGTCCTTTCTCCATGACATCAAAACAGGCGAACCTGAGGGGCATGGACCGACTGGTGTTTGTAGACTCCCTTGCTGTCATAATGGGGCACGAGGAGAGGGAGCCGTGTATCTTGGAGACAGCGATCAACATCCTCGGCTCCAAACAGACGGCAAGCGAACTGTTCGTTAAATATCCACTGAATCAGTGGCAACAGAAGTTGCGTGGGACTGACGTGATGTGTGTGAGTTGTAGAGTTTGTAGTTGCAGTATTATGACGTGTGGAATAATGGCCCACTTGGCGAATGCTTTAAATTTGCTGGGGGGGGGGGGGGAGGAAAGAAAGGCTCCAGTATGAATCTGTGAGTGAGGGAGTTCAGAATTTGTCAGGTCGCTGGTTGTGACACTGTCGTGACCCGTATTTAAAGTTAACTTGTGAATGGGTTTGTAATGAACTTGACAGAATTTGTCTTCTGAAAATGGAAGGTGCTTGTTCATTGGCTAAGGTAGGAGTGTTAACTGCTTGGTGAAGTAAAACTGTGTGCTCTTAGAAGAGTGTGATGTCTTGATTTCTTGAATGTGACTGTATTTTCTCTTTCTGGGAGTAGCAGATTACGAGAAACAGAATGATCCTTCAGATTCTACTGAGCACCATGCTGTTTGTCACGTGACCTGCGTACTGCCAGCCAGACAAGCATTGAAGTACGTGCGGCAACAGTTGGCGGACCGACTTGATGTCAGAAGATTAAACCTGCTGGGACAAAGAAGGAACATCGTATCCGCAAGAAACTGATATCAGTCTGAACGAGGCATTCGTTGTGTGAGTACATGAGCATTAGAATGTATTTGATGTGGTTGTCGTGTGAGAGAGATGAGTCTGTCCAATTTTATTAGGTACTTCAGATGTTGTAAACTTAAATGTGAGATTTGATATGTTGAAAGACCTATGTGCGGTGAGAGATTGGCATAATTGCAGTATCTGTGGTATGCTAGAGGCATTCATGATTCTCTAGTGAATATATTGTTCATAGGACATCAAAATTGGAGGTTAGGTATAGCTTGTAGACGAGGGTGGTGACTATTTGTGATAAGGTTTTGTTAATGAGTGGTTTTGTTTCATGTGTGATGTGTGTAGTGCTGTGGAGCCTTTAATGTGATGTGTTTACTAATTAATAAGTGAGTAATTGCCAAGGTGAGGAATTTAGTTTTGTTGACGTGTGAGTATTGTGCACAGTGACCGGAGCTGCTGGGATATTTTCTGTGCTTTTGGTTAATTTTGAGCAAGGGGATCGGTTATGAAACCTTTAAATTAGGTGATGTGTTGAATGTGATTGCATTTTTTTTCTGGTAATAGCTGCAGAGAAGAAGCTTGATTGATCCATGGGACTTTACTGAGGTTGAAGGATGCGTCACCTGACATGACTACTGCTTGCCAGGAAAAGAGTGGAGTATGTGCAGAAACACTATGGTGGCTCACTGATATGACGACAGGAAATCAATCGGCTGTTATCACGAAGGACCTCATGTCTGCGAGAGATTTATCTCTGTGTCAACTTGACATGCATTGTGTAAGTATACGAGAAATATGATTATCAGATGTGCTAATTCATGATTCACACAATCAAATTCTTTGGCAAGATAGCGAAATATTCCACCAACATGCACTTCATTATTTAGTTCACTTAAGATTTTGTGTGTAAAATTCAATAGCACGTTGTTGCATGTCTTTTTGAAAATTTTTTAGAGAATGCCGTTGGTAATGAAACTGGTCTGTAAGTAGAAATACCTGTCAATTTAGGTAAAGATCTTGTTTATGTTTACAAGATGTTTTGATATCTGCATTGGAACAAGTTTCACAGTTTGAAGGACAGTATTAGGGTGTGGTGTGGAGTACTGGCAGACCTAATAATATAATAAGGTTGCTTCACTGTCTTAACCTAAAATAGACCCATGACAAAAAATGTCTTCTCAAAATGGAATGTGAATTTATTTGCTTTACATGAGGTGTAGGGGCCGTCAAAGACATGTATTTCTTTAATTATTTGATGTTAGTATTCTACCATACTGACTAAAAGACTAGAAAAGAAGAGTGATGGGAGACGACCAATTTGGATTCAGGAGAGGAAGAGGAACCAGAGATGCCATCGGAGTTATGAGAATAATTTCAGAGAGAGTTCTCGATGTCAAGGAAGAAGTATGTGCCTGCTTCATCGACAGGAAGAAGGCTTTCGATCGAGTAAAATGGAAGAAATTAATGAGGATCCTACAGAGAATTGGAATTGATTGGAGAGATAGAAGACTAATCGAAAACCTGTACATGCAGCAGAAAGTCAACGTGAGACTGGACTCAGGAGACACCAACAGCGTTGAGATAGGTAGAGGTGTAAGACAGGGATGCTGCGTATCACCACTTATTTTTAACCTGTACGGGGAATGGCTTGCCAAGGAAGCTGTGGAGACTTCAAAATTGGAGGAAGATCATAATGACTGTAAAGTATGCAGACGACTTGGTAGTATTGGCGAAGGAAGAGGAGGAATTACAGAACATGATGGACAAGTTAGTGGTAACAGGTAGAGAGTATGGAATGGAAATCAACATTGAAAAATCAAAGGTAATGAGGATGGCACCGAGAGCAGAACGTTGTAGTTGGAAACCAACGGCTGGAGAATGTGGAGAATTTCAAGTACTTGGGAAGCATAATCACGACGGACGCCCTATGCACCAAGGAAGTAAAAGCAAGGATAGCCATGGCCAAGGCAGTTTTCCGTCAAGAAGAGGATACTTCTCACTAACAAGTTGGGATTGGAGATGAAGAAGAAACTAGTGAAGTGTTACGTATGGAGCAGAGACCTGGACACTCAGGATGAAGGAACAGAAATACCTGGAGAGTTTTGAAATGTGGTGTTGGAGAAGAATAGAGAAGATCAGGTGGACGGATCGAGTTACCAACGAAGAAGTATTGAGGAGAGTCGACGAGCAAAGAAACATTCTGCAGGCGATTACACGAAGGAAAGCTAACTGGCTCGGACATTACGAGAAGGAATGGGTTACTGAGTGACATCATCGAAGGTCAGGTTGAAGGAAAGCGAGGACTGGGAAGAAGACTGATACAGCTAACCGACGATCTGAAACAAGGAAAGAAGATGAAGTTCCAGGAATTAAAATGAGAAGCTGAGAATAGGGAAAACTGGAGAGTTCTTTTTGGGCAAAGCAATGGACCTGTTGTAAGACAGAACACTGAATAATAATAATAATAATAATAATAATAGTATTCTACCATGTTTTCCATTGGAGGTAGCTCTGCCTTCATTTTATGTGTTTGGCATTGGTATTTTAATTTGGTCAAGAAAGGGGCTTTCTAGGATAGGTAAGATAGCTGCCCTATCTCTCGGTGAGAGACTGAGGCCGAGTTTCTCTTTTTTGAGAGAGTGTTTTATTTATTTCTTGTGAGAGGTTGAGATATCGTTTGAGTCTTCATTGTCGTGGTTTTGAACTTTGTAAATGTTTGCTCATGTTTGATTCTTTTGAAATTGATATTGTAATTATATCTCCTTATCATTGTTCATTTACATCCAGTTTACATAAAATGGGATTGCCGGTGGATGTAATGACACCAAGAACCTCCCCATTTTAACTTCAGAAAGGCCGATACTGTTAAAAGGTTTGTTTTCTTTCCATTTTATCGATGTCATTTCTGAGCATTGGCGATCGGTGGTTGGTATGTTTGACTTATATTCTGTGTTTGTGTTTCACGTACGCCAGTGCATCGGACACGTACCAGTGGACGCGGCGTGTTCTGGAGGGGACTCGAAGCGAAGGGCTCTTTGTGCGTGTGTTGCGGTATCGTTCATTAGCTTACTTTGAATGGCGTATGGTGCAGTCCTTGGTGCAACGTGCAAAGGTAGTTGATTTTTTCGATCATGTAGAGTTATTATTGTCTCTAACGGAGTCCGACGAACGCAAAGGAATTTTGAAATTTCATTCTGATTTGAAATCAGACATTGACATGTGCCCTCTGTTGGCTGTTTAGAATGGTCAAAGATGTAGGCAGATTGCGTGTAGCCCCATTAAATGTAGAGTATGACACACTCTGAGTAGGTAAAGTATTTGAGTTTGGTTGACCACGAGGCTCACCACGGCAAGTGTCAGCCTCAAGGAGAGTGACTTATTTTTTAATTTATTTTAAGAAGCAGAGATATGGATGGAAGCAAATTGGTTGCATTGTGCATTTCGCTCTGTTTACTTGCCCCCTGGACCACCACCATGAGGCACGTGGAAGATTGTGCTGTCAATTTTGTTTTTTGGCGAACACTTCTCAGACATTTCCTGCATAAGACATAGTTTACTACTACTCTACTATGACAAGGAGGTCGGAAGCGTAGGCATGTATCCATCAGCCTTTAGTCTTTTCTGCTTGCGAAGAGGCACACCTACTTTCTCACATGTCACGCCACCTCTACCGAAATGTTCACTAGCATATGTATGTTTTTATTGTGGATTCGTTTGAATCAGGCCACCCGAAAAGGGTCACGGTGTAGTTTGCGTATGCTGCGTCTTCGAGATTTTCAGCTCTTGGAGGATAGCTTGGATTTACTAGGAGTAGGAGTAGCTGCGTTGGAATCAGGCTAAAAGAAAATGGTGATACATCATGTTCTGTAGGTTATAGAAACAGCAAGGTACGTGCTCTGCGTGAAGAGGTAGCAGGATGCTGGCTCACTTGCATGAATTGTTGAGGGTGCGCCGTGTCCGTAGTTGGCTACGATCTCAGGTACACACTTTCGTTCGGCTATCCCGCATCTGCAGGGCTTAAGAAGTCTGGGTTAGAGTGCGTCAGTAGCTGGCCATCAGGCTAGTGGTCGACATGTATAGTTTTGTTGGGCGATGCTTCGTCCATGCCAGGCGACTGGTTGACGTGAATATCTTGCTTAGCTTAGGCTGCGTCTGTAGCCGTGTGCCTTGTCAGTTGTATGGGTTTGTTTGGTAATGCTGCATGTGCAGTGCTGTACCAGTTAGGTTTATGTTTGCTTGCCTACTTTGTGTCTGAAATAGGCCACCACTGTAGAGGTTTGTTATTAATCCTAGGTTGCTGCGGTAGCAATAAATCTTTTCACATGCTTAGTTTGGCCCAGCTGTGGTCGTAGAAGGCAACAAGACCACAGGCAAACATTGGTCAGTCTGGGTTGCGTACATAGATTCCTAGTGGCTGAATAAATCACAGGTTGGGTTGACAAGGCTCTGTCCGAAGAGATCGACTGTGTTGAAGGCCGCGTCCATAGCAGCTTACTGCCTTACTTGCATAGGTTTGTTGTGTCAGGCTTCGTCCAGAGGAGGATAATTTGTAACGTGGATATTACGATAGTACTAGGCAGTGTCCTTTGCTATGCTGCGTCCGTAGCTGGTAGGAAGTCTATCACAAGAATGATTGAAAGAAAGTGATTTAAGAAGAACTGGAGTGCACGGAAGCACAGAAAAGAATGTTTAAGAGCACATGAAATTTTGAAATATAATAAATTGTTTCAAATACAGAAAAATTGAATTAAATTAATTCTTAACGTTTAATTTAGACAGAAGAAAAATAAAGAAATTTATTTAACTTGTTCACTTTACTATTGTTAATCTTTAAGCGTTAAAAAATTTCTGGCAAACACTTATTAAAGTTGAAGTAGTACATTATGTTCATGAGATGGGAAGCCATAAATGCAACAGATGATGCTTACATACACATTAACAGATCACTCTTAAAGATATTGTGTGTCTATTAACCGACTAACAAAGTTCTAATTCTTCCTTATACTGGTGATGGGTTCCTTCTGTTGATTATGCATGGCCGGCGCACTGTAGCAGTAACATTAAGTGATCTGTAAATGTGTTTGTATTGTCATTGCTTCTTGTTTGTGCGAGGAAGCAGACAGGCAACTTATTTAAGAAGATACAAGATGATTTATAGTACAATACAACTGATAAAGATACAGAAGGAAAGATGCAATTAAGTAAAACTGAATTTAAAATTGTAGTATCATACAGTTGATATGTAGTTATGATAAAGTGAGGTCTGATGACAACTCCCTAAAATGCTACATTCTTAGAGGCATAGGTTGGTGTGGCTAGGCTACGTCCACAGCAAGGTACTTTCTCGAGTGTATTGGGTGATTGGGCTATGCTGTGTCTAAAACAGGCTACCACCTGATTGGCATAGGTTGTTTACTTTAGTGTGCGTCCAAAGCGTGAATAGGTTCTTTAGCCGAGGCTGCATCAAGTACGTGGGAGTCGTATGTTGGTCAAGGCTGCATCTGAAGCAGGTTAAGGCTATCGGTAATTTTTGCGAGGCAAGCGAGCTACATCCTAGCGTGTTTAATTTTCTGATAGTTGGCTGCGTTCTAAGCAGGATACAGGCTCAATTGCATAGATTGGTTGGAGTAGGGTACGTCCGTCGCAGGTTACGTGCTCAGTTCCAGATATGTTTGGCCATACTTTTTGACGTGAAAACGTTCGAACATTCGAACTAGAATATAATAGTGACGAAAATTTAGAACTCTGATGTGCGTACCTTCAGAAATTCTTTAAACTTGAACTAGTGAATAATTTGGACAAACCAACCACGCAAGGGAAAACTTGTATAGATTTGACATTTGCAAGAGGTATTCAAATAATTTCAAAGCCATATGTATCCTACTTCTCATACCACTACCCTGTATTCAATAAATGTAAGTTGCAAATGAATTAAACGATTCAAAACAAAAATTTTGTTTAATTTCAATATACACGATTTTTTCTGCAGCGATCTGCTCTGTTATGGGCATAATTTAGTTTGGCTGTGCTCTATGCTCAGGAGGCTTCTTACACATACTTGACAGGTCACCACCATTCACCGACCTCACTACGAACATATGTTGGTTAGGCAAGGCTTTGCTCGAAGCAGAGTTATTTTCCGTAAACCGCGTACGAAACAGATTACTGGGAGATGGCTGCGTCCGAAACGGGATACTACTGCATACGCTTTATTTAGTTGGGCTAGGCTGCGTCCACAGTTGTCTTCATTCGTTCGTCTAATCCGCTTCAGGTTGGTTGGGCTAGGCTGTGTCCGTAACAGCATACGTCCTTAGTAACTTAGGTTTGTTGGGTTTGGTTGCGTCCAAAGCAGGGTACTTTCTCATGTGGATGAGTTGATTTGGCTTGTCTGTGTTCTTAGCTAGCTACCAGTTCAGTGGCATAGATATTGTTTGACTAGGGTGCATCGGGTGCATCTGTAGGTGGCTGTATATTTGTTGTGCTAAATAAAAGCCATATATCCATTTCGTTACTTTTATTTCATTCCCATATCGCAAAGAAAATATTACCCGCAAACGCAGACATATTCGTAATGCTATAAAGCGTTGCACTAGATGGTATACCAAGTTATTATTAAGGGTCCTGAAATCCTTGCTACTATTCTTAAATTTATTTTCAATTTTAGCTTCTCTCAGCAACAATTTCCCACTTTGTGGAAACAAGCAGCTATTGTTCCATTTTTAAAAGAAGAAGACAAAACTGTTTCTGTTATAAACTATAGACCTACTACCATAATTAATAATGTTTCCAAAATATTTGAAATTATTGTACATACCATGTTTCTTATAATTTTAATTCTAAATGAATCCCTTGTCAACATGGTTTTAGTAAATCGAAATCCACCACTTCTAATCTGGTTACGTTTTTGGATTTATTTTCCCCTATAGCTTGTTCCCAGTCTCAAGCTGATGCATTTTATGTTGATTTTATCATTTATTTACTTCCATCATTTTGTTTTCTATATTACTCCATATTTATTAATGTTTTCTTTAAATCATTGCTTTACAGACTAATAATGAACATCAGATGAACCACGCCATATAAAAAACAATACCTTCGTTCTAATATATAAGAGTAATTCTGATAAGAACATCTTCCATAAACTGCATAACATTGTAAAGGATTGTAATTCGAGTTTTAAATTTACCAATCTAATTTATACCTGAAGACGGTTAAATATAACCGAAACATGTCGTAAGAGACGTTCCAATTTCTAAATCGATCATTCGATGCGGAACGTGAAATGATATTTTAAATATTTGATCATCTTATTATAAATTGTGATTTGACATTTATCAGTGTTGTTTCGCATGTCTTACGTTTGCACAAACTTGGTGACTATGAACTGTCTGCTGGTTATATGATTGATTTCTTAGTTACCTAACCAGCAGACATTCGCAAGTACGTTATTCTGGAGTTTTGTCATTTCCTTTTGATTTATTGTCTGGGGGTTTGGTGCCAAGCAAAACAGAAAACTACCGCGCGCCGTCTGACTTTGCCTCAGAACGGGACCTGCTGACTACGACGCACCGCCGGACATTGACTCGGAACTCGACCGACCAAGTAGCATGCACCGCACTCGCGCGCACACACAGAACCCACGGCAACGTACTTTATGTGATTTCTTATTATATTATGTTTTTACTCTTTTTTGATTCTACCCAAATTTCTTATTCTCTCAAAAATATATATCCATATTTATATACACATGCGTATATATATTCTTAATTTTATTCTTATGTAGTCGGTATCGCCGAGGGACTTGTGCTGTCAGGCAACGCGGAAAGTAGCACGCACCGAAGAAGTTAGCCAGTCAGATATCACGCACCGTGTGACTTTGACTCAGGCAGCCAACTACGGCACACCGCACACAAACGAGACACGGTAAGCTGCTGATGTTTATTTATATTTTAATTTGGAGTTCCCCCCCTTCTCTTATTGATTCATTCTTCGCACTGCGTCGTACATGGACGGTCGAGCTCTGCGGCTATGTCCCACGGTGCGTGGTAGTTAAGACAGTCGAGCAAAATCCGTCATAAATAAATCTGAATCTGCCTTCAATGTGTGGATAATGGCAACCCATATCAACATGAGTACCATCAGACATACATGAATGTACAAAAGAAATGTATTTAATCTCTATCTTATGTGTACATGGGATATACGGATGTCCGCACGTAGGAACGTTGAAACTTCGATATCAGCAGACGTGCGTGATTACACCAAACGCACTGATGGTAATGTTTGGCATGTATTGCCTTACGTCAGTGGTCCCCAACCTTTTTTTGCCCAAGGGCACATTTCAGAGTTTATGAGATCGTGGCGGGCGCCAACCAATTAACAAAGCCAAATTTTCTTTTCTCTGGACAAATAAGATATGGACACCAAATAATACACAAAACAACACGACGTTTATTGATACAAGAAACTACGCAATCAAAAATACGTACTTTTATAAGTACAATTATTATTACTCAAGTGGGAAGTTAGTGTGATGTTTGGCACTGCATTTCAGCGGCCAGTTTTTCAAATTTGGGAGAGTAGGATGATGTTGCTGCTCGCAATCGTCAAGATGGGCATTGGTACGTAGAGAACTGTGCTTTGATTTTATAATGTTCATGGTTGAACGGCCTTTATTATTCAGTATAACCTCTTTACGTATCAACGCGGGCACCGCGTTGGGGACCACTGTTGTACATTATTTCGCCCTCACATCTTCATCAGTTATCAGAGTGATTATTCTCTTGTAACATTGATGTCACTGTTAGGTCAAGGTCATGACACAGACACTACCACTTCCAAGACAAGGCAGGGGTTTCTTTTAGCAATGACGTGCGTGATTCAACCGAGACACTACCACTTTTAATACAAGGCAGAGGTTTGTTTTGGCAATTACGTACAAGATTCACACAAGACACTACCACTTCCAAGTCTTGAGAAGTTCTTGTCCCAAGTCTTGAGAAGTTCTTGTCCCAAGTCTTGAGAAGTTCTTGTCCCAAGTATTGAGAAGTTCTTGTCCCAAGTCTTGAGAAGTTCTTGTCCCAAGTCTTGACAAGTCACTCGTCCCAAGTCTTGAGAAGTTATTGTCCTAAGTCTTGTCTGCTTGTTTAGGGCTGTGCCTCACCTGTCTTAGCTGAATTCAAATTTTTTCGAAAATTCTTAGTTTTCTTCGCGTTTCGCGCCATTTGCAGTCGTTTTTAATTTTTTTAAAATTTCGAAAAATTTTGAAAATTCTCCTTTGAGAAATTTCAATTTTTTCGAAAAATTTCGAAAAATCGAAAAACGTGGCAAATCGTCCAAAAAGCGCACAAAACTAAGAATTTTTGAAAATTTTCAACTTTTAATTTTTTTCCGAATATTCCGAAAATTTTTGGTTTTGTGCGCATTTCAGAAGGTTTGCAGCGTTTTTTGATTTTTCGAAAAATTTGAAAATTTTTCCTTCTAAATTTGACCTGTCCCATCCTTATCAGGACTAGACTCCCAAGTCTTGAGAAGTCACTTGTCCCAAGTCTTGAGAAGTCCTTGTCTTAAGTCTTGAGAAGTTCTTGTCCCAAGTCTTGAGAAGTCACTTGTCCCAGGTCTTGAGAAGTCACTCGTTCCAAGTTTTGAGAAGTCACTCGTCCCAAGTCTTGAGAAGTTCTTGTCCCAAGTCTTGAGAAGTCACTTGTCCCAAGTCTTGAGAAGTTCTTGTCCCAAGTCTTGAGAAGTAACTTGTCCTAAGACTTGAGAAGTCACTCGTCCCAAGTCTTGAGAAGTTCTTGTCCCAAGTCTTGACAAGTCACTCGTCCCAAGTCTTGAGAAGTTATTGTCCCAAGTCTTGTCTGCTTGTTTAGGGCTGTGCCTCACCTGTCTTAGCTGAATTCAATTTTTTTCGAAAATTCTTAGTTTTCTTCGCGTTTCGCGCCATTTGCAGTCGTTTTTAATTTTTTTAAAATTTCGAAAATTTTTGAAAATTCTCAAAGGGGTACCCCTTTGAGAAATTTCAATTTTTTCGAAAAAAATCGAAAAACGTAGCAAATCGTCCAAAAAGCGCACAAAACTAAGAATTTTTGAAAAATTTCAACTTTTAATTTTTTTCCGAATATTCCGAAAATTTTTGGTTTTGTGCGCATTTCAGAAGGTTTGCAGCGTTTTTTGATTTTTCGAAAAATTTGAAAATTTTTCCTTCTAAATTTGACCTGTCCCATCCCTATCAGGACTAGACTCCCAAGTCTTGAGAAGTCACTTGTCCCAAGTCTTCAGAAGTCCTTGTCCCAAGTGTTGAGAAGTTCTTGTCCCAAGTCTTGAGAAGTCACTTGTCCCAAGTCTTGAGAAGTCACTCGTCCCAAGTCTTGAGAAGTTATTGTCCCAAGACTTGTCTGCTTGTTTAGGGCTGTGCCTCACCTGTCTTAGCTGAATTCAATTTTTTTCGAAAATTCTTAGTTTTCTTCGCGTTTCACGCCATTTGCAGTCGTTTTTAATTTTTTTAAAATTTCGAAAAATTTTGAAAATTCTCAAAGGGGTATCCCTTTGAGAAATTTCAATTTTTTCGAAAAATCGAAAAACGTGGCAAATCGTCCAAAAAGCGCACAAAACTAAGAATTTTTGAAAAATTTCAACTTTTAATTTTTTTCCGAGTATTCCGAAAATTTTTGGTTTTGTGCGCATTTCAGAAGGTTTGCAGCGTTTTTTGATTTTTCGAAAAATTTGAAAATTTTTCCTTCTAAATTTGACCTGTCCCATCCCTATGAGGACTAGACTCCCAAGTCTTGAGAAGTCACTTGTCCCAAGTCTTAAGAAGTCACTCGTCCCAAGTCTTGAGAAGTTCTTGTCCCAAGTCTTGAGAAGTCACTTGTCCCAAGTCTTCAGAAGTCCTTGTCCCAAGTGTTGAGAAGTTCTTGTCCCAAGTCTTGAGAAGTTCTTGTCCCAAGTCTTGAGAAGTCACTTGTCCCAAGTCTTGAGAAGTCATTCGTCCCAAGTCTTGAGAAGTCACTCGTCCCATGTCTTGAGAAGTCACTCGTCCCAAGTCTTGAGAAGTTCTTGTCCCAAGTCTTGAGAAGTCACTTGTCCCAAGTCTTGAGAAGTCACTCGTCCCAAGTCTTGAGAAGTTCTTGTCCGAAGTCTTGAGAAGTCACTCGTCCCAAGTCTTGAGAAGTTCTTGTCCCAAGTCTTGAGAAGTCACTCGTCCCAATTCTTGAGAAGTTATTGTTCCAAGTCTTGTCTGCTTGTTTAGGGCTGTGCCTCACCTGTCTTAGCTGAATTAAATTTTTTTCGAAAATTCTTAGTTTTCTTCGCGTTTCACGCCATTTGCAGTCGTTTTTAATTTTTTTTAAATTTCGAAAATTTTTGAAAATTCTCAAAGGGGTACCCCTTTGAGAAATTTCAATTTTTTCGAAAAATTTCGAAAAATCGAAAAACGTGACAAATCGTCCAAAAAGCGCACAAAACTAAGAATTTTTGAAAATTTTCAACTTTTAATTTTTTTCCGAATTTTCCGAAAATTTTTGTTTTTGTGCGCATTTCAGAAGGTTTGTAGCGTTTTTTGATTTTTCGAAAAATTAGAAATTTTTTCCTTCTAAATTTGACCTGTCCCATCCTTATCAGGACTAGACTCCCAAGTCTTGAGAAGTCACTTGTCCCAAGTCTTGAGAAGTCCTTGTCCCAAGTCTTGAGAAGTTCTTGTCCCAAGTCTTGAGAAGTCCCTTGTCCCAGGTCTTGAGAAGTCACTCGTTCCAAGTTTTGAGAAGTTCTTGTCCCAAGTCTTGAGAAGTTCTTGTCCCAAGTCTTGAGAAGTCACTTGTCCCAAGTCTTGAGAAGTTCTTGTCCCAAGTCTTGAGAAGTTCTTGTCCCAAGTCTTGAGAAGTCACTTGTCCCAAGTCTTGAGAAGTCACTTGTCCCAAGTCTTGAGAAGTTCTTGTCCCAAGTCTTGAGAAGTTCTTGTCCCAAGTCTTGAGAAGTCACTTGTCCCAAGTCTTGAGAAGTTCTTGTCCCAAGTCTTGAGAAGTTCTTGTCCCAAGTCTTGAGAAGTCACTTGTCCCAAGTCTTGAGAAGTTCTTGTCCCAAGTCTTGAGAAGTTCTTGTCCCAAGTCTTGAGAAGTTGTTGTCCCAAGTCTTGAGAAGTTCTTGTCCCAAGTCTTGAGAAGTTCTTGTCCCAAGTCTTGACAAGTCACTCGTCCCAAGTGTTGAGAAGTTATTGTCCCAAGTCTTGTCTGCTTGTTTAGGACTGTGCCTCACCTGTCTTAATTGAATTCAATTTTTTTCGAAAATTCTTAGTTTTCTTCGCGTTTCGCGCCATTTGCAGTCGTTTTTAATTTTTTTAAAATTTCGAAAATTTTTGAAAATTCTCAAAGGGTTACCCCTTTGAGAAATTTCAATTTTTTCGAAAAATTTCAAAAAATCGAAAAACGTAGCAAATCGTCCAAAAAGCGCACAAAACTAAGAATTTTTGAAAAATTTCAACTTTTAATTTTTTTCCGAATATTCCGAAAATTTTTGGTTTTGTGCGCATTTCAGAAGGTTTGCAGCGTTTTTTGATTTTTCGAAAAATTTGAAAATTTTTCCTTCTAAATTTGACCTGTCCCATCCTTATCAGGACTAGACTCCCAAGTCTTGAGAAGTCACTTGTCCCAAGTCTTGAGAAGTCCTTGTCCCAAGTCTTGAGAAGTTCTTGTCCCACGTCTTGAGAAGTTCTTGTCCCAAGTCTTGAGAAGTTCTTGTCCCAAGTCTTGAGAAGTCACTTGTCCCAAGTCTTGAGAAGTTCTTTTCCCAAGTCTTGAGAAGTCACTCGTCACAAGTCTTGAGACGTTCTTGTCCCAAGTCTTGAGAAGTTCTTGTCCCAAGTCTTGACAAGTCACTCGTCCCAAGTCTTGAGAAGTTATTGTCCCAAGTCTTGTCTGCTTGTTTAGGGCTGTGCCTCACCTGTCTTAGCTGAATTCAAATTTTTTAGAAAATTCTTAGTTTTCTTCGCGTTTCGCGCCATTTGCAGTCGTTTTTAATTTTTTCAAAATTTCGAAAATTTTTGAAAATTCTCAAAGGGGTACCCCTTTGAGAAATTTCAATTTTTTCGAAAAATTTCAAAAAATCGAAAAACGTAGCAAATCGTCCAAAAAGCGCACAAAACTAAGAATTTTTGAAAAATTTCAACTTTTAATTTTTTTCCGAATATTCCGAAAATTTTTGGTTTTGTGCGCATTTCAGAAGGTTTGCAGCGTTTTTTGATTTTTCGAAAAATTTGAAAATTTTTCCTTCTAAATTTGACCTGTCCCATCCTTATCAGGACTAGACTCCCAAGTCTTGAGAAGTCACTTGTCCCAAGTCTTGAGAAGTCCTTGTCCCAAGTCTTGAGAAGTTCTTGTCCCAAGTCTTGAGAAGTTCTTGTCCCAAGTCTTGAGAAGTTCTTGTCCCAAGTCTTGAGAAGTCACTTGTCCCAAGTCTTGAGAAGTTCTTTTCCCAAGTCTTGAGAAGTCACTCGTCCCAAGTCTTGAGACGTTCTTGTCCCAAGTCTTGAGAAGTTCTTGTCCCAAGTCTTGACAAGTCACTCGTCCCAAGTCTTGAGAAGTTATTGTCCCAAGTCTTGTCTGCTTGTTTAGGTCTGTGCCTCACCTGTCTTAGCTGAATTCAAATTTTTTAGAAAATTCTTAGTTTTCTTCGCGTTTCGCGCCATTTGCAGTCGTTTTTAATTTTTTCAAAATTTCGAAAATTTTTGAAAATTCTCAAAGGGGTACCCCTTTGAGAAATTTCAATTTTTTCGAAAAATTTCAAAAAATCGAAAAACGTAGCAAATCGTCCAAAAAGCGCACAAAACTAAGAATTTTTGAAAAATTTCAACTTTTAATTTTTTTCCGAATATTCCGAAAATTTTTGGTTTTGTGCGCATTTCAGAAGGTTTGCAGCGTTTTTTGATTTTTCGAAAAATTTGAAAATTTTTCCTTCTAAATTTGACCTGTCCCATCCTTATCAGGACTAGACTCCCAAGTCTTGAGAAGTCACTTGTCCCAAGTCTTGAGAAGTCCTTGTCCCAAGTCTTGAGAAGTCCTTGTCCCAAGTCTTGAGAAGTTCTTGTCCCAAGTCTTGAGAAGTCACTTGTCCCAGGTCTTGAGAAGTCACTCGTTCCAAGTTTTGAGAAGTTCTTGTCCCAAGTCTTGAGAAGTTCTTGTCCCAAGTCTTGAGAAGTCACTTGTCCCAAGTCTTGAGAAGTTCTTGTCCCAAGTCTTGAGAAGTTCTTGTCCCAAGTCTTGAGAAGTCACTTGTCCCAAGTCTTGAGAAGTCACTTGTCCCAAGTCTTGAGAAGTTCTTGTCCCAAGTCTTGAGAAGTTCTTGTCCCAAGTCTTGAGAAGTCACTTGTCCCAAGTCTTGAGAAGTTCTTGTCCCAAGTCTTGAGAAGTTCTTGTCCCAAGTCTTGAGAAGTCACTTGTCCCAAGTCTTGAGAAGTCCTTGTCCCAAGTCTTGAGAAGTTCTTGTCCCAAGTCTTGAGAAGTCACTTGTCCCAGGTCTTGAGAAGTTCTTGTCCCAAGTCTTGAGAAGTCACTTGTCCCAAGTCTTGAGAAGTTCTTTTCCCAAGTCTTGAGAAGTCACTCGTCCCAAGTCTTGAGACGTTCTTGTCCCAAGTCTTGAGAAGTTCTTGTCCCAAGTCTTGACAAGTCACTCGTCCCAAGTCTTGAGAAGTTATTGTCCCAAGTCTTGTCTGCTTGTTTAGGGCTGTGCCTCACCTGTCTTAGCTGGATTCAAATTTTTTCGAAAATCCTTAGTTTTCTTCGCGTTTCGCGCCATTTGCAGTCGTTTTTAATTTTTTTAAAATTTCGAAAAAATTTGAAAATTCTCAAAGGGGGTACCCCTTTGAGAAATTTCAATTTTTTCGAAAAATTTCGAAAAATCGAAAAACGTGGCAAATCGTCCAAAAAGCGCACAAAACTAAGAATTTTTGAAAATTTTCAACTTTTAATTTTTTTCCGAATTTTCCGAAAATTTTTGGTTTTGTGCGCATTTGAGAAGGTTTGTAGCGTTTTTTTATTTTTCCAAAAATTTGAAAATTTCTCGTTCTAAATTTGACCTGTCCCATCTTTATCAGGACTAGACTCCCAAGTCTTGAGAAGTCACTTGTCCCAAGTCTTGAGAAGTCCTTGTCCCAAGTCTTGAGAAGTTCTTGTCCCAAGTCTTGAGAAGTCACTTGTCCCAAGTCTTGAGAAGTCACTTGTCCCAAGTCTTGAGAAGTTCTTGTCCCAAGTCTTGAGAAGTTCTTGTCCCAAGTCTTGAGAAGTCACTTGTCCCAAGTCTTGAGAAGTCCTTGTCCCAAGTCTTGAGAAGTTCTTGTCCCAAGTCTTGAGAAGTCACTTGTCCCAAGTCTTGAGAAGTCACTCGTCCCAAGTCTTGAGAAGTTCTTGTCCCAAGTCTTGAGAAGTTCTTGTCCCAAGTCTTGAGAAGTTCTTGTCCCAAGTCTTGAGAAGTCACTTGTCCCAAGTCTTGAGAAGTTCTTTTCCCAAGTCTTGAGAAGTCACTCGTCCCAAGTCTTGAGACGTTCTTGTCCCAAGTCTTGAGAAGTTCTTGTCCCAAGTCTTGACAAGTCACTCGTCCCAAGTCTTGAGAAATTATTGTCCCAAGTCTTATCTGCTTGTTTAGGGCTGTGCCTCACCTGTCTTAGCTGAATTCAAATTTTTTAGAAAATTCTTAGTTTTCTTCGCGTTTCGCGCCATTTGCAGTCGTTTTTAATTTTTTCAAAATTTCGAAAATTTTTGAAAATTCTCAAAGGGGTACCCCTTTGAGAAATTTCAATTTTTTCGAAAAATTTCAAAAAATCGAAAAACGTAGCAAATCGTCCAAAAAGCGCACAAAACTAAGAATTTTTGAAAAATTTCAACTTTTAATTTTTTTCCGAATATTCCGAAAATTTTTGGTTTTGTGCGCATTTCAGAAGGTTTGCAGCGTTTTTTGATTTTTCGAAAAATTTGAAAATTTTTCCTTCTAAATTTGACCTGTCCCATCCTTATCAGGACTAGACTCCCAAGTCTTGAGAAGTCACTTGTCCCAAGTCTTGAGAAGTCCTTGTCCCAAGTCTTGAGAAGTTCTTGTCCCAAGTCTTGAGAAGTCACTTGTCCCAGGTCTTGAGAAGTCACTCGTTCCAAGTTTTGAGAAGTTCTTGTCCCAAGTCTTGAGAAGTTCTTGTCCCAAGTCTTGAGAAGTCACTTGTCCCAAGTCTTGAGAAGTTCTTGTCCCAAGTCTTGAGAAGTTCTTGTCCCAAGTCTTGAGAAGTCACTTGTCCCAAGTCTTGAGAAGTCACTTGTCCCAAGTCTTGAGAAGTTCTTGTCCCAAGTCTTGAGAAGTTCTTGTCCCAAGTCTTGAGAAGTCACTTGTCCCAAGTCTTGAGAAGTTCTTGTCCCAAGTCTTGAGAAGTTCTTGTCCCAAGTCTTGAGAAGTCACTTGTCCCAAGTCTTGAGAAGTCCTTGTCCCAAGTCTTGAGAAGTTCTTGTCCCAAGTCTTGAGAAGTCACTTGTCCCAGGTCTTGAGAAGTTCTTGTCCCAAGTCTTGAGAAGTCACTTGTCCCAAGTCTTGAGAAGTTCTTTTCCCAAGTCTTGAGAAGTCACTCGTCCCAAGTCTTGAGACGTTCTTGTCCCAAGTCTTGAGAAGTTCTTGTCCCAAGTCTTGACAAGTCACTCGTCCCAAGTCTTGAGAAGTTATTGTCCCAAGTCTTGTCTGCTTGTTTAGGGCTGTGCCTCACCTGTCTTAGCTGAATTCAAATTTTTTCGAAAATCCTTAGTTTTCTTCGCGTTTCGCGCCATTTGCAGTCGTTTTTAATTTTTTTAAAATTTCGAAAAAATTTGAAAATTCTCAAAGGGGGTACCCCTTTGAGAAATTTCAATTTTTTCGAAAAATTTCGAAAAATCGAAAAACGTGGCAAATCGTCCAAAAAGCGCACAAAACTAAGAATTTTTGAAAATTTTCAACTTTTAATTTTTTTCCGAATTTTCCGAAAATTTTTTGTTTTGTGCGCATTTGAGAAGGTTTGTAGCGTTTTTTTATTTTTCCAAAAATTTGAAAATTTCTCGTTCTAAATTTGACCTGTCCCATCTTTATCAGGACTATACTCCCAAGTCTTGAGAAGTCACTTGTCCCAAGTCTTGAGAAGTCCTTGTCCCAAGTCTTGAGAAGTTCTTGTCCCAAGTCTTGAGAAGTCACTTGTCCCAAGTCTTGAGAAGTCACTTGTCCCAAGTCTTGAGAAGTTCTTGTCCCAAGTCTTGAGAAGTTCTTGTCCCAAGTCTTGAGAAGTCACTTGTCCCAAGTCTTGAGAAGTCCTTGTCCCAAGTCTTGAGAAGTTCTTGTCCCAAGTCTTGAGAAGTCACTTGTCCCAAGTCTTGAGAAGTCACTCGTCCCAAGTCTTGAGAAGTTCTTGTCCCAAGTCTTGAGAAGTTCTTGTCCCAAGTCTTGAGAAGTTCTTGTCCCAAGTCTTGAGAAGTCACTTGTCCCAAGTCTTGAGAAGTTCTTTTCCCAAGTCTTGAGAAGTCACTCGTCCCAAGTCTTGAGACGTTCTTGTCCCAAGTCTTGAGAAGTTCTTGTCCCAAGTCTTGACAAGTCACTCGTCCCAAGTCTTGAGAAATTATTGTCCCAAGTCTTATCTGCTTGTTTAGGGCTGTGCCTCACCTGTCTTAGCTGAATTCAAATTTTTTAGAAAATTCTTAGTTTTCTTCGCGTTTCGCGCCATTTGCAGTCGTTTTTAATTTTTTCAAAATTTCGAAAATTTTTGAAAATTCTCAAAGGGGTACCCCTTTGAGAAATTTCAATTTTTTCGAAAAATTTCAAAAAATCGAAAAACGTAGCAAATCGTCCAAAAAGCGCACAAAACTAAGAATTTTTGAAAAATTTCAACTTTTAATTTTTTTCCGAATATTCCGAAAATTTTTGGTTTTGTGCGCATTTCAGAAGGTTTGCAGCGTTTTTTGATTTTTCGAAAAATTTGAAAATTTTTCCTTCTAAATTTGACCTGTCCCATCCTTATCAGGACTAGACTCCCAAGTCTTGAGAAGTCACTTGTCCCAAGTCTTGAGAAGTCCTTGTCCCAAGTCTTGAGAAGTTCTTGTCCCAAGTCTTGAGAAGTCACTTGTCCCAGGTCTTGAGAAGTCACTCGTTCCAAGTTTTGAGAAGTTCTTGTCCCAAGTCTTGAGAAGTTCTTGTCCCAAGTCTTGAGAAGTCACTTGTCCCAAGTCTTGAGAAGTTCTTGTCCCAAGTCTTGAGAAGTTCTTGTCCCAAGTCTTGAGAAGTCACTTGTCCCAAGTCTTGAGAAGTCACTTGTCCCAAGTCTTGAGAAGTTCTTGTCCCAAGTCTTGAGAAGTTCTTGTCCCAAGTCTTGAGAAGTCACTTGTCCCAAGTCTTGAGAAGTTCTTGTCCCAAGTCTTGAGAAGTTCTTGTCCCAAGTCTTGAGAAGTCACTTGTCCCAAGTCTTGAGAAGTTCTTGTCCCAAGTCTTGAGAAGTTGTTGTCCCAAGTCTTGAGAAGTTGTTGTCCCAAGTCTTGAGAAGTTGTTGTCCCAAGTCTTGAGAAGTTCTTGTCCCAAGTCTTGAGAAGTTCTTGTCCCAAGTCTTGACAAGTCACTCGTCCCAAGTGTTGAGAAGTTATTGTCCCAAGTCTTGTCTGCTTGTTTAGGACTGTGCCTCACCTGTCTTAATTGAATTCAATTTTTTTCGAAAATTCTTAGTTTTCTTCGCGTTTCGCGCCATTTGCAGTCGTTTTTAATTTTTTTAAAATTTCGAAAATTTTTGAAAATTCTCAAAGGGTTACCCCTTTGAGAAATTTCAATTTTTTCGAAAAATTTCAAAAAATCGAAAAACGTAGCAAATCGTCCAAAAAGCGCACAAAACTAAGAATTTTTGAAAAATTTCAACTTTTAATTTTTTTCCGAATATTCCGAAAATTTTTGGTTTTGTGCGCATTTCAGAAGGTTTGCAGCGTTTTTTGATTTTTCGAAAAATTTGAAAATTTTTCCTTCTAAATTTGACCTGTCCCATCCTTATCAGGACTAGACTCCCAAGTCTTGAGAAGTCACTTGTCCCAAGTCTTGAGAAGTCCTTGTCCCAAGTCTTGAGAAGTTCTTGTCCCAAGTCTTGAGAAGTTCTTGTCCCAAGTCTTGAGAAGTTCTTGTCCCAAGTCTTGAGAAGTCACTTGTCCCAAGTCTTGAGAAGTTCTTTTCCCAAGTCTTGAGAAGTCACTCGTCCCAAGTCTTGAGACGTTCTTGTCCCAAGTCTTGAGAAGTTCTTGTCCCAAGTCTTGACAAGTCACTCGTCCCAAGTCTTGAGAAGTTATTGTCCCAAGTCTTGTCTGCTTGTTTAGGGCTGTGCCTCACCTGTCTTAGCTGAATTCAAATTTTTTAGAAAATTCTTAGTTTTCTTCGCGTTTCGCGCCATTTGCAGTCGTTTTTAATTTTTTCAAAATTTCGAAAATTTTTGAAAATTCTCAAAGGGGTACCCCTTTGAGAAATTTCAATTTTTTCGAAAAATTTCAAAAAATCGAAAAACGTAGCAAATCGTCCAAAAAGCGCACAAAACTAAGAATTTTTGAAAAATTTCAACTTTTAATTTTTTTCCGAATATTCCGAAAATTTTTGGTTTTGTGCGCATTTCAGAAGGTTTGCAGCGTTTTTTGATTTTTCGAAAAATTTGAAAATTTTTCCTTCTAAATTTGACCTGTCCCATCCTTATCAGGACTAGACTCCCAAGTCTTGATAAGTCACTTGTCCCAAGTCTTGAGAAGTCCTTGTCCCAAGTCTTGAGAAGTTCTTGTCCCAAGTCTTGAGAAGTCACTCGTTCCAAGTTTTGAGAAGTTCTTGTCCCAAGTCTTGAGAAGTTCTTGTCCCAAGTCTTGAGAAGTCACTTGTCCCAAGTCTTGAGAAGTTCTTGTCCCAAGTCTTGAGAAGTTCTTGTCCCAAGTCTTGAGAAGTCACTTGTCCCAAGTCTTGAGAAGTCACTTGTCCCAAGTCTTGAGAAGTTCTTGTCCCAAGTCTTGAGAAGTTCTTGTCCCAAGTCTTGAGAAGTCACTTGTCCCAAGTCTTGAGAAGTTCTTGTCCCAAGTCTTGAGAAGTTCTTGTCCCAAGTCTTGAGAAGTCACTTGTCCCAAGTCTTGAGAAGTTCTTGTCCCAAGTCTTGAGAAGTTCTTGTCCCAAGTCTTGAGAAGTCACTTGTCCCAAGTCTTGAGAAGTTCTTGTCCCAAGTCTTGAGAAGTTCTTGTCCCAAGTCTTGAGAAGTTGTTGTCCCAAGTCTTGAGAAGTTCTTGTCCCAAGTCTTGAGAAGTTCTTGTCCCAAGTCTTGACAAGTCACTCGTCCCAAGTCTTGAGAAGTTATTGTCCCAAGTCTTGTCTGCTTGTTTAGGACTGTGCCTCACCTGTCTTAATTGAATTCAATTTTTTTCGAAAACTCTTAGTTTTCTTCGCGTTTCGCGCCATTTGCAGTCGTTTTTAATTTTTTTAAAATTTCGAAAAAATTTGAAAATTCTCAAAGGGGTACCCCTTTGAGAAATTTCAATTTTTTCGAAAAATTTCGAAAAATCGAAAAACGTGGCAAATCGTCCAAAAAGCGCACAAAACTAAGAATTTTTGAAAATTTTCAACTTTTAATTTTTTTCCGAAAATTTTTGGTTTTGTGCGCATTTGAGAAGGTTTGTAGCGTTTTTTTATTTTTCCAAAAATTTGAAAATTTCTCGTTCTAAATTTGACCTGTCCCATCTTTATCAGGACTAGACTCCCAAGTCTTGAGAAGTCACTTGTCCCAAGTCTTGAGAAGTCCTTGTCCCAAGTCTTGAGAAGTTCTTGTCCCAAGTCTTGAGAAGTCACTTGTCCCAAGTCTTGAGAAGTCACTTGTCCCAAGTCTTGAGAAGTTCTTGTCCCAAGTCTTGAGAAGTTCTTGTCCCAAGTCTTGAGAAGTCACTTGTCCCAAGTCTTGAGAAGTCCTTGTCCCAAGTCTTGAGAAGTTCTTGTCCCAAGTCTTGAGAAGTCACTTGTCCCAAGTCTTGAGAAGTCACTCGTCCCAAGTCTTGAGAAGTTCTTGTCCCAAGTCTTGAGAAGTTCTTGTCCCAAGTCTTGAGAAGTTCTTGTCCCAAGTCTTGAGAAGTCACTTGTCCCAAGTCTTGAGAAGTTCTTTTCCCAAGTCTTGAGAAGTCACTCGTCCCAAGTCTTGAGACGTTCTTGTCCCAAGTCTTGAGAAGTTCTTGTCCCAAGTCTTGACAAGTCACTCGTCCCAAGTCTTGAGAAATTATTGTCCCAAGTCTTATCTGCTTGTTTAGGGCTGTGCCTCACCTGTCTTAGCTGAATTCAAATTTTTTAGAAAATTCTTAGTTTTCTTCGCGTTTCGCGCCATTTGCAGTCGTTTTTAATTTTTTCAAAATTTCGAAAATTTTTGAAAATTCTCAAAGGGGTACCCCTTTGAGAAATTTCAATTTTTTCGAAAAATTTCAAAAAATCGAAAAACGTAGCAAATCGTCCAAAAAGCGCACAAAACTAAGAATTTTTGAAAAATTTCAACTTTTAATTTTTTTCCGAATATTCCGAAAATTTTTGGTTTTGTGCGCATTTCAGAAGGTTTGCAGCGTTTTTTGATTTTTCGAAAAATTTGAAAATTTTTCCTTCTAAATTTGACCTGTCCCATCCTTATCAGGACTAGACTCCCAAGTCTTGAGAAGTCACTTGTCCCAAGTCTTGAGAAGTCCTTGTCCCAAGTCTTGAGAAGTTCTTGTCCCAAGTCTTGAGAAGTCACTTGTCCCAGGTCTTGAGAAGTCACTCGTTCCAAGTTTTGAGAAGTTCTTGTCCCAAGTCTTGAGAAGTTCTTGTCCCAAGTCTTGAGAAGTCACTTGTCCCAAGTCTTGAGAAGTTCTTGTCCCAAGTCTTGAGAAGTTCTTGTCCCAAGTCTTGAGAAGTCACTTGTCCCAAGTCTTGAGAAGTCACTTGTCCCAAGTCTTGAGAAGTTCTTGTCCCAAGTCTTGAGAAGTTCTTGTCCCAAGTCTTGAGAAGTCACTTGTCCCAAGTCTTGAGAAGTTCTTGTCCCAAGTCTTGAGAAGTTCTTGTCCCAAGTCTTGAGAAGTCACTTGTCCCAAGTCTTGAGAAGTCCTTGTCCCAAGTCTTGAGTAGTTCTTGTCCCAAGTCTTGAGAAGTCACTTGTCCCAGGTCTTGAGAAGTTCTTGTCCCAAGTCTTGAGAAGTCACTTGTCCCAAGTCTTGAGAAGTTCTTTTCCCAAGTCTTGAGAAGTCACTCGTCCCAAGTCTTGAGACGTTCTTGTCCCAAGTCTTGAGAAGTTCTTGTCCCAAGTCTTGACAAGTCACTCGTCCCAAGTCTTGAGAAGTTATTGTCCCAAGTCTTGTCTGCTTGTTTAGGGCTGTGCCTCACCTGTCTTAGCTGAATTCAAATTTTTTCGAAAAACCTTAGTTTTCTTCGCGTTTCGCGCCATTTGCAGTCGTTTTTAATTTTTTTAAAATTTCGAAAAAATTTGAAAATTCTCAAAGGGGTACCCCTTTGAGAAATTTCAATTTTTTCGAAAAATTTCGAAAAATCGAAAAACGTGGCAAATCGTCCAAAAAGCGCACAAAACTAAGAATTTTTGAAAATTTTCAACTTTTAATTTTTTTCCGAATTTTCCGAAAATTTTTGGTTTTGTGCGCATTTGAGAAGGTTTGTAGCGTTTTTTTATTTTTCCAAAAATTTGAAAATTTCTCGTTCTAAATTTGACCTGTCCCATCTTTATCAGGACTAGACTCCCAAGTCTTGAGAAGTCACTTGTCCCAAGTCTTGAGAAGTCCTTGTCCCAAGTCTTGAGAAGTTCTTGTCCCAAGTCTTGAGAAGTCACTTGTCCCAAGTCTTGAGAAGTCACTTGTCCCAAGTCTTGAGAAGTTCTTGTCCCAAGTCTTGAGAAGTCACTTGTCCCAAGTCTTGAGAAGTCCTTGTCCCAAGTCTTGAGAAGTTCTTGTCCCAAGTCTTGAGAAGTCACTTGTCCCAAGTCTTGAGAAGTCACTCGTCCCAAGTCTTGAGAAGTTCTTGTCCCAAGTCTTGAGAAGTTCTTGTCCCAAGTCTTGAGAAGTTCTTGTCCCAAGTCTTGAGAAGTCACTTGTCCCAAGTCTTGAGAAGTTCTTTTCCCAAGTCTTGAGAAGTCACTCGTCCCAAGTCTTGAGACGTTCTTGTCCCAAGTCTTGAGAAGTTCTTGTCCCAAGTCTTGACAAGTCACTCGTCCCAAGTCTTGAGAAATTATTGTCCCAAGTCTTATCTGCTTGTTTAGGGCTGTGCCTCACCTGTCTTAGCTGAATTCAAATTTTTTAGAAAATTCTTAGTTTTCTTCGCGTTTCGCGCCATTTGCAGTCGTTTTTAATTTTTTCAAAATTTCGAAAATTTTTGAAAATTCTCAAAGGGGTACCCCTTTGAGAAATTTCAATTTTTTCGAAAAATTTCAAAAAATCGAAAAACGTAGCAAATCGTCCAAAAAGCGCACAAAACTAAGAATTTTTGAAAAATTTCAACTTTTAATTTTTTTCCGAATATTCCGAAAATTTTTGGTTTTGTGCGCATTTCAGAAGGTTTGCAGCGTTTTTTGATTTTTCGAAAAATTTGAAAATTTTTCCTTCTAAATTTGACCTGTCCCATCCTTATCAGGACTAGACTCCCAAGTCTTGATAAGTCACTTGTCCCAAGTCTTGAGAAGTCCTTGTCCCAAGTCTTGAGAAGTTCTTGTCCCAAGTCTTGAGAAGTCACTTGTCCCAGGTCTTGAGAAGTCACTCGTTCCAAGTTTTGAGAAGTTCTTGTCCCAAGTCTTGAGAAGTTCTTGTCCCAAGTCTTGAGAAGTCACTTGTCCCAAGTCTTGAGAAGTTCTTGTCCCAAGTCTTGAGAAGTTCTTGTCCCAAGTCTTGAGAAGTCACTTGTCCCAAGTCTTGAGAAGTCACTTGTCCCAAGTCTTGAGAAGTTCTTGTCCCAAGTCTTGAGAAGTTCTTGTCCCAAGTCTTGAGAAGTCACTTGTCCCAAGTCTTGAGAAGTTCTTGTCCCAAGTCTTGAGAAGTTCTTGTCCCAAGTCTTGAGAAGTCACTTGTCCCAAGTCTTGAGAAGTCCTTGTCCCAAGTCTTGAGAAGTTCTTGTCCCAAGTCTTGAGAAGTCACTTGTCCCAGGTCTTGAGAAGTTCTTGTCCCAAGTCTTGAGAAGTCACTTGTCCCAAGTCTTGAGAAGTTCTTTTCCCAAGTCTTGAGAAGTCACTCGTCCCAAGTCTTGAGACGTTCTTGTCCCAAGTCTTGAGAAGTTATTGTCCCAAGTCTTGTCTGCTTGTTTAGGACTGTGCCTCACCTGTCTTAATTGAATTCAATTTTTTTCGAAAATTCTTAGTTTTCTTCGCGTTTCGCGCCATTTGCAGTCGTTTTTAATTTTTTTAAAATTTCGAAAATTTTTGAAAATTCTCAAAGGGTTACCCCTTTGAGAAATTTCAATTTTTTCGAAAAATTTCAAAAAATCGAAAAACGTAGCAAATCGTCCAAAAAGCGCACAAAACTAAGAATTTTTGAAAAATTTCAACTTTTAATTTTTTTCCGAATATTCCGAAAATTTTTGGTTTTGTGCGCATTTCAGAAGGTTTGCAGCGTTTTTTGATTTTTCGAAAAATTTGAAAATTTTTCCTTCTAAATTTGACCTGTCCCATCCTTATCAGGACTAGACTCCCAAGTCTTGAGAAGTCACTTGTCCCAAGTCTTGAGAAGTCCTTGTCCCAAGTCTTGAGAAGTTCTTGTCCCAAGTCTTGAGAAGTTCTTGTCCCAAGTCTTGAGAAGTTCTTGTCCCAAGTCTTGAGAAGTCACTTGTCCCAAGTCTTGAGAAGTTCTTTTCCCAAGTCTTGAGAAGTCACTCGTCCCAAGTCTTGAGACGTTCTTGTCCCAAGTCTTGAGAAGTTCTTGTCCCAAGTCTTGACAAGTCACTCGTCCCAAGTCTTGAGAAATTATTGTCCCAAGTCTTATCTGCTTGTTTAGGGCTGTGCCTCACCTGTCTTAGCTGAATTCAAATTTTTTAGAAAATTCTTAGTTTTCTTCGCGTTTCGCGCCATTTGCAGTCGTTTTTAATTTTTTCAAAATTTCGAAAATTTTTGAAAATTCTCAAAGGGGTACCCCTTTGAGAAATTTCAATTTTTTCGAAAAATTTCAAAAAATCGAAAAACGTAGCAAATCGTCCAAAAAGCGCACAAAACTAAGAATTTTTGAAAAATTTCAACTTTTAATTTTTTTCCGAATATTCCGAAAATTTTTGGTTTTGTGCGCATTTCAGAAGGTTTGCAGCGTTTTTTGATTTTTCGAAAAATTTGAAAATTTTTCCTTCTAAATTTGACCTGTCCCATCCTTATCAGGACTAGACTCCCAAGTCTTGATAAGTCACTTGTCCCAAGTCTTGAGAAGTCCTTGTCCCAAGTCTTGAGAAGTTCTTGTCCCAAGTCTTGAGAAGTCACTTGTCCCAGGTCTTGAGAAGTCACTCGTTCCAAGTTTTGAGAAGTTCTTGTCCCAAGTCTTGAGAAGTTCTTGTCCCAAGTCTTGAGAAGTCACTTGTCCCAAGTCTTGAGAAGTTCTTGTCCCAAGTCTTGAGAAGTTCTTGTCCCAAGTCTTGAGAAGTCACTTGTCCCAAGTCTTGAGAAGTCACTTGTCCCAAGTCTTGAGAAGTTCTTGTCCCAAGTCTTGAGAAGTTCTTGTCCCAAGTCTTGAGAAGTCACTTGTCCCAAGTCTTGAGAAGTTCTTGTCCCAAGTCTTGAGAAGTTCTTGTCCCAAGTCTTGAGAAGTCACTTGTCCCAAGTCTTGAGAAGTCCTTGTCCCAAGTCTTGAGAAGTTCTTGTCCCAAGTCTTGAGAAGTCACTTGTCCCAGGTCTTGAGAAGTTCTTGTCCCAAGTCTTGAGAAGTCACTTGTCCCAAGTCTTGAGAAGTTCTTTTCCCAAGTCTTGAGAAGTCACTCGTCCCAAGTCTTGAGACGTTCTTGTCCCAAGTCTTGAGAAGTTATTGTCCCAAGTCTTGTCTGCTTGTTTAGGACTGTGCCTCACCTGTCTTAATTGAATTCAATTTTTTTCGAAAATTCTTAGTTTTCTTCGCGTTTCGCGCCATTTGCAGTCGTTTTTAATTTTTTTAAAATTTCGAAAATTTTTGAAAATTCTCAAAGGGTTACCCCTTTGAGAAATTTCAATTTTTTCGAAAAATTTCAAAAAATCGAAAAACGTAGCAAATCGTCCAAAAAGCGCACAAAACTAAGAATTTTTGAAAAATTTCAACTTTTAATTTTTTTCCGAATATTCCGAAAATTTTTGGTTTTGTGCGCATTTCAGAAGGTTTGCAGCGTTTTTTGATTTTTCGAAAAATTTGAAAATTTTTCCTTCTAAATTTGACCTGTCCCATCCTTATCAGGACTAGACTCCCAAGTCTTGAGAAGTCACTTGTCCCAAGTCTTGAGAAGTCCTTGTCCCAAGTCTTGAGAAGTTCTTGTCCCAAGTCTTGAGAAGTTCTTGTCCCAAGTCTTGAGAAGTTCTTGTCCCAAGTCTTGAGAAGTCACTTGTCCCAAGTCTTGAGAAGTTCTTTTCCCAAGTCTTGAGAAGTCACTCGTCCCAAGTCTTGAGACGTTCTTGTCCCAAGTCTTGAGAAGTTCTTGTCCCAAGTCTTGACAAGTCACTCGTCCCAAGTCTTGAGAAGTTATTGTCCCAAGTCTTGTCTGCTTGTTTAGGGCTGTGCCTCACCTGTCTTAGCTGAATTCAAATTTTTTAGAAAATTCTTAGTTTTCTTCGCGTTTCGCGCCATTTGCAGTCGTTTTTAATTTTTTCAAAATTTCGAAAATTTTTGAAAATTCTCAAAGGGGTACCCCTTTGAGAAATTTCAATTTTTTCGAAAAATTTCAAAAAATCGAAAAACGTAGCAAATCGTCCAAAAAGCGCACAAAACTAAGAATTTTTGAAAAATTTCAACTTTTAATTTTTTTCCGAATATTCCGAAAATTTTTGGTTTTGTGCGCATTTCAGAAGGTTTGCAGCGTTTTTTGATTTTTCGAAAAATTTGAAAATTTTTCCTTCTAAATTTGACCTGTCCCATCCTTATCAGGACTAGACTCCCAAGTCTTGATAAGTCACTTGTCCCAAGTCTTGAGAAGTCCTTGTCCCAAGTCTTGAGAAGTTCTTGTCCCAAGTCTTGAGAAGTCACTTGTCCCAGGTCTTGAGAAGTCACTCGTTCCAAGTTTTGAGAAGTTCTTGTCCCAAGTCTTGAGAAGTTCTTGTCCCAAGTCTTGAGAAGTCACTTGTCCCAAGTCTTGAGAAGTTCTTGTCCCAAGTCTTGAGAAGTTCTTGTCCCAAGTCTTGAGAAGTCACTTGTCCCAAGTCTTGAGAAGTCACTTGTCCCAAGTCTTGAGAAGTTCTTGTCCCAAGTCTTGAGAAGTTCTTGTCCCAAGTCTTGAGAAGTCACTTGTCCCAAGTCTTGAGAAGTTCTTGTCCCAAGTCTTGAGAAGTTCTTGTCCCAAGTCTTGAGAAGTCACTTGTCCCAAGTCTTGAGAAGTTCTTGTCCCAAGTCTTGAGAAGTTCTTGTCCCAAGTCTTGAGAAGTTGTTGTCCCAAGTCTTGAGAAGTTCTTGTCCCAAGTCTTGAGAAGTTCTTGTCCCAAGTCTTGACAAGTCACTCGTCCCAAGTCTTGAGAAGTTATTGTCCCAAGTCTTGTCTGCTTGTTTAGGGCTGTGCCTCACCTGTCTTAGCTGAATTCAAATTTTTTAGAAAATTCTTAGTTTTCTTCGCGTTTCGCGCCATTTGCAGTCGTTTTTAATTTTTTCAAAATTTCGAAAATTTTTGAAAATTCTCAAAGGGGTACCCCTTTGAGAAATTTCAATTTTTTCGAAAAATTTCAAAAAATCGAAAAACGTAGCAAATCGTCCAAAAAGCGCACAAAACTAAGAATTTTTGAAAAATTTCAACTTTTAATTTTTTTCCGAATATTCCGAAAATTTTTGGTTTTGTGCGCATTTCAGAAGGTTTGCAGCGTTTTTTGATTTTTCGAAAAATTTGAAAATTTTTCCTTCTAAATTTGACCTGTCCCATCCTTATCAGGACTAGACTCCCAAGTCTTGATAAGTCACTTGTCCCAAGTCTTGAGAAGTCCTTGTCCCAAGTCTTGAGAAGTTCTTGTCCCAAGTCTTGAGAAGTCACTTGTCCCAGGTCTTGAGAAGTCACTCGTTCCAAGTTTTGAGAAGTTCTTGTCCCAAGTCTTGAGAAGTTCTTGTCCCAAGTCTTGAGAAGTCACTTGTCCCAAGTCTTGAGAAGTTCTTGTCCCAAGTCTTGAGAAGTTCTTGTCCCAAGTCTTGAGAAGTCACTTGTCCCAAGTCTTGAGAAGTCACTTGTCCCAAGTCTTGAGAAGTTCTTGTCCCAAGTCTTGAGAAGTTCTTGTCCCAAGTCTTGAGAAGTCACTTGTCCCAAGTCTTGAGAAGTTCTTGTCCCAAGTCTTGAGAAGTTCTTGTCCCAAGTCTTGAGAAGTCACTTGTCCCAAGTCTTGAGAAGTTCTTGTCCCAAGTCTTGAGAAGTTCTTGTCCCAAGTCTTGAGAAGTTGTTGTCCCAAGTCTTGAGAAGTTCTTGTCCCAAGTCTTGAGAAGTTCTTGTCCCAAGTCTTGACAAGTCACTCGTCCCAAGTCTTGAGAAGTTATTGTCCCAAGTCTTGTCTGCTTGTTTAGGGCTGTGCCTCACCTGTCTTAGCTGAATTCAAATTTTTTAGAAAATTCTTAGTTTTCTTCGCGTTTCGCGCCATTTGCAGTCGTTTTTAATTTTTTCAAAATTTCGAAAATTTTTGAAAATTCTCAAAGGGGTACCCCTTTGAGAAATTTCAATTTTTTCGAAAAATTTCAAAAAATCGAAAAACGTAGCAAATCGTCCAAAAAGCGCACAAAACTAAGAATTTTTGAAAAATTTCAACTTTTAATTTTTTTCCGAATATTCCGAAAATTTTTGGTTTTGTGCGCATTTCAGAAGGTTTGCAGCGTTTTTTGATTTTTCGAAAAATTTGAAAATTTTTCCTTCTAAATTTGACCTGTCCCATCCTTATCAGGACTAGACTCCCAAGTCTTGATAAGTCACTTGTCCCAAGTCTTGAGAAGTCCTTGTCCCAAGTCTTGAGAAGTTCTTGTCCCAAGTCTTGAGAAGTCACTTGTCCCAGGTCTTGAGAAGTCACTCGTTCCAAGTTTTGAGAAGTTCTTGTCCCAAGTCTTGAGAAGTTCTTGTCCCAAGTCTTGAGAAGTCACTTGTCCCAAGTCTTGAGAAGTTCTTGTCCCAAGTCTTGAGAAGTTCTTGTCCCAAGTCTTGAGAAGTCACTTGTCCCAAGTCTTGAGAAGTCACTTGTCCCAAGTCTTGAGAAGTTCTTGTCCCAAGTCTTGAGAAGTTCTTGTCCCAAGTCTTGAGAAGTCACTTGTCCCAAGTCTTGAGAAGTTCTTGTCCCAAGTCTTGAGAAGTTCTTGTCCCAAGTCTTGAGAAGTCACTTGTCCCAAGTCTTGAGAAGTTCTTGTCCCAAGTCTTGAGAAGTTCTTGTCCCAAGTCTTGAGAAGTTGTTGTCCCAAGTCTTGAGAAGTTCTTGTCCCAAGTCTTGAGAAGTTCTTGTCCCAAGTCTTGACAAGTCACTCGTCCCAAGTCTTGAGAAGTTATTGTCCCAAGTCTTGTCTGCTTGTTTAGGGCTGTGCCTCACCTGTCTTAATTGAATTCAATTTTTTTCGAAAATTCTTAGTTTTCTTCGCGTTTCGCGCCATTTGCAGTCGTTTTTAATTTTTTTAAAATTTCGAAAATTTTTGAAAATTCTCAAAGGGGTACCCCTTTGAGAAATTTCAATTTTTTCGAAAAATTTCAAAAAATCGAAAAACGTAGCAAATCGTCCAAAAAGCGCACAAAACTAAGAATTTTTGAAAAATTTCAACTTTTAATTTTTTTCCGAATATTCCGAAAATTTTTGGTTTTGTGCGCATTTCAGAAGGTTTGCAGCGTTTTTTGATTTTTCGAAAAATTTGAAAATTTTTCCTTCTAAATTTGACCTGTCCCATCCTTATCAGGACTAGACTCCCAAGTCTTGAGAAGTCACTTGTCCCAAGTCTTGAGAAGTCCTTGTCCCAAGTCTTGAGAAGTTCTTGTCCCAAGTCTTGAGAAGTCACTTGTCCCAGGTCTTGAGAAGTCACTCGTTCCAAGTTTTGAGAAGTCACTCGTCCCAAGTCTTGAGAAGTTCTTGTCCCAAGTCTTGAGAAGTCCCTTGTCCCAAGTCTTGAGAAGTCCCTTGTCCCAAGTCTTGAGAAGTCCTTGTCCCAAGTCTTGAGAAGTCACTTGTCCCAAGTCTTGAGAAGTCACTTGTCCCAAGTCTTGAGAAGTCCTACGCAGAATATATTTATTTTGTTTTCAGTTAATTTTATTTGCTTTGATTGAAATTAATGTTTGTTTTTTGATTTTGTTCAGGTGATGATACTTTTTTCCAGTCGAGATTAAGAAGATGAAATAAGTGAATGAATTATATTTTGTAAACTGATGTACAAACAGAATTTTTTTGCATAATAAAGACTTTTTTATTTTGAATAATGTTATCATTTAGGAATCCTGAATTCCTTCCATACACTCTAGGTAGAACTGAGAATTTCTTCGAACTTTGCCAAAAACTTAGTTTTTGGTACAAGTTCGGAAAATTCTAAGAAAAACTTGAAAAGTTCTTGTCCCAAGTCTTGAGAAGTTCTTGTATCAAGTCTTGAGAAGTTCTTGTCCCAAGTGTTGTCTGCTTTTTTAGGGCTGTGCCTCACCCATCTTAGCTGAATTCAAATTGTTTTCGAAAATTTCGATTTTTCTTAGTTTTCTTCGCGTTTCACGCCACTTGGGACGAGTGACTTCTCAATACTTGGGACAATAACTTCTGAAGACTTGGGACGAGTGACTTCTCAAGACTTGGGACGAGTGAATTCTCAAGACTTGGGACATGAACTTCTCAAGACTTGGGACAAGAACGTCTCAAGACTTGGGACGAGTGACTTCTCAAGACTTGGGACAAGAACTTATCAAGACTTCTCAAGACTTGTGACAAGGACTTCTCAAGACTTGGGACAAGTGACATCTCAAGACTTGGGACATGAACTTCTCAAGACTTGGGACAAGAACTTCTCAAGACTTGGGACAAGGTTAGGTTAGGTCAGGTCAGGTCAGGTCAGGTCAGGTCAGGTCAGGTCAGGTCAGGTCAGGTCAGGTCAGGTCAGGTCAGGTCATCAGGTCAGGTCAGGTCAGTCAGGTCAGGTCAGGTCAGGTCAGGTCAGGTCAGGTCAGGTCAGGTCAGGTCAGGTCAGGTCAGGTCAGGTCAGGTCAGGTCAGGTCAGGTCAGGTCAGGTCAGGTCAGGTCAGGTCAGGTCAGGTCAGGTCAGGTCAGGTCAGGTCAGGTCAGGTCAGGTCAGGTCAGGTCAGGTCAGGTCAGGTCAGGTCAGGTCAGGTCAGGTCAGGTCAGGTCAGGTCAGGTCAGGTCAGGTCAGGTCAGGTCAGGTCAGGTCAGGTCAGGTCAGGTCAGGTCAGGTCAGGTCAGGTCAGGTCAGGTCAGGTCAGGTCAGGTCAGGTCAGGTCAGGTCAGGTCAGGTCAGGTCAGGTCAGGTCAGGTCAGGTCAGGTCAGGTCAGGTCAGGTCAGGTCAGGTCAGGTCAGGTCAGGTCAGGTCAGGTCAGGTCAGGTCAGGTCAGGTCAGGTCAGGTCAGGTCAGGTCAGGTCAGGTCAGGTCAGGTCAGGTCAGGTCAGGTCAGGTCAGGTCAGGTCAGGTCAGGTCAGGTCAGGTCAGGTCAGGTCAGGTCAGGTCAGGTCAGGTCAGGTCAGGTCAGGTCAGGTCAGGTCAGGTCAGGTCAGGTCAGGTCAGGTCAGGTCAGGTCAGGTCAGGTTAGGTTAGGTTAGGTTAGGTTAGGTTAGGTTAGGTTAGGTTAGGTTAGGTTAGGTTAGGTTAGGTTAGGTTAGGTTAGGTTAGGTTAGGTTAGGTTAGGTTAGGTTAGGTTAGGTTAGGTTAGGTTAGGTTAGGTTAGGTTAGGTTAGGTTAGGTTAGGTTAGGTTAGGTTAGGTTAGGTTAGGTTAGGTTAGGTTAGGTTAGGTTAGGTTAGGTTAGGTTAGGTTAGGTTAGGTTAGGTTAGGTTAGGTTAGGTTAGGTTAGGTTAGGTTAGGTTAGGTTAGGTTAGGTTAGGTTAGGTTAGGTTAGGTTAGGTTAGGTTATAGGTTAGGTTAGGTTAGGTTAGGTTAGGTTAGGTTAGGTTAGGTTAGGTTAGGTTAGGTTAGGTTAGGTTAGGTTAGGTTAGGTTAGGTTAGGTTAGGTTAGGTTAGGTTAGGTTAGGTTAGGTTAGGTTAGGTTAGGTTAGGTTAGGTTAGGTTAGGTTAGGTTAGGTTAGGTTAGGTTAGTTAGGTTAGGTTAGGTTAGGTTAGGTTAGGTTAGGTTAGGTTAGGTTAGGTTAGGTTAGGTTAGGTTAGGTTAGGTTAGGTTAGGTTAGGTTAGGTTAGGTTAGGTTAGGTTAGGTTAGGTTAGGTTAGGTTAGGTTAGGTTAGGTTAGGTTAGGTTAGGTTAGGTTAGGTTAGGTTAGGTTAGGTTAGGTTAGGTTAGGTTAGGTTAGGTTAGGTTAGGTTAGGTTAGGTTAGGTTAGGTTAGGTTAGGTTAGGTTAGGTTAGGTTAGGTTAGGTTAGGTTAGGTTAGGTTAGGTTAGGTTAGGTTAGGTTAGGTTAGGTTAGGTTAGGTTAGGTTAGGTTAGGTTAGGTTAGGTTAGGTTAGGTTAGGTTAGGTTAGGTTAGGTTAGGTTAGGTTAGGTTAGGTTAGGTTAGGTTAGGTTAGGTTAGGTTAGGTTAGGTTAGGTTAGGTTAGGTTAGGTTAGGTTAGGTTAGGTTAGGTTAGGTTAGGTTAGGTTAGGTTAGGTTAGGTTAGGTTAGGTTAGGTTAGGTTAGGTTAGGTTAGGTTAGGTTAGGTTAGGTTAGGTTAGGTTAGGTTAGGTTAGGTTAGGTTAGGTTAGGTTAGGTTAGGTTAGGTTAGGTTAGGTTAGGTTAGGTTAGGTTAGGTTAGGTTAGGTTAGGTTAGGTTAGGTTGGTTAGGTTAGGTTAGGTTAGGTTAGGTTAGGTTAGGTTAGGTTAGGTTAGGTTAGGTTAGGTTAGGTTAGGTTAGGTTAGGTTAGGTTAGGTTAGGTTAGGTTAGGTTAGGTTAGGTTAGGTTAGGTTAGGTTAGGTTAGGTTAGGTTAGGTTAGGTTAGGTTAGGTTAG